>NC_135235.1:14826319-15141874 GCF_051348905.1 Ranitomeya variabilis
ATCAGGATGGCCGGCGGTATCGCCGCAGCGGCGAAGCCGCTCGGCGCTAAGCCCCGCCCCCTTTCTGGGACGCGATCATGCCGGATGTGTTAACTCTTCACATCCGGGATGATCGCTCTCTCCCATAGGGCCCTGTGATATGCCTTGCGGGGACGCTGCGTCCCCGCAAGGTGTACGGACATGCTGCGATCTGAAAAGACGCGCAGCATGTCCGGAGTCGCAGGGCCGCCGCGTGCGGGTTTCCACGCAGAGTGGAGACGGGATTTCATAAAATCCCCTTGTCACGATATGGTATGAAATATCATAAGTTAGTTTTCTTGCTAGCATGCGGGGGCTAAACCCCCCCTCTCTCTGGTTCTCTTTCCTTCCCTGTGTTTCTATCTGTCTGTGTAGAAGAGCTTGCCTTGTGGGGGAGTTTTATGGACGGAAGGTATTTACGACGGTCATAGCTGCAAGGGAAATTTGTGTTAGCAGGAACTGTTAGAGAAACTTCTAGAATCATGAAAGTCTTTTGTTCCATTTTTGTAAGATATTACGCAAACCGTTTACGTTAAAAACACGAAAATAGATGTTCTTATTCTCTCTCGGTGGATCTATCAATAACTCTAATCACAGGCTTGTAGCTCCCTCTGGTGAAGAAGTAGGGATTGCTCTGTAAATAATAGGACATATTTGATCTCATAAGAAAGCTCATGTTAATACAAGCTGAATGCTGGGTGTGCTATGATTCTGATATGTACTGGAACGGAGTTATAAGCATTAGACCAATTTGTATTCAAAGTACTCAGACTGAAAGGTAGGAGGATCTGGAAAAGCCAGCCCTTTCTGTGATGTCACTAGCTGTAGGTCTTAAGTTTGTGGCCAGATCCCCAGCTCCTTCTTCTTGTCTTTTCCTGTGAGGCCTGAGCAGCACGACAAATGAGCTGGGATGTCTGGTTGCCTGCAATGCAATGATCTGAGAATATGTGAGTGTTATCTTTTCTTCATTTAATCCTTTTATTTTCATAATTACCTTGTACATATTTGCAATTGTCTCATTTGTAACATCTTTGTAAAATATTTTATAAACACTGCCTAAAAATCATTTATGGGGTATACTCTTTAATACTAGTTCGTTCTTCCTGCCCTAAACCGTACCCTGTCTCTGAAGGGAATTACGCTACTATTTTGGGGGTTAGCAGCCGAACCCGTTTAATCGGCGCTGGTGGCAGCTTACCGTGTGCCGGCTGTTGGGGGGTCACTGTAGCGACTGCGGCTTGATAATTATTGTTCCTGCCTGAGTGGGAGTAGTTATCGCGTTGCTGTAGTGCGCCCAATAGCCAGTACATAGCAGGCAGCCTTTCTGGCGACTAATTACCCCAGGTGCAGTACCTAATCTGACCTGAGAGTAAGGGGGGCGCCAGAGAGCTGCAAGTGTTAAGTGGAACTGTAAGCGGGATAGACACAAATCCCTGCAGTTCATGGTATATTGAAGAGCAGTGGGATACCTAAAATAAGCCCCTGCTGTAAACAAGAGGTCAATAGCCTCGTGTGTGTTCTTTTTTCATCACGTTGTGGCAGTGGAGGGATAACTAGGATAAGCCCCCCTGCACATGTGATAGCCGTCTGCTGGTCTAAAGTCACCCCAATCCGTGACATATTGTGGGCAGCGGCTAAGGGATCTTGACAGTCACGGTGTGAATCGTGACATATTGGTGGCAAGGCGGTGGGATATTAGAGCATTAGTGATTTGGTTTGAGCAATCATTCCTCTCACTAAAAACTTGCAGAAAGTTCTTGCGAGAACTCTGCGCAAATAAGTTTGGAGAACGAACTCAGTGTTTATTAGTTGTGAGACAATTGTGTACTGGTAATTATCTCTTCCCTTTTTCTTCGTTTTTCTATCCTATCTTTTATTTGGCAACCATGGTTGTGCTGGGAGAAACCTTTTATGAGCAGCAGACCAAAGACACCCTTGTGGCCTTGTGCAAGTCACAGCACATTGACTATGCAAACAAAAACAAAAGCCAACTGGTCGCAGTCCTGATGCAATGGGAAGCCGCTCTAGACCACTCACAGAGCCCAGAAGCCGCAGATGCCAGCACCAGCGAACATGGTGCTGCAGCAGAGGTCCAACCACTGAATGCTCGCCCCGTTAGCAATCCGGGCGAATTGGACCCCCACCTGCAGGCGGCCTTGAAAGAATTCCCCACTGACGACCATGAGGGACGTCGGCAGCTGATTCAGCAATACCGGCAGGAGGCTGAGGCCCGAGCTGAGCGAGAGGCCCAGCGAGCCGAGCGAGAGGCCCAAGCGCAGCGGGAGTACCAGCTGCAGATGGCCCGACTGCAAATGCAGGGGTCGTCCCAGTCCAGTCGTGAGCCCAGCAGCGCTCAGACACCAAAGCCCCGGCCCGACCACTTTCCTGTTATGGAAAAGGATGGGGACTTGGACACTTTTCTGCGGGCCTTTGAGAAGGCCTGCAGACAGTACCAGCTGCCTACACAAGAATGGGCACGGTACCTGACACCAGGGCTGAGAGGAAAAGCTCTGGAGGCGTTTGCTGTCCTCCCTCAAGAACAAGATGGTGACTATGAGGCCATCAAGCAGGCTCTCATAGCTAAGTACCAGCTTACACCCGAGGTGTACCGTAAAAAGTTTTGGACCCTCCTACGTGGCCTACACGACAGTTACAGTGATGTGGTGCATAGACTGGGGACCCACTTTGACCAGTGGACCCAAGGACTGTCAGTGACCACCTTTACACAGCTGCGAGACCTGATGATCAAAGACCAGTTCTTCCGTCTTTGCCCAACTGAAGTGCGACAGTTCGTGATGGACAGAGAACCCAACGATGTGACGAAAGCAGCGCAGATTGCCGATGCCTATGAGGCCAACCGTAGATCGGAAGTGCGGAAGCCAGTCACCACCAGCTGGAGAGGGGGTAAGCCTGCAGCCAACGCCAGTACCCCTGCCAGCCAACACACCAGAGGTCCTGTCCCCGTGGCCAACAGCACCAGACCTACCACCGAACGTCGCCAGTGTTACCACTGCAGGCAGACTGGACACCTCAGTCACCAATGTCCAGCCAAGCAGAAGAACCCCTCATCCCAGGCCCCAGGGCCTAATGCAGCTGTTCTTTTGGTGGGTGGTGTGGTTGGGAGGGTGTGTGACAACGTACAGCCCGTCACTGTGGGAGGTCGTGTTGCTACAGGCCTCAAGGACACCGGGGCTGAACGAACCCTCATCCGACCCGAACTGGCGGCCCCTGAAGAAATCATTCCGGGGAAAACCCTAACTGTCACTGGGATTGGGGGCATCAGCTGTCCCTTACCGATGGCCCGGGTTTTTATTGATTGGGGTGCCGGGAGCGGGGTGAAGGAAGTGGGGCTGTCTGATAATTTGCCCACTGATGTTTTGTTGGGGACTGATTTGGGGAGGTTGGTTGCATACTTCGTGGATGACCCTCCTCCCCAATCTACTAATGAGGGTAAAGTTAACCCTGATGATGATGATGATGATGATGATGATGATGATGATGGGAAATCGCATGTGTTACCTGACCATGCTTTATCTTGTAGTGATGCATCTGTTAACCATTTTTTCCCTAGGATTGATGGTGAAAATGTTGTACCTGTGCCAACTGTATCTGATAATAATGTTTCTGTGAAAGTTGATGTGTCCATAGGTACAGGAGTGCTCAGCCACGTCGCTCTGCGGAGTGAGACGGCTGAGGAACCCCTAGCAGGGGCAAGTGTCGGTGCTACAAGAAATGGGGAGATACATGGGAACCGTGAGCAAGGTGATGCCATGCAATTGACCAGTGCCACCGAGGAAGGTAACTGGCCCATAAGTAGCAATGCTCCTGAGGTAATGGGGGAGGATGGGGAGGTAGAGCCCATAGCAGCGTCAGCTGATGGGTCTGTAGAAACCCCCGGGGAGACAGCCTACGTAGCTGCTGTCACCCGCAGTCAGAGTGCCCGGAACACAGATACCTGTCTGCCTTCCGGACCCTCCTCAGTCATCAGTGTGACTGAACCAGAGGTGGACCCAGTGCAGGTCCCAGAGGGCTCCCGTGGGCAAGGGACCCTGACATCGCTTTTGGCTTCCCCTAGCCAGGAGTTTCAGGCCGCTCTGCACACAGATGCGAGCCTAGAGAGTTTGAGACAACTCGCCGGGACGCGCTTCTCCGAGACTGATAAGGAGAAGGTGTTCTGGGAAGGAGGAAGGTTGTACCGGGAGACAGTACCCGGAGAATCACAAAAGGAGTGGTTGAGGGAAAGACAGCTGGTCGTCCCACAGCAATTCCGGGGTGAGTTGTTGCGGATTGCCCATGAGATCCCGCTAGCTGGACACTTGGGTATCAGCAAAACTAAGGCCCGGCTGTCTCAACACTTCTATTGGCCTAAGATGGGGACAGATGTGTCAAACTACTGCCGCTCCTGTGTCACCTGTCAAAGAGTGGGGAAGGCGGGGCCTGCTCTTAAGGCTCCCCTGATCCCTTTGCCAGTGATAGAGGAGCCTTTCCAGAGGATTGCGGTGGACATTGTGGGCCCGCTGGCCGTCACCAGCAGCTCTGGAAAGCAATATATTCTTACTGTGGTAGACTACGCTACCCGGTACCCAGAGGCAGTAGCTCTGTCGTCAATTAGGGCAGATAAGGTGGCGGATGCCCTGTTGGCCATCTTTTCACGTGTAGGATTTCCCAGGGAAATGCTTACTGATCGAGGGACCCAATTTATGTCTCACCTAATGGAGGCTCTCTGTAAGAAAATGCAGGTGAAGCACCTGGTATCGAGTGCATATCACCCACAGACCAATGGCTTGTGTGAACGCTTCAATGGTACCCTCAAACAGATGCTACGCATGCTGGTTGAGACACAAGGGCGCGACTGGGAGCGGTACCTCCCACACCTGCTATTCGCTTACCGAGAGGTTCCGCAGGCCTCGACGGGGTTCTCCCCCTTCGAGCTCCTGTACGGCAGGCGAGTCCGGGGACCCCTTGGGTTGGTAAGAGAATCCTGGGAAGAGGAGCCGAACCCTTCTGAAGTGTCCATAGTGGAGTATGTCATGCGCTTCCGTGACAAGATGCAGACCTTGACGCAGTTGGTGCATGACAACATGACGCAGGCTCAGGCTGATCAGAAGCACTGGTACGACCAGAACGCCCGGGAGCGGACCTACCATGTGGGTCAAAAGGTGTGGGTGCTGGTTCCTGTACCAACGGATAAGCTTCAGGCAGCCTGGGAGGGCCCATACGTCGTCCACCAACAGCTCAACCCGGTCACCTACGTGGTCACGCTTGACCACGCTTGGGGTAGGCGAAAGGCCTTTCACGTCAACATGATGAAGGCTCATCACGAACGTGAACCTTTCGTCCTACCGGTCTGCAGCTTACCCGAAGACGGGGAGGAAGACACCCTCCTGGACATGCTGGCCCAAGCCAAGGCCCGTGGGTCCATTGAGGACGTGGAGGTGAGCGCCTCGCTAGATGAACCACAGCGGTTGCAGTTGCAAACCACACTGGAACCCTTCCGGGTCGTGTTCTCCAACCGGCCTGGAAGGACTGAGGTAGCGGTCCATGAGGTGGACACCGGGAATCACGCCCCACTACGGCGAACACCCTATCGAATCTCTGACCAGGTGCAGCAGATTATGCGCCAGGAGATCGATGAGATGTTACAGCTGGGGGTGATTCGACGGTCAAAGAGCGCGTGGGCCTCACCTGTAGTTCTCGTGCCAAAGAAGGACCGGACCACCCGGTTCTGCGTGGACTACAGGGGGCTCAACGCCATTACAGCCTCTGACGCGCACCCAATGCCGCGCATCAAGGAGCTGCTTGAGAAGTTAGCTGGCGCAGAATACCTGACAATAATGGATCTGAGTCGCGGATACTGGCAGATTCCCCTGAGCCCCGAGGCGCAGGAGAAGTCCGCCTTTATCACACCCTTTGGACTGTACGAGTCCACGGTCATGCCCTTCGGCATGAAGAATGCCCCTGCCACTTTCCAGCGGATGGTCAATCTCCTGCTTCAGGGACTGGAGAAGTACGCTGTGGCGTACTTAGATGACATTGCCATCTTCAGTCCCTCCTGGGATGAACCCCTGCAGCATCTCGAGGAGGTGCTCGGGCGAATTCACCGAGCAGGACTGACCATCAAGCCGGGAAAGTGCCAGATGGGCATGAGGGAGGTTCACTACCTGGGGCACCGGGTAGGCGGAGGCACCCTGAAACCGGAGCCGGACAAAGTGGGCGTGATCGTGAACTGGCCCACTCCCAGGAACAAGAAACAGGTGATGTCCTTCCTGGGCACTGCAGGGTACTATAGGCGCTTCGTGCAGCACTATAGTAGCCTGGCAAAACCTTTGACGGACCTCACCAGGAAGAAGCTACCCCACATCGTCAACTGGACAGATGGCTGTGAGGGGGCCTTCCAGGCGTTGAAAACCGCACTGTGCAACGCCCCTGTGTTGAAAGCAGTCGACAGCAGTCGACCATTCTTGGTACAGACCGACGCCAGCGAGTTTGGCCTTGGTGCTGTGCTCAGCCAGGTGGACTCGGAGGACCAAGAGCACCCCGTGTTGTACCTGAGCCGGAAACTTTTGCCGAGGGAAGTGGCCTACTCCACCATTGAGAAGGAGTGCCTGGCCATAGTCTGGGCCCTGCAGCGCTTGCAGCCCTACTTGTACGGGCGCACCTTCACTGTGGTGACCGACCACGACCCTCTGCGCTGGCTAAGCACCATGTGTGGAACCAATGGCAGGTTGCTACGCTGGAGCCTTGCCCTTCAGCAATTTGACTTCACCATTAAACACAAAGCGGGCAAAGAGCATGGTAATGCAGATGGACTCTCCCGCCAGGGTGAACCCACGGAGGTGCGCATGGAGGCATACCGAGAGGTCCTGCCGCCGTAGCGCACGCCAAAAGGGGGAGGTGTCACGATATGGTATGAAATATCATAAGTTAGTTTTCTTGCTAGCATGCGGGGGCTAAACCCCCCCTCTCTCTGGTTCTCTTTCCTTCCCTGTGTTTCTATCTGTCTGTGTAGAAGAGCCTGCCTTGTGGGGGAGTTTTATGGACGGAAGGTATTTACGACGGTCATAGCTGCAAGGGAAATTTGTGTTAGCAGGAACTGTTAGAGAAACTTCTAGAATCATGAAAGTCTTTTGTTCCATTTTTGTAAGATATTACGCAAACCGTTTACGTTAAAAACACGAAAATAGATGTTCTTATTCTCTCTCGGTGGATCAATCAATAACTCTAATCACAGGCTTGTAGCTCCCTCTGGTGAAGAAGTAGGGATTGCTCTGTAAATAATAGGACATATTTGATCTCATAAGAAAGCTCATGTTAATACAAGCTGAATGCTGGGTGTGCTATGATTCTGATATGTACTGGAACGGAGTTATAAGCATTAGACCAATTTGTATTCAAAGTACTCAGACTGAAAGGTAGGAGGATCTGGAAAAGCCAGCCCTTTCTGTGATGTCACTAGCTGTAGGTCTTAAGTTTGTGGCCAGATCCCCAGCTCCTTCTTCTTGTCTTTTCCTGTGAGGCCTGAGCAGCACGACAAATGAGCTGGGATGTCTGGTTGCCTGCAATGCAATGATCTGAGAATATGTGAGTGTTATCTTTTCTTCATTTAATCCTTTTATTTTCATAATTACCTTGTACATATTTGCAATTGTCTCATTTGTAACATCTTTGTAAAATATTTTATAAACACTGCCTAAAAATCATTTATGGGGTATACTCTTTAATACTAGTTCGTTCTTCCTGCCCTAAACCGTACCCTGTCTCTGAAGGGAATTACGCTACTATTTTGGGGGTTAGCAGCCGAACCCGTTTAATCGGCGCTGGTGGCAGCTTACCGTGTGCCGGCTGTTGGGGGGTCACTGTAGCGACTGCGGCTTGATAATTATTGTTCCTGCCTGAGTGGGAGTAGTTATCGCGTTGCTGTAGTGCGCCCAATAGCCAGTACATAGCAGGCAGCCTTTCTGGCGACTAATTACCCCAGGTGCAGTACCTAATCTGACCTGAGAGTAAGGGGGGCGCCAGAGAGCTGCAAGTGTTAAGTGGAACTGTAAGCGGGATAGACACAAATCCCTGCAGTTCATGGTATATTGAAGAGCAGTGGGATACCTAAAATAAGCCCCTGCTGTAAACAAGAGGTCAATAGCCTCGTGTGTGTTCTTTTTTCATCACGTTGTGGCAGTGGAGGGATAACTAGGATAAGCCCCCCTGCACATGTGATAGCCGTCTGCTGGTCTAAAGTCACCCCAATCCGTGACATATTGTGGGCAGCGGCTAAGGGATCTTGACAGTCACGGTGTGAATCGTGACACCCCTCCACTATGCTGGAACATCTGGACGCTGCTTGTTTGACGCTGCAGCGTCAAACAAGCAGCGTTTACTGACCGTGGAAACATACCCTTATGGCCGCCTGCTTTGTGGTCGTCATGAGGACTCTATTACTGACTGAGGGGAACATCTGCAGACATCTGTTCCTGGCCAGGAGAAGTCATCATAGCGGTCTGGGTGGAATGGAGGAGATTTATAAGGAATTATTACCCGAGCACTGAGCATATGATGCTTCTCCCTGTCCCCGGTCCTGGTCCCCATCTCCCGTTCGCTGCGCTCTGCATCTTTCATACCAGTCTTATGTAATTACGAGAACAACAAAAATCCAAAGTTTATTATAACAGAGATCAGAAACGTTCCTTATACATAAACATCAACGCCTAAAACAGCGATACAATTGTGGAAATCTGTGAGAGGTGGTATCGAATCCGTAGACACCAGAGCTGCAGTTGAAATTTTGCAGGCTTCACAGCAGAAATCTCCCAGCATCCTTTGCTTGTTCAGGATTTGCACAGAGATGGTTCTGTAATTTGCATTTTATACATTGCTGTGTTTACATCATCACTGTATAGATATCTATCCTGTATTACAGGAGATCAGCTAAATTGGTGATCTGATAACAAGCTTGCTGACTGTTTCCAATAACAACAAGCAGAAATGTGCAAAAACAAAAATGAGGAAGGTTAGGCGTCATCTGCTGGATCAGCTCGTTTAGATTTCCTAAGAAAAGGAGAAAAGAAATAATTAGGAGGCACAATCAGTCAATTCATGTTTGTTTATA
Organism: Ranitomeya variabilis; assembly: GCF_051348905.1. NCBI lineage: Eukaryota > Metazoa > Chordata > Amphibia > Anura > Dendrobatidae > Ranitomeya > Ranitomeya variabilis. Next base: position 14,835,441 of record NC_135235.1, read on the forward strand.
AAAAGACTAAGGCCAGGTTCACATTACGTTATCAGCAGCCCGTTCTACACATGCGTTAATGGGCTGCTGTTAACACAAGTGCCGATATGTCATCCCGCTAGTGAAGATTGAGCTGCAGCCCGCGTCCCAGGGTCCGTCACTCAATGACGGCACATCGTTAGCGCACGCCTATTGTGGGCGTGCGCTAGCGATGCGTCCGACATTGGACTAAATGGCGGCGTTAGCGGACTACGCTACACCGCATTATGCGGCGGTGTAACGTAGTCCGTCTAACGGACTCCAAAAACGCAATTTGAACCTGGCCTAAGGCTGCCGTCAGTATTTGGTCAGTATTTTACGTCAGTATTTGTAAGCCAAAACCAGGAGTGGGTGATAAATGCAGAAGTGGAGCATATGTTTCTATTATACTTTTCCTCTATTTGTTCCACTCCTGGTTTTGGCTACAAATACTGATGTAAAATACTGACCAAATACTGACCGTGTGACACCGGCCTAAGGGGTAACATTTCTACTTGTGGTGATCGCCAAGTCAGTGTAAGGAGACTTATTGGCCCGCAGTGCTCCTCGGGGAATATTAACATGCAAGTATCCATTTCAGAGTGAAAGAGAACACCACTCTGCCAACCTTAGAGGGCAGGGCTGTAGTGCCAACCTTAGAGGGCAGGGCTGTAGTGCCACTTACTGGAGCAAGCAATCCTAAAATCCAACATTAACCCTTTAAGGGCCCTGCCGTCTTCTGCTCTGAAGAGGCTCTTTGCATATTTATAAAAAGTAACACATTTTGTTTGCTTCACAATTTTACACATTGATACATTGTTGGTAATGTAGCAAAGCTCAGAACCTTCTGTAATATCTCCTTTTTGTCTGTTGATTTCCGTGTTACACCAACTTTTCTTACCAAGACTCGTTTCCCTCAGTCTTTGTCGCCGGTTACTTGTTATTCCTCCTTTTCTCACAGGTGGAGAACATACAACAGACTTTCATTCCATGTATGTGGTTGTTGTTGGTGGTTCAATATTGAATATGCACAGTCTGGATTTGCATGGGATACTTATCTAGGCCCATATAGTACTATCTGGATATTGTATGATGATATTATATGTAATATTTGTTATATGGTGCTATGTGAGCACGATCTATCAGAGATCTATGTGGCACATTATTGTGTGTTATCTACATGCTGTATGACATGATCTGGGCGCTGTGCAGAATCACCTGGCAATGTATATGACCAGAATATAGGAGCTGTGTGATCTATACACTTAGGAACTGTATAACACTTTATCCATGCACTTTATCCTATGGTACGCGTAGGGCGTGCATCCTACAATAAGCATGGGGCATGCATCCTACAGTACGCGTAGGGCGTGCATCCTATGGTATGTGCAGGATGTGCATCCAATGGTAGCCACAGGACGTGCATCCTTCAGTATGCCCGGGAGGTGCATCCTACAGTACACACGGGACGAACATCCCACAGTACGCCCGGGACTTGCATCCTACAGTACAGTACGCATGGGATGTGCATCCTACAGTACAGTACGCATGGGATGTGCATCCTACAGTATGCCCGCCCGGTACCTGAATTCTACAGTACGCTCAGGACGTGCATCCTACAGTACGCTCGGGACTTGCATCCTACAGTACAGTACGCATGGGATGTGCATCCTACAGTACAGTACGCATGGGATGTGCATCCTACAGTACGCCCACCCGGTACCTTAATTCTACAGTACGCTCAGGACGTGCATCCTACAGTACAGTACGCTCGGGACATGCATCCTACAGTACAGTACACATGGCAGGTGTATCCTGCAATACACCCGGAACGTACATGCTACAGTACAGTACACATGGCACGTACATCCTACAGTACAAATGGGACGTGCATCCTACAGTTCACCCAGAACATGCATTCTACAGTACAGTACACATGTGATGTGCATCCTAGAGTACACCCGGAACGTGCATGCTACAGTACAGTTCGCATGGGATGTGCATCCTACAATACACATGGGACGTGCATCCTACAGTACACATGGGATGTGCATCCTACAGTTCACCCAGAACATGCATGCTACAGTACAGTACACATGGGATGTGCATCCTATAGTACACCCTGAACATGCATGCTACAGTACAGTACACATGGGATGTGCATCCTACAGTACACATGGGACGTGCATCTTACAGTACACATGGGATGTGCATCCTACAGAACAGTACACATGGGACGTGCATCCTACTGAACACATGGGATGTGCATCCTACAGTTCACCCAGAACATGCATGCTACAGTACAGTACACATGGGATGTGCATCCTACAGTACGCCCATTACATGAATCCTACAGTACATGTGGGACGTGCATCCTATAATATGTGCATCCTGTCCCATATACTATACCCTGTTTAAGTAGTTTGGATGAAACCCATAGAATCACTGGATCTTAATTTTCTTTTGTCCCACAAATGAATAAAAAATGGGATGTTTGATAATTATGGAGGCTGGAGAACTGAACTTTGGACAAATCCGCCCTGCTTCGCCCAGTGCACCACTGAACGTGTTCCCATGTGACCAAGACTCTTCTGAAATGAGTTGATGAATCTCTACTGTAGCGACATTTATTAGGACAATGGGTTGTATTCTGACGACCATTGTAAAACTCAGGTCAATGCGAATTTAATTAGCTGTAATAATGAATTGTTGTAACATTTACCTATTATAACAGAAGTAGCAGATTTTAATGTAGGAACCCAAATTATCCAGTGCAGCTAATCCAGTTTCGACACAAGAGAAAAAGAAAATTACTTTGTCGCAGGATAAAATATCTTCTATCCGAGAAAGATAGTAAGAAACTGCAAAAACACAGAAAAGGCTATAATGTAGTCAGAGTCTATAATACATTTTTGCATTCAGTAAATATTCTGATAACACAACATTTATAATAGAGAATGAACCTACAATATTCCACTTAGAGGGAATCTGTCAGCAGCATTTCATCCCCCATCTGTTTATATGTGCATGTCGACAAAGACAAGTCCAGAAATACCTGTACATGTGCAATCCATTCCTCTGTTATATCAGCACTTAAATTGATATATAAGTGAGACTGAAGGGCTGTGGTAAATCTGAATCCTCTGTCACTCCAGCTCTATTCTCAACCCAGCACCGGCTCCTCCTTCTTGACTGACAGCCTCTATGCTATGTGACTTCAGGCAAAGGAACCTTCAGTCAAAGTAGGAAGAGGTGATGCTGGAAGAGCTGGAGTGACGGAGGCTTAAGATCTACCAGAGTGCTTTAGCCCCATTTGCATATCATTCAAACGCTAATTTCTATGGAGGAATGGACCGGATTGCTGAACTTATCTTTGAAGATCTGCATGTGTAGAATTAATTTGAGGATGAAATCCTAGTATAGTGTAAAGCTCCTTGAAACGTGGCAATTAAAAAAAAAATTATCAACCTTTGACATTTTCCTGTCAATCCCGACCAGCTCACCTATTCTTTAGAAAGGTCTTTAGTTCCCTGGAGGGAAAGGGTGAGTTGAAGCTCGTCACACAAACTCATCATAATTTATTTCACAAAAGTGGCCAAAAAAAAAGTCCCTGGATGGAGTGACATTGCTGGGGAAAGTGCACGGTTCTTAGTGAATTTGGCGTCTCTTGCTCCAGTGCGCAGTTTATTAAGAATGACATAGACAATACCTCTATTGATGGATCAGGGGCCGCAGTCTGGGGACAATTGTAACTGGATGAGCCACAATATAATCTAAATCAGCGCTTGGTGGGACATATTCATAACAGTGATGTGATCTACAAGCCCAATCTGAAAATATTTAAAGCTCCGCCCATATAGTTAAGCCCCACCCCATTAATTCGACACTGAAGGCTCCACCCCCTATAGCTGAGCCCCACCCCCATTCATGCACTGTAAGCCTCCCAGGGCTATAGACCGACTAGCGGACTGGGCTAGGATGAGCTTTCACAGCCTTATCCTTCTGCAAATGTAATTGTGATGGGCCCCATCCTCCCCGGGCCCCAGTGTACGTTCTCTTCATAAGGTATATACCCGCTCCTGAGCTATAACATTGCTGTGCAGTACTAGCGGATAGGACGAACCTGTGCAGACCATGCATGTAGAACTCACTAAGAAGCAGAGTGCAAACCACTTTATCAGAGCTGAATTCTTTTTCGCTTGTATGTAAAATATCACGGACTGGAGCAGCAGACACGCCGACTGAACGATTAAAAGATTCGGTAGATGAGGGAGATTCGGACAATTGTGTAAATTCACAAATCCTGCAAAAAAGAAGTTGCTGTTAGAGAGTGTCTGTCAGACTTACTGAGAGTGCGCTTCAGTCTTTCAGTCATAGAGGTGTGTTCACAGCGAGGAGCGGCTGTAAGCATGACCTGGCATATTGACTGACAGCTTGTTCTGTACAGATGTGCTGCAGAGTGAGCTGTCAATTAAAGTGCCAGGTGCGTGGTTACAGCGGCTCCTCGATGTGTACTGACTGGTGACTGAAGCCGCTTCGTGCACATCTCTATGACTGAAAGCGGCCGGCTCCTGGGAAGAATATATGTAATTTTCTCCCATTAGAGATACTTTCAGTAGTATTAGCACACAGTTAACTTGTAGATGAACTCTATATCTGCAGGCATTTTTGCCGCAGCTTCTTTCTTGCCAAGAAATCAGGTTTTGCTACAAAAATAAAAGGCAGCAAAATACACAAGTATCATTATTTGCAGCATTTTGCTGAAGAAAAGTCATGGAAAGCAACTCAGCTTTATTAGCATGCACAAAGAGACACAAGTTAGCCCAAAAAACACACCAAAAAAACGCACCAAAACCTCAACGAAAAACGCACCAAAAAAGCGCCAAAACAGCAACAAGCCCGAAGTTTAGTAATGAACAGATAATAAATAAAAGGTACATAAAGTGTTAAATAAAGACACACACACAATCTGCGTGAAACGCAATATCTGTTTATTTTTCAAAACATTAAAGAAAAAAATTGCGTGGGCTCCCACGTAATTTTCATAACCAGCAGAGGGAAAGCCGACTGCTGAGGGCTGATGTTAATATTCTGGGAAGGAGCCAATAGCCATAAAGGTTCCCAGGCTATTAATATCAGCTCACAGATGTTAGCTTAGCCTTTACTGGCTGTTTTACAGGGGAACCCCAGAAAAAATTGACATGGGGTCCCCCTATGAAATCAAAACAGCAAAGGCTAGGCAGACAGCTGCAGGCTGATATTAATAGCCTGGGAAGGGACCATGGATATTTTCACCCCCCCAGGCTAAAAACATCAGCTCTTAGCCCCTCCAGAAATGGCACATCTTATAGATGCACCAATTCTGGCACTTAGCCTCGCTCTTCCCACTGGCCCTGTAGCGGTGACAAGTGGGGTAATATTTGTGGGATTGATGTCACCTTTATATTGTCCTGTGACATCAAGCCCACGGGTTAGTAATGGAGAGGTGTTAATAAGACACCTATCCATTACTAATCATATAGTTATATGGTCAAAATAGACACAGCCAGAATAAAATCCTTTATTAATCTTAATTAACCATGCTTACTGCATCGCCTAATCCCCGACTCCCTTGATCTCCTGCAACAACAATAAAATAATAAGCCAACATATAATACTCCCTGTCTGCTGTAGTCCATTTACTGACTGTCCCACGACTATCTCATGTGTAGAATAGTCACATCAGGAGATGTTACTGCTCTACCCAGGCTCTGGTGATACACTGACAGGAGCTAATATCTCCCGCAGTGTATCACAGAGCTGCAGTGAGAGTTCACCGGAGTTCATCACTCCGGTGCTCTCACTTTATGTCAGTATCGCTGTGTGAGTATTTTCCCAAGCAACGGTGCCATAAGTGACAGCACCATAGCCAATCAGCTGATACACTGCGGGGGCGATTAGCTCCTGTCAGTGTATCGCTGGTCGGGTAGAGCCGTCACATCTCCTGATGTGACTGTTCTACACATGAGATCGCCATGGGACAATCTGGATTAGCTTGGACTACGGCGGACTGGGAGTATATGTTGGTTTATTATTTTATGTTATTTCTAGGAGACGAGGGCGTTGGGGATTTGGTGTGTGGTAAGTATAATGTGTTTTTATTTCTATGTGAATTATGTATGTATGTATTATGTGAATAATGAATTTGTATGTAATTTTATGTTATTTTTTTAACGGTGAGCGCAGGTGCAGGCGCCGGCAGATGATACTACTCTCCCATCAGCAGCAACTGTTGTCACTGTTATCAGTAACACCAGAGATAGCCCGATGGGAGCAGTAGTCTCATCGACCCAGGTGCCAGCAGATGATACTACTCTCCCATTAGCGGCACGTGCTGTCACTGTTATCAGTGACACCAGAGATAGCCCGATGGGAGCAGTAGTCTCATTGAGCCAAGCCTGCTTCACCGCTGCGGGTCACAGTCAGCTGCGGAATCACGCTGACATATGCCAGCATGATCCCGCAGCGCTGTGACCGACAGTACCTGCGGTAGCGTTACTGCACACACAGACATCCGCACACACAAGCAGACATCCACACTTTTCCCATGGATTTCCGCAGTTTTCAGACCCTCAAAAGACCTCTGGGGGGGTCACGGCCAAAATGCTCGAGTTTCCTATAGATTTACATTGGGTTCGTTGCTCAGGTCGAGGACCCGAGTATTCCAATTTGCTAAACCCGAGCAATGAGCACCCGAGCATTTTTGTTCTCGCTCATCACTAGTGAGGATAATAAGTATTTGATACACTGCCGATTTTGCAAGTTTTCCCACCTACAAAGAATGGAGAGATTTGTAATTTTTATCATAGATACACTTCACCTGTGAGACACAGAATCTAAAAATAAAATCCAGAAAATCACATTGTAGGATTTTTACATAATTAAATTGCATGAAATAAGTATTTGATCACCGACCAAACAGCAATAATTCTGCCTCTCACAGACCTGTTCGTTTTTCTGTAAGAAGCCTCCTACTCTACACTCATTACCTGTATTAGTTGCACCTGTTTAACCTTGTTATGTTACCTGTATAAAAGACACCTGTCCACACACTCAGTCACACTCCAACCTCTCCACCATGGCCAAGACCAAAGAGCTGTCTAAGGACACCAGGGACAAAATTGTAGACCTGCACAAGGCTGGGATGAACTACAGGACAATAGGCAAGCAGCTTGGTGAGAAGACAACAACTGTTGCATTGACACAATTATTAGAAAATGATAGAAACACAAGACTGGTGTTATGGACCTGGTGGTTAAGAGCACCCGGAATGACCTGATGAGTAAACTCAAAAACGGAACTAGCTCTGGGGAAGTGGGAACTCTGCTGACCGCAAACCCTACTCCTATCACACACACTAGAAATAGCCGTGGAGCGTACCTAACTCTCCCTAGACGCCTCTTCACAGCCTAAGAGCTAACTACCCCTAAAGATAGAAATAGAAGCCTTACCTTGCCTCAGAGAAATTCCCCAAAGGTAAAGGCAGCCCCCCACATATATTGACTGTGAGTTAAGAGGAAAGTCACAAACGCAGGAATGAAACACATTTAGCAAAGGAGGCCAGATTTCACTAAATAGTCAGAGGATAGAATAGGGAACTATGCGGTCAGCACAAAAAACTACAAAAAAACCACGCAGAGTATGCAAAAAGTTCCCCACACCGACTCACGGTGAGGAGGTGCCACTCTGCACCCCCAGAGCTTCCAGCTAGCAAGGAAATATCATGATAGCAGGCTGGACTAGAAATTAGCAGTACTAAGAAATATTTTCAGGAAGCAGTAACAACAATTGAACAAGCAAGGGCTTAGCTTCTGCTGGAGTAGACAGGTCCTCAGAGAAGTCCAAGAGAGATCTGAACCAATACTGAGACATTGACAGCTGGCATGAAGTAACAATCTAAGTGGAGTTAAATAGGGAAGCCAACATAGCAATAAACGAGGGCAGCTGATAAAGCCAACCTCAGTGACCAGCAGTTCCGCTCGAAGCCACCAGAGGGAGTCCAAGAGCAGAACTAACCAAAGTACCATTCATGACCACAGGAGGGAGTCCGAGAACGGAATTCACAACAGTACCCCCCCTTGAGGAGGGGTCACCGAACCCTCACCAGGGCCCCCAGGCCGATCACGACGAGCCAAATGAAAGACACGAACCAAATCGGCAGCATGGACATCGGAGGCAACAACCCAGGAATTATCCTCCTGACCATAGCCCTTCCACTTAACCAGGTACTGAAGCTTCCGTCTCGAAACACGAGAATCCAAAATTTTCTCCACCACATACTCCAACTCCCCCTCAACCAACACCGGAGCCGGAGGATCAACGGAGGGAACCATAGGCGCCACATACCTCCGCAACAACGACCTATGGAACACATTATGGATGGCAAAAGAAGCTGGAAGGACCAAACGAAATGACACAGGGTTGAGAATTTCAGAAATCTTATAAGGACCAATGAAACGAGGCTTAAACTTAGGAGAAGAAACCTTCATAGGAACATAACGAGAAGACAACCAAACCAAATCCCCAACACGAAGTCGGGGACCAACACAACGACGGCGGTTAGCGAAACGTTAAGCCTTCTCCTGGGACAACGTCAGATTGTCCACTACGTGAGTCCAAATTTGCTGAAACCTGTCCACCACAGAATCCACACCAGGGCAGTCAGAAGGCTCAACCTGCCCCGAAGAAAAACGAGGATGAAAACCAGAATTGCAAAAAAAAGGCGAAACCAAAGTAGCAGAACTAGCCCGATTATTAAGGGCGAACTCAGCCAATGGCAAGAAGGTCACCCAATCATCCTGATCAGCAGAAACAAAGCATCTCAGATAGGTTTCCAAAGTCTGGTTGGTTCGTTCGGTTTGGCCATTTGTTTGAGGATGGAAAGCCGAAGAAAAAGACAAATCAATGCCCATCTTAGCACAAAAAGACCGCCAAAACCTAGAGACACACTGGGAACCTCTGTCCGACACAATGTTCTCTGGAATGCCATGCAAACGAACCACATGTTGAAAAAATAATGGCACCAAATCAGAGGAGGAAGGTAATTTAGGCAAGGGTACCAAATGGACCATCTTAGAAAAGCGATCACAATCCACCCAGATGACAGACATCCTTTGAGAGACAGGAAGATCTGAAATAAAATCCATTGAAACATGCGTCCAAGGCCTTTTCGGGACTGGCAAGGGCAAAAGCAACCCACTGGCACGAGAACAGCAGGGCTTAGCCCGAGCACAAGTCCCACAGGACTGCACAAAAGAACGCACATCCCGTGACAAGGAAGGCCACCAAAAGGACCTAGCCACCAAATCTCTGGTACCAAAAATCCCAGGATGACCGGCCAACACCGAGCAATGAACCTCAGAAATAACTCTGCTAGTCCACCTATCAGGGACAAACAGTTTCTCCGCTGGACAACGGTCAGGTCTATCAGCCTGAAACTCCTGCAGCACCTGCCGCAAATCAGGGGAGATGGCAGACAGAATTACCCCCTCTTTGAGAATACCAACCGGCTCTGGGACTCCCGGAGAATCAGGCACAAAACTCCTCGAAAGGGCATCCGCCTTCACATTCTTAGAACCTGGAAGGTATGAGACCACAAAATCGAAACGGGAGAAAAACAGCGACCATCGAGCCTGTCTAGGATTCAACCGCTTGGCAGACTCGAGATAAGTCAGATTTTTATGATCCGTCAAGACCACCACGCGGTGCTTGGCTCCCTCAAGCCAATGTCGCCACTCCTCGAATGCCCACTTCATAGCCAGCAGCTCCCGATTGCCAACATCATAATTACGCTCAGCAGGCAAAAACTTTATAGAAAAGAAGGCACATGGCTTCATCACAGAGCCATCAGAACTTTGAGACAAAACAGCCCCTGCTCCAATCTCAGAAGCATCAACCTCGACCTGAAAAGGGAGCGAAACATCTGGCTGACGCAACACAGGGGCCGAAGAAAAACGACGTTTCAGCTCATGAAAAGCCTCAACGGCCGCAGAGGACCAATTCACCACATCAGCACCTTTCTTTGTCACATCAGTCAAAGGTTTAACCACACTAGAAAAATTAGCGATGAAGCGACGGTAAAAATTAGCAAAGCCCAGGAATTTCTGGAGGCTCTTTACAGATGTAGGTTGAGTCCAATCATAAATGGCTTGAACTTTAACAGGATCCATCTCGATAGTAGAAGGGGAAAAAATGAAGCCCAAAAAGGAAACCTTCTGAACTCCGAAGAAACATTTAGACCCCTTCACAAACAAGGAATTAGCACGAAGGACCTGGAATACCATTCTGACCTGTTTCACATGAGACTCCCAATCATCCGAAAAGACCAAAATATCATCCAAATATACAATCATGAACCTATCCAGATACTTTCGGAAGATGTCATGCATAAAGGACTGAAACACAGATGGAGCATTTGAAAGCCCGAATGGCATTACCAGGTACTCAAAATGGCCCTTGGGCGTATTAAATGCTGTTTTCCATTCATCGCCCTGTTTAATACGCACAAGGTTATACGCCCCTCGAAGATCTATCTTGGTGAACCAACTAGCCCCCTTAATCCAAGCAAACAAATCAGACAGCAGAGGCAAAGGGTACTGAAATTTGACCGTGATTTTATTGAGAAGGCGGTAATCTATACAGGGTCTCAGAGAACCATCCTTCTTGGCCACAAAAAAGAACCCTGCTCCCAACGGTGATGAAGACGGGCGAATATGCCCTTTCTCCAAATAACTCCGCATAGCGGCGTGCTGTGGCACAGATAAATTGAAAAGTCGGCCCTTAGAAAACTTACTACCAGGAATCAAATTTATAGCACAATCACAATCCCTATTAGGGGGTAGGACACTTGATTTGGGCTCATCAAATACATCCTGGTAATCCAACAGAAACTCAGGGACTTCAGAAGGAGTGGAAGAAGAAATTGACACCAACGGAACATCGCCATGTACCCCTTGACAACTCCAACTAGACACAGACATTGATTTCCAATCCAATACTGGATTATGAACCTGTAGCCATGGCAAACCCAACACGACCACATCATGCAAATTATGCAACACCAAAAAGCGAATATCTTCCTGATGTGCAGGAGCCATGCACATGGTCAACTGAGTCCAGTACTGAGGTTTATTCTTGGCCAACGGCGTGGCATCAATTCCTCTCAATGGAATAGGATACTGCAAAGGCTCCAAGAAAAATCCACAGCGCCTGGCAAACTCCAAGTCCATCAAATTCAGGGCAGCGCCTGAATCCCCAAACGCCATAACCGAGTAGGATGACAAAGAGCAAATCAGAGTAACAGACAAAAGAAATTTAGGCTGTACAGTACCAATGGTGGCAGACCTAGCGAACCGCTTAGTGCGCTTAGGACAATCAGAGATAGCATGAGTGGGGTCACCACAGTAAAAACACAGCCCATTCTGACGTCTGTGTTCCTGCCGTTCAGTTCTGGTCAAAGTTCTATCACATTGCATAAGCTCAGGCCTCTGCTCAGAGGACACTGCCAAATGGTGCACAAGCTTGAATGGCCAAGGACATTGATTCATTCAGACCAGCAGGCGTGGGGAACCCCACCATAACATCCTTAAGGGCTTCAGAAAGACCCTTTCTAAAAATTGCTGCCAGGGCACACTCATTCCATTGAGTAAGCACAGACCACTTTCTAAACTTCTGACAATATACCTCCGCTTCATCCTGACCCTGACACAAACCTAGCAAGATTTTCTCTGCCTGATCCACTGAATTCGGTTCGTCATAAAGCAATCCAAGCGCCAGAAAAAACGCATCTACATTAAGCAATGCAGGATCTCCTGGCGCAAGGGAGAATGCCCAGTCTTGAGGGTCACCACGCAACAAAGAAATAATATTTTTTACTTGCTGAATGGGGTCACCAGAGGAGCGGGGTTTCAAAGCAAGAAACAGTTTACAATTATTTTTGAAATTCAGAAACTTAGATCTATCCCCAGAAAACAAATCAGGAATTGGAATTCTTGGCTCTAACATCAGATTCTGAACTACATAATCTTGAATGCTTTGTACCCTTGCAGTGAGTTGATCCATACAAGAGGACAGACCTTGAATATCCATATCTACACCTGAGTCCTGAACCACCCAGAGGTTAAGGGGAAAAGAGAGACAAAACACACTGCAAAGAAAAAAAAATGGGTTCAGAACTTCTCTTATCCCTCTTTTGAGATGCATTAACACTTTGGGCCAACTGTACTGTTATGGACCTGGTGGTTAAGAGTACCCGGAATGACCTGATGAGTAAACTCAAAAACGGAACTAGCTCTGGGGAAGTGGGAACTCTGCTGACCGCAAACCCTACTCCTATCACACACACTAGAAATAGCCGTGGAGCGTATCTAACTCTCCCTAGACGCCTCTTCACAGCCTAAGAGCTAACTACCCCTAAAGATAGAAATAGAAGCCTTACCTTGCCTCAGAGAAATTCCCCAAAGGTAAAGGCAGCCCCCCACATATATTGACTGTGAGTTAAGAGGAAAGTCACAAACGCAGGAATGAAACAGATTTAGCAAAGGAGGCCAGATTTCACTAAATAGTCAGACGATAGAAAAGGGAACAATGCGGTCAGCACAAAAAACTACAAAAAAACCACGCAGAGTATGCAAAAAGTTCCCCACACCGACTCACGGTGAGGAGGTGCCACTCTGCACCACCAGAGCTTCCAGCTAGCAAGGAAATATCATGATAGCAGGCTGGACTAGAAATTAGCAGTACTAAGAAATATTTTCAGGAAGCAGTAACAACAATTGAACTAGCAGGGACTTAGCTTCTGCTGGAGTAGACAGGTCCTCAGAGAAGTCCAAGAGAGATCTGAACCAATACTGAGACATTGACAGCTGGCATGAAGTAACGATCTAAGTGGAGTTAAATAGGGAAGCCAGCATAGCAATAAACGAGGGCAGCTGATAAAGCCAACCTCAGTGACCAGCAGTTCCGCTCGAAGCCACCAGAGGCAGTCCAAGAGCAGAACTAACCAAAGTACCATTCATGACCACAGGAGGGAGTCTGAGAACGGAATTCACAACAGACTGGCATCAGTCATCTGGGGCTCCATGGAAGATCTCGCCTCATGGGGTAAGAATGATTCAGGGAAAGGTCAGGAATCAGCCTAGAACTACATGGGAGAACCTGGTCAATGACCTAAAAAGAGCTGGGACCACAGTCTCAACCAAGACCATTGGTAACACACTACAAATGTCATGGATTAATGTCCTGCAAGGCACACAAGGTCCCCCTGCTCACGACAGCATATGTCCAGGCCCGTCTGAAGCTCGCCAATGAACATCTGGATGATCCAGAGGAGTCATGTGGTCAGATGAGACCAAAATAGAACTTAGTGATATCAAATCCACTTGCCGTGTTTGGGGGAAAAACAAGGATGAGTACAACCCCGAGAATACCATCATAACTGTGAAGCATGGTGGGGGAAACATCATACAATTCTGCAAAAGGGGACAGGACAACTGCACCTTATTGAAGGGAGGATGGATGGGGTCATGTGTTGTGAGATTTTGGACAACAACCTACTTCCCTCAGTAAGAGCATTGAAGATGGGTCGTGGCCGGGTCTTCCAGCATGACAATGACCCGAAACACACAGCCAGGACAACTAAGGAGTGGATCTGTAAGAAGCATTTCAAGGTCCTGGAGTGGCCTAGCCTGTCTCCAGACTGGAACCCAACAGAAAATCTTTGGAGGGAGCTGAAACTCAGTGTTGCCCAGAGACAGCTCTGGAACCTGAAAGGTTTGGAAAACATTTGTGTAGCGCTGCTGCTGGGGCCCATGCATGGTGTCCTCTTCTCCCTCCATGCAGGGACACAGGCTTACTCACCGCATCATCCCTTGACGTGGTCCCCGGCGTGCTCCTGCTTTCTGATTCATGTGTGCATGCTGCAGTCCCGGCATCCTAGTGCGCACATGCACGCTCTCCCCTGTTATTATACCATAAACTAATATACTAATATACTAAATGCTCTCGGCTTGTAACTGAGAGGCTTTTAGTATATTCAGTACACCTTCAAGATGGCTCCCAGCCAATTGCTGGGAGTCATCGTATATGGAAGACTCCCTCTCCCCTACAGAGTTGCCAAGCAACGAGTACAATCATTAGTGAGTTGTGAGGTCCCCTAGTTCCGGAGCGGCAATGGCCCTGAATGTTATCCCCTGGTCCTAGTGTGGCCAGTCCTGTATCCATAGTCCCCTGGTCCTAGTGTGGCCAGTCCTGTATCCGTAGTCCCCTGGTCCTAGTGTGGCCAGTCCTGTATCCATAGACCACAGGTCCCGGAGTGGCCAGTCCTGCATCATTAGTCCTCTGGTCCTGGAGTGGCCAGTGCCTGAACATTATTCCCCAGTCTGTGTGTGGCCAGTCCCTGTTGCAGTAACTAAGACTGATGTGTCTGAACTAAGCCCTACATCAGTGTCAGCGTACCTGGTCGCTGTGGTCTGCAGCTGCAGTATCGAGCTTTGCCCAGGACTGGTACCTGGCTTCTACCTGCAGCCCAGCCTGTCTGCACCATGAGGAGCTCCAGTGAACACCATGTAGCCTCTTAGCTACGCCCCTTCTTGGGCAGGCTCGCCCTGTGGCACAGTGGGTCCACAAATCCACATGAGCTTTTAAGCGTAACAATCTGTATGTAGGAGGGGGCCAAAATCCCTGCTGCAGTGTCTGCAAACCTGATCAGGAACGACAGGAAACATCTGACCTCTGTAACTGCAAACAAAGGTTTCTGGACCAAATATTAAGTTTTGTTTATCTATTGTATTAAATACTTATTTCATGCAATAAAATGCAAATTAATCATGTAAAAATCCTACAATGTGGTTTTCCGGATTTAATTTTTAGATTCTGTCTCTCACAGGTGAAAGTGTACCTACGATAAAAATTGCAGACCTCTCCATTCTGTGTAGGGGGAAAACTTGAAAAATCAGCTGAGAATCAAATACTTATTTTTCCCAATGTAGCTGAGTATTTAATGGCTGCAATTTCTTTACAAAAGCTAAATCAAGAGGGACAACGATTATATGTTTTTGGTGGGGTGAGAGCGGGAACAGTATTTTCTGCTCATATTTTGTAATTCCAATGTTTCAGAAAAAATCATTTTGAGGAGCTTGAAGCTTATCAATAAAAAAGATTTCTTACCTATGACTATCCCTGCAGAGCTCTCTAATATCCAAAAACCTGCAAAAAATACTGCAAATACAAAAGTTACAATGAAATAGAAGAATGTGCCGTACAAAAACTTGAATACATTAACTATTCGTAGTTCACACTGTGTACATACATTACATTACTTATCCTATACTCAGTTACACCCTGTATTATACCCCAGACCTGCACTCACTATTCTGCTGGTGCAGTCACTTTGTACATACATTACATTACATTACTGATCCTGAGTTACATCCTGTATTATACTGCAGAGCTGCACTCCCTATTCTGCTGGTGCAGTCACTGTGTACATACATTACATTACAGATCCTGAGTTACCTCCTGTATTATACCCCAGAGCTGTGCTCACTATTCTGCTGGTGCAGTCACTGTGTACATACATTACATTAGTGACCCTGAGTTACATCCTGTATTATACCCCAGAGCTGCACTCACTATTCTGCTGGTGCAGTCACTGTGTACATACATTACATTACTGATCCTGAGTTACATCCTGTATTATACCCCAGAGCTGCACTCACTATTCTGCTGGTGCAGTCACAGTTAGAACTTGATGTACTGCAGATATATAATGTAATCATTTGCAGAGCTATTACATTTTTAGTAATTTGCTTTTCCACTCACTTAAAGTCTGCACTGATATCCTGTGAAATAGATGAAAAGAGAAATGAGTGAAACTAATGATTTTTATATCTTTCTAATAACTTTCCCCCATAATTTGCTGCATTTTGTATCTTTTCATGTAATTTTATATACTTACATTTTCAGGATGAAATAAGAGATACAAATTTTCCAGACACTTTACAAAGTGAATCTCGCACAAAATCAAGTCACCAGTATTTATAGATCCGTTCAAGTGAACACCCAGCTCATAAAGAGATGGGGCCAAGAAGACAAAGATCACAGCAGTATATTCTTTCTCTTTGTAAAATGCAGCATTTTTTTCTGTAATCTATGGAAACTGTGATTCTTACCCTTCCCATACTGATAGTTCTGCTTCACATCTCTCGTCTTACTTTCTACACTGTTAATAAGTTGTGTAACATTAAGAACCTTCAGATGTGTAAGAAAGACCTAAGTAGTCAGGGAAGCGTCTGCTATTGAAGATTCTAAATACTAAATATTTTTTCAAAAAAAGATACTGGTTATTCATGAGGTACTGGTGATATTCACACAAAAATACATCCAGTGATACTGGTTTTACATCCAATGATACTGGTTACACGCCCATATGGTGCTGGTGATGCTTCACATCATGCTTGACACTTGTGTTCTGCATATATTGCATGAAAAGTCTTGTGTATTTTATGCTAAATGTATCTATAGGCCCTATTCACTAGACAGAAGTTTTCATCTTGCCTTTTTTGGTCTGCTGTAGGGATGAATGAACCCGTGGAAGTTTAGGTTCTGGTACCCGATCCGAACTTTAGTCTCTCTCTCCAGCTTCTTTAGATATGAACTTTCGTGGCTTCCCCTCCTTGTGGAGTGTGTCAGTGACGCCTTATGGACATCTGTCATGTCAGCAGTCTTCCCCATGATTGTGGAGCTACTGACACAGACTAAGGGACCTTTTTAAATGCTTATTAGTGATGAGCGAATATACTCGTTACTTGAGATTTCTCGAGCATGCTCGGGGGTCCTCCAAGTATTTTTTAGTGCTCGATGATTTAGTTTTTCTTGCCACAGCTGAATGATTTACATCTGATAGCCAGCATAAGTACATGTGGGGATTCCCTAGCAACCAGGCAACCCCCACATGTACTTATGCTGGCTAACAGATGTAAATCATTCAGCTGCAGCAAGAAACACTAAATCTCTGAGCACTAAAAAATACTCGGAGGTCACCCGAGCGTGCTCGAGAAATCTCCAGTAACGAGTATATTCGCTCATCACTAATGCTTATGTGTGTGTCTGCATGTGTATGTGCAACGCCCCCACTGCCGCAGGGCCGAGGGGTACCCGGTACCGGGCCTCTGAGTCTCTGCTCTGGGGTTGTCACGGTGGCTAGGCCCGGTCCGTGACCCTGCTGAAGGGGAGTACAGTAAGTGATAGATATGGATGGTGGTGGTGGTGCGGTGCAGTAAATAACGAGGACACCAGGTTGCAGTCTCTTTACCTCTTTATTGAAGATCTCTGAGTCCTCAGTCCGGAATACGGTTCACCAGGCTGCGCAAGTCCGGCCGGTCCGATGGCACCTCCAGAGTTCTCCTTGCAGGTGGAAATCTGTGCCTACCTGCTAGCGCTATGTGTTGCGGTCCTTCCCTGCTGTGCTTACGGAAAGTCCCCACAACTGTTGTGTCCGTTTCTTAAGTTCCCTCACAACTCGATTAGATGATGTTCTGCTAATCCTCCGTCCCTCCCTGGTGTTACGGTTAGGACGGCACCCGTATGACGGGTAGGCTCGGAGCTCTTCCAGGACCCTAGAGTCGCCCCTCTCCACAAGTTGCCCCCCAAGACTGCATAGGTGATATAGGTGAGACAGCCCGCCTTTGACTGACTGTCCTGCCGTTGGTTTGAAGTATTGCCTGAAGCTGAATATAGTAATACTTCCTCGGCGTTCCGGCCGCCGGTTGTGCGCCTCAGTAGGATGTTGCCTCGGTCTTGCAGCACGTCTCCTACTGGTATTCTCCTTCTTGCTTTGATCTCATTTCTCACTCAGCACAATATATCTCGCTTCTATTCCTTTCTTTGGGCACCGCCGCTATACTGAGCAGGCACGGTCCCGTTACGTTCTGTCCAGTTGCCAAGCCTCTGTCAGGATCCCACCCCCGACAGGGGCCCTACCGAATCTTCCCTCACAACACCCTCTGCCACAAGGTGTTGCCTGGTTCCAACCCAGTCAGCTTTCTCTCTAACTTCCTGCCTGACCCCCAGTTTTACCAGTATGTGAGGAGTGGCCTAATGAATAGAACCCTTAGCTCCCCCTGGAGGCCCGGCTGTGAAATGTATTGGTGTCTGTGATACCTGGTCAGATGAACTCCTTCAGTGCCATCGGACGCACCATAGCTCCCCTTAGCGGCGGAGCCACAGTACTGCAACGACCAGGACTCTGGGGCGCTGCACTCCCCCCCGGTTAAATCCAGTACTCCTGGACTGGGAAGAAAACAACAATACAGATTAGCAAAAAGACATACAATTTTGAAAATGCAATAACAATAAGTAGGCTTGTACAGAGCTTCCCTTTATGGGAGGTAAGGACACTTGAACGTTACAAACATGGTTAAACATTATAAATTACAGGCTATAAACAACTCCTGTTACCCAACCGGGTATTCTACTCAGTGCAAACTTTTGAATAATAAGTTAACATTGCCTTTAAGGACGTATACTTCCTATCCACTAAAGACTTTACTTATAAACATTATAATATTAATTAACTCTTTCATTCTCCTTCGTTAAATCTGCAGGACCGCCTGTCCTAACGGCTCCAGACCTACTGCCTCTCCTTTCTTTACAGGACCGCCCCTTTCAGCCCGGGCCTACTGCCTTTTCAACTACTATACACAGTATAGAACATAACATTTCTTTCAGTTTGAGAGCACTGAGCCATCTCTGGATGGCTCCTAGGAGGACTCGCCACTAACCCCTACGGGTTCACTTTCTGTCCTCATTTTTCTATCAACATTATCAAACATTAAACTTCCATCATTACTTTTCTTACTGACAAACATGCAGGACGCTATGTCTACCCCTACGGGTCTGCTGCATCTTTCTTCTAACTTTTACTTTAGAACACATTATTAAACATTTCCTTCTTTCAGCTAGTTAGTTACATTTAACTTTCACATGTAAGCATCATCATCACTTTCTTTTTGTCAAGTCATTATTGCTATCTATCTGTCTTAAAGCAATATAACAAGTGAACATCCCCTTTAAGAGAGGGCCAAGTCTTTATGAGGTAGCCCATCTTCTCAAGCTACCAGTCCATACTCAGCAAAGGCTCCGGTGCGGTATCTTCGCAAAGAGTCCTTCTTTAAGTAAAACCAGTAGGGAGCACCTTTAAGAAGGTGCAAACTATTTACAAGCAGTTTGTATCATGCACTGTTCATAATTCCAGCAGTTCCAAAGTAACTTGTGCAAAACGTAGAAAACAAACAAAAGCAATAGGGATCCCGGGTCAACAAAGGGATCCCTTTAAGAGTTAACCCTGGACGGGTTTTAGCAGCAACATAGCAGAAAACAAACAGTTTGAAGAACTATTTACATGTTCAGATGATAAAGGCATTTATTTGAACTATTCAGGAGGCAGCACCGGCGGAGGCAACCCCTTTGGGTATTGCGAGCCACCCGGTACTGCATAAGGGGGTCTGCTGTCCCATCTGGGAGTCTGTGTACCCACAGTCTTCAGTTCTGGAGCAGCACGAGCACCACCCGCCGGAAGAGGTGCCTCCTTGGCCACGAGGGTGGTGGAGGTGACAATGCTGCATGTCGTGGTCTTGGCACGTGGGGGGTGTCCACGGTGGTCTCAGTGGTGATCGTGGGCCGACCACAAGGGGGCACCCTGGCCACGGGAGATATCTTTTTCGGCACCTTAGTCGGGGGTTCCATCAGCTTTCTCTTGTGGACATTTAAAGCGAACCATCCCTTCTCCCCAAAGTGCCGGGTGTAGGTGACTTCATCCCCTGGGTGGAGGTCCCGGTCCGGGTGACCCTCCCTCAAGTGGGACTCGACATCTGTCATGATCTCAATGGCAAGAGAACATAGCATAAGCATATATAGGAACTAGCTCTTGGAAGATGGGAACTGAGCTGACCATGAACTAAACCTAACGCACAACTAGCAGTGGCCGGGTAGCATGCCTACGTTGATTCTAGATGCCCAGCACCAGCCGGAGGACTAAATAATGCTAGCAGAGGAAAATATCAGTCCTAGCTCACCTCTAGAGAAATACCCCAAAAGGAGACAGAGGCCCCCCACATGTATTGGCGGTGAATTAAGATGAAATAACAAACGTAGTATGAAAATAGGTTTAGCAAATTTGAGGTCCACTTACTACATAGCAGAAGACAGAAAGGACACTTTCATGGTCAGCTGAAAACCCTATCAAAACACCATCCAGAAATTACTTTAAAACTCTGGCATTAACTCATAACACCAGAGTGGCAATTCCTGTTCACAAGAGCTTTCCAGACACAGTAACGAAACTACAGCTGTGAACTGGAACAAAAATGCAAAAACAAACATGGACAAGAGTCCAACTTATCTAGTAGTTGTCTAGGAGCAGGAACAAGCACAGAGAGGCTTCTGATAACATTGGTGACCGGCAAGCAACTAACAGAGCAGCAAGATTATATAGCGACTCCCACATCTTGATGGGAACAGGTGAACAGAGAAGATGAAGACACAAGTTCAATTCCACCAGTAGCCACCGGGGGAGCCCAGAATCCAAATTCACAACAGTACCCCCCCCTCAAGGAGGGGGCACCGAACCCTCACCAGAACCACCAGGGCGATCAGGATGGGCCCTATGAAAGGCACGAACCAGATCAGAGGCATGAACATCAGATGCATTCACCCAAGAATTATCCTCCTGGCCGTATCCCTTCCACTTGACCAGATACTGGAGTCTCCGTCTGGAAACACGAGAGTCCAAGATTTTCTCCACAACGTACTCCAACTCACCCTCAACCAACACCGGAGCAGGAGGCTCAACGGAAGGCACAACCGGTACCTCATACCTGCGCAATAATGACCGATGAAAAACGTTATGAATAGAAAAGGATGCAGGGAGGTCCAAACGGAAGGAAACAGGGTTAAGAATCTCCAATATCTTATACGGGCCGATGAACCGAGGCTTAAACTTAGGAGAAGAGACCCTCATAGGGACAAAACGAGAAGACAACCACACCAAATCCCCAACACAAAGCCGAGGACCAACACGACGGTGGCGGTTGGCAAAAAGCTGAGTCTTCTCCTGGGACAACCTCAAATTGTCCACCACCTGCCCCCAGATCTGATGCAATCTCTCCACCACAGCATCCACTCCAGGACAATCCGAAGATTCCACCTGACCAGAGGAAAATCGAGGATGAAACCCCGAATTACAGAAAAACGGGGACACCAAAGTGGCAGAGCTGACCCGATTATTGAGAGCGAACTCCGCCAATGGCAAAAAAGCAACCCAATCATCCTGGTCAGCAGACACAAAACACCTCAGATATGTCTCCAGGGTCTGATTAATCCGCTCGGTCTGGCCATTCGTCTGAGGATGGAAAGCGGACGAAAAAGATAAATCTATGCCCATCCTAGCACAGAATGCCCGCCAAAATCTAGACACGAATTGGGTCCCTCTGTCAGAAACGATATTCTCAGGAATACCATGCAAACGAACAACATTTTGAAAAAACAGAGGAACCAACTCGGAAGAAGAAGGCAACTTGGGCAGAGGAACCAAATGGACCATCTTAGAGAAACGGTCACACACCACCCAGATGACAGACATCTTCTGAGAAACAGGCAGATCTGAAATAAAATCCATCGAGATGTGCGTCCAAGGCCTCTTAGGAATAGGCAAGGGCAACAATAATCCACTAGCCCGAGAACAACAAGGCTTGGCCCGAGCACAAACGTCACAAGACTGCACAAAGCCTCGCACATCTCGTGACAGGGAAGGCCACCAGAAGGACCTTGCCACCAAATCCCTGGTACCAAAAATGCCAGGATGACCTGCCAACGCAGAAGAATGAACCTCAGAGATGACTCTACTGGTCCAATCATCAGGAACAAACAGTTTATCAGGTGGGCAACGATCAGGTCTATCCGCCTGAAACTCCTGCAAGGCCCGCCGCAGGTCTGGAGAAACGGCTGACAATACCACTCCATCCTTAAGGATACCTGTGGGCTCAGAGTTACCAGGCGAGTCAGGCTCAAAACTCCTAGAAAGGGCATCCGCCTTAACATTCTTAGAACCAGGTAGGTATGACACCACAAAATTAAACCGAGAGAAAAATAATGACCAGCGCGCCTGTCTAGGATTCAGGCGCCTGGCGGTCTCAAGATAAATCAAATTTTTGTGGTCAGTCAATACCACCACCTGATGTCTGGCCCCCTCAAGCCAATGGCGCCACTCCTCAAAAGCCCACTTCATGGCCAAAAGCTCCCGATTCCCAACATCATAATTCCGCTCAGCGGGCGAAAATTTACGGGAAAAGAAGGCACAAGGCCTCATCACGGAGCAGTCAGAACTTTTCTGCGACAACACTGCCCCAGCTCCGATCTCAGAAGCGTCGACCTCAACCTGAAAAGGTAGAGCAACATCAGGCTGACGCAACACAGGGGCAGAGGAAAAACGGCGCTTAATCTCCCGAAAGGCCTCCACAGCATCAGGGGACCAATCAGCAACATCAGCACCCTTCTTAGTCAAATCGGTCAATGGCTTAGCAATATCCGAAAAACCAGCAATAAATCGACGATAAAAGTTAGCAAAGCCCAAAAATTTCTGAAGACTCTTAAGAGAAGAGGGCTGCGTCCAATCACAAATAGCTTGAACCTTGACAGGATCCATTTCAATGGAAGAGGGGGAAAAAATATATCCCAAAAAGGAAATCCTCTGTACCCCAAAAACACACTTAGAACCCTTCACACACAAAGAATTAGACCGCAAAACCTGAAAAACCCTCCTGACTTGCTGGACATGAGAGTCCCAGTCATCCGAAAAAATCAGAATATCATCCAGATACACAATCATAAATTTATCCAAATAATCGCGGAAAATATCATGCATAAAGGACTGGAAAACTGACGGAGCATTTGAAAGACCAAAAGGCATCACTAAATACTCAAAGTGGCCCTCGGGCGTATTAAATGCGGTTTTCCACTCATCCCCCTGCCTGATTCGCACCAAATTATACGCCCCACGAAGGTCAATCTTAGAGAACCACTTGGCCCCCTTTATGCGAGCAAACAAATCAGTCAGCAACGGCAATGGGTATTGATATTTAACAGTGATTTTATTCAAAAGCCGATAATCAATACATGGTCTCAAAGAGCCGTCTTTTTTTGACACAAAGAAAAAACCGGCTCCTAAGGGAGATGACGATGGACGAATATGTCCCTTTTCCAAGGACTCCTTTATATATTCTCGCATAGCAGCATGTTCAGGCACAGACAGATTAAATAAACGACCCTTTGGGTATTTACTACCCGGGATTAAATCTATGGCACAATCGCACTCTCGGTGCGGAGGTAACGAACCAAGCTTGGATTCTTCAAAGACGTCACGATAGTCAGACAGGAACTCAGGAATTTCAGAGGGAATAGATGATGAAATGGAAACCACAGGTACATCCCCATGAGCCCCCTTACATCCCCAGCTCAACACAGACATAGCTCTCCAGTCGAGGACTGGGTTGTGAGATTGCAGCCAAGGCAATCCTAGCACCAAATCATCATGTAGATTATACAGCACCAGAAAGCGAATAATCTCCTGGTGATCCGGATTAATACGCATAGTTACTTGTGTCCAGTATTGTGGTTTATTAATTATTAGCCAATGGGGTGGAGTCAATCCCCTTCAGAGGAATAGGAGTCTCCAAAGGCTCTAAATCATACCCACAGCGTTTGGCAAAGGACCAATCCATAAGACTCAAAGCGGCGCCAGAGTCGACATAGGCGTCCGTGGTAATAGATGACAAAGAGCAAATCAGGGTCACAGATAGAATAAACTTAGACGGTAAGGTGCAAATGGAAACAGATTTACCAAGCTTTTTAGTGCGCTTAGAGCATGCTGATATAACATGAGTAGAATCACCACAATAGAAACACAACCCATTTTTCCGTCTAAAATTCTGCCGCTCGCTTCGGGACAGAATTCTATCACACTGCATACTCTCTGGCGACTTCTCAGTGGACACCGCCAGATGGTGCACTGGTTTGCGCTCCCGCAAACGCCTATCGATCTGAATAGCCATTGTCATGGACTCATTCAGACCCGCAGGCACAGGGAACCCCACCATAACATCCTTAATGGCATCAGAGAGACCCTCTCTGAAAGTCGCCGCCAGGGCGCACTCATTCCACTGAGTAAGCACAGACCATTTACGGAATCTTTGGCAGTAAATTTCCGCTTCATCTTGCCCCTGAGATAGGGACATCAAAGTTTTTTCTGCCTGAAGCTCCAAATGAGGTTCGTCATAAAGCAACCCCAAGGCCAGAAAAAACGCATCCACATTGAGCAACGCAGGATCCCCTGGTGTCAATGAAAAAGCCCAGTCTTGAGGGTCGCCCCGGAGCAAGGAAATCACAATCCTGACCTGCTGTGCAGGGTCTCCGGCAGAGCGAGATTTCAGGGACAAAAATAATTTGCAATTATTTCGAAAATTCTGAAACCCAGATCTATTCCCCGAGAAAAATTCCGGCAAAGGAATTCTCGGCTCAGATACAGGTGCATGACAAACAAAATCTTGCAAATTTTGTACCTTCGTGGCGAGATTATTCAAACCTGCAGTTACACTCTGAAGATCCATTACAAACAGGTGGACACAGAGCCATTCAAAGATTAGAAGGAGAGAAAAAAAAAAAAATTTCAGCAGACTACTTATTTCTCTCCTTTCTCAGCCAAGGATTTTAACCCTTTAGTGGGCCGGTCAAACTGTCATGATCTCAATGGCAAGAGAACATAGCATAAGCATATATAGGAACTAGCTCTTGGAAGATGGGAACTGAGCTGACCATGAACTAAACCTAACGCACAACTAGCAGTGGCCGGGTAGCATGCCTACGTTGATTCTAGATGCCCAGCACCAGCCGGAGGACTAAATAATGCTAGCAGAGGAAAATATCAGTCCTAGCTCACCTCTAGAGAAATACCCCAAAAGGAGACAGAGGCCCCCCACATGTATTGGCGGTGAATTAAGATGAAATAACAAACGTAGTATGAAAATAGGTTTAGCAAATTTGAGGTCAACTTACTACATAGCAGAAGACAGAAAGGACACTTTCATGGTCAGCTGAAAACCCTATCAAAACACCATCCAGAAATTACTTTAAAACTCTGGCATTAACTCATAACACCAGAGTGGCAATTCCTGTTCACAAGAGCTTTCCAGACACAGTAACGAAACTACAGCTGTGAACTGGAACAAAAATGCAAAAACAAACATGGACAAGAGTCCAACTTATCTAGTAGTTGTCTAGGAGCAGGAACAAGCACAGAGAGGCTTCTGATAACATTGGTGACCGGCAAGCAACTAACAGAGCAGCAAGATTATATAGCGACTCCCACATCTTGATGGGAACAGGTGAACAGAGAAGATGAAGACACAAGTTCAATTCCACCAGTAGCCACCGGGGGAGCCCAGAATCCAAATTCACAACAGACATCCCTCCGATTAACAAACACTTCCGCGTACAGGCCCGGTTCTTTGATGAAGCCCCAACCTCCGCGGAGCCTGAAGGTGACGACGGTACCCTGCCTGCGCGGGGCCTGGTGAGCGGTGGGGTCCTTGCGGGCCCGATCCTTGACTGCCAAATCTTTCTGGTGGTAGGCCTCTAGCCCGGCCTGGTATTCTTTCTGTCTCTCCTCCCATTGCTGCTCTAGCTGGACCTGGTATTCCTCCCAGCTTAGGGCTTGCACCATCTCTCCCTCCTGGGTCTTCACCCCGGGGAACCCCATAAGGTTGGATCCTGGGTTCACCCAGCGGCACACTGTGCGCTCTGCATGGACCTCACATAGCAAGGCAGTGGGTGGAATCGGGGCCTTCAAGCGGTGTTCCAGACCCGTGGGCCCCTCCCATGGCAGCAGGTGCTGAAGTCTATGGGTCCCAGGGAGAGGGGGTGCCGCAACCGGGCCTACCAGCAAGCCCTCGGCCGGCGGGACGGGGTCGACGGACTCACCAGCCGATGCAGGCTCCTTCTCTGCGGCGGGTCCCTCTGGCGGTGTCGGTGAGGACCTCAGCGGCAGCTCCGGCAGCGGTATAGGATCCGATGCCAGAGGATCTCCTTCCGGCGCTACCCGGTGCGGAGCCTGGGCCTTCACGTTCAGTTGAAGGAGCTGGTCAAGCAAGTCCTCCATCTCAGCCTGCAGGAAGTCGGTGCTGTCCGTGGAGAATTGGCGGCGGTGCTCATCCGGGTAGTTGGGGGAGATCTCCGCTTCAACCCCACATTCGGGTCCTGAGCTGCTGGCCATCACGTCCCCCACGTGGGTCGCTTCCTGGTCTTTTTCCCGCTCTCTCCTTCGTGGGCGGTGTCGTTTTCTCGATCTCCGCCCTCCATTGAGGATCAGGAGGCGGATCTCTGCTGCTGACGGACACGTCCTCACGGTGCAGAAGTATTTAGACTGGGCGGCCATTGCCTTTCGCGCTCTTCAGCTTGTTCACGCCCACTTCCACGCCCTTCTTCTTCTCCTGCGCTCTCTTTAGCGCTGTAATGGCGGCGGCTTTGGCGGGAACTTCTGGCGGCAAGTGGCAACCCACCGTCTTTGCACTAAGTCACAGTCCAAGTACAATAAATCACAGTTCCAAGCACAGTAAATCACAGTTCCAAGGCACACATGACCTGATTCTTCAGGCTTAAGTAGATCCTGTTCGTGACGCCAAAATGCAACACCCCCACTGCCGCAGGGCCGAGGGGTACCCGGTACCGGGCCTCTGAGTCTCTGCTCTGGGGTTGTCACGGTGGCTAGGCCCGGTCCGTGACCCTGCTGAAAGGGCGTACAGTAAATGATAGATATGGATGGTGGTGGTGGTGCGGTGCAGTAAATAACGAGGACACCAGGTTGCAGTCTCTTTACCTCTTTATTGAAGATCTCTGAGTCCTCAGTCCGGAATACGGTTCACCAGGCTGCGCAAGTCCGGCCGGTCCAATGGCACCTCCAGAGTTCTCCTTGCAGGTGGAAATCTGTGCCTACCTGCTAGCGCTATGTGTTGCGGTCCTTCCCTGCTGTGCTTACTGAAAGTCCCCACAACTGTTGTGTCCGTTTCTTAAGTTCCCTCACAACTCGATTAGATGATGTTCTGCTAATCCTCCGTCCCTCCCTGGTGTTACGGTTAGGACGGCACCCGTATGACGGGTAGGCTCGGAGCTCTTCCGGGACCCTAGAGTCGCCCCTCTCCACAAGTTGCCCCCCAAGACTGCATAGGTGATATAGGTGAGACAGCCCGCCTTTGACTGACTGTCCTGCCATTGGTTTGAAGTATTGCCTGAAGCTGAATATAGTAATACTTCCTCGGCGTTCCGGCCGCCGGTTGTGCGCCTCAGTAGGATGTTGCCTCGGTCTTGCAGCACGACTCCTACTGGTATTCTCCTTCTTGCTTTGATCTTGTTTCTCACTCAGCACAATATATCTCGCTTCTATTCCTTTCTTTGGGCACCGCCGCTATACTGAGCAGGCACGGTCCCGTTACGTTCTGTCCAGTTGCCAAGCCTCTGTCAGGATCCCACCCCCGACAGGGGCCCTACCGAATCTTCCCTCACAACACCCTCTGCCACAAGGTGTTGCCTGGTTCCAACCCAGTCAGCTTTCTCTCTAACTTCCTGCCTGACCCCCAGTTTTACCAGTATGTGAGGAGTGGCCTAATAAATAGAACCCTTAGCTCCCCCTGGAGGCCCGGCTGTGAAATGTATTGGTGTCTGTGATACCTGGTCAGATGAACTCCTTCAGTGCCATCGGACGCACCATAGCTCCCCTTAGCGGCGGAGCCACAGTACTGCAACGACCAGGACTCTGGGGCGCTGCATATGCATGTCTCTGTACTGTATGTGTGTGTATGTCCGTGTACTGTATGTGTGCCCATGTCTGTGTACTGTATGTGTGCATGTCTGAGTACTGTATGTGTGTGTATGTCCGTGTACTGTATGTGTGCCCATGTCTGTGTACTGTATGTGTGCATGTCCGTGTACTGTATGTGTGTATGTGTGTATGTCCGTGTACTCTATGTGTGTATGTCCGTGTACTGTGTGTGTGTGTCTGCATGTGTATGCATGTCTCTGTACTGTATGTGTGTGTATGTCCGTGTACTGTATGTGTGCATATGTCTCCGTACTGCATTTGTGTGTATGTCCGTGTACTGTATGTGTGCGGATGTCTGAGTACTGTATGTGTGTATGTATTTGTACAGTATGTGTGCGGATGTCTGAGTACTGTATGTGTGCCCATGTCTGTGTACTGTATGTGTGTATGTCCGTGTACTGTATGTGTGCATATGTCTCCGTACTGTATGTGTGTATGTACGTGTACAGTATGTGTGCGGATGTCTGAGTACTGTATGTGTGTCTGTCCGTGTACTGTATGTGTGTATGTCCTTGTACTGTATGTGTGCCCATGTCTGTGTACTGTATGTGTGTGTATGTCCGTGTACTGTATGTGTGTATGTCCTTGTACTGTATGTGTGCCCATGTCTGTGTACTGTATGTGTGCATATGTCTGTGTACTGTATGTGTGCCCATGTCTGTGTACTGTATGTGTGTCTGTCCGTGTACTGTATTTGTGTCTGTCCGTGTACTGTATGTGTGTATGTCCGTGTACTGTATGTGTGTATGTCCGTGTACTGTATGTGTGTATGTCCTTGTACTGTATGTGTGCCCATGTCTGTGTACTGTATGTGTGCATATGTCTGTGTACTGTATGTGTGCCCATGTCTGTGCACTGTATGTGTGTCTGTCCGTGTACTGTATGTGTGTATGTCCGTGTACTCTATGTGTGTATGTCCGTGTACTCTATGTGTGTATGTCCGCGTACTGTATGTGTGTATGTCCTTGTACTGTATGTGTGCCCATGTCTGTGTACTGTATGTGTGCATATGTCTGTGTACTGTATGTGTGCCCATGTCTGTGTACTGTATGTGTGTCTGTCCGTGTACTGTATGTGTGTCTGTCCGTGTACTGTATGTGTGTATGTCCGTGTACTCTATGTGTGTATGTCCGCGTACTGTATGTGTGTATGTCCGTGTACTGTATGTGTGTCTGTCCGTGTACTGTATGTGTGTATGTCCGTGTACTGTATGTGTGTCTGTCCGTGTACTGTATGTGTGTATGTCCGTGTACTGTATGTGTCTGTCCGTGTACTGTATGTGTGTATGTCCGTGTACTGTATGTGTGTCTGTCCGTGTACTGTATGTGTGTCTGTCCGTGTACTGTATGTGTGTATGTCCGTGTACTGTATGTGTGTATGTCCGCGTACTGTATGTGTGCTCATGTCTGCATATGCATATGCAAATGTCTGCAGAAAAAAATATACTGTATTTTAACCAAGATGTTATGTGATATTTTCCCCTCTGCCAGTATGGTGGCCCGCATCGGATACTTCTGTCGGAGGTACACTGGGGACCCCGACAGCTACAGATGATGGAACGCGATGTATTGGACTCTGACACGTCCTCTCTGGGGAATCTCTGCTTGTTCATTAATGTCATAGTTACTCTACTAATAATCACTTTATTGTTTTTGTGCAAAGGTCAATAAGGAAGTTATGTAGAAGAAAGAAAAGTTTTGTGGTTGGACCCCCACACCTTCCCCGATATCTGCAGACCTCCTCATCTCTAAAGTATTTGCATGAAGGAGCAAAGTATATATTGAAAGGAAATGCTGAGATGTTACCGGAGTGAAATGCGACTGATGTGATACCGCAGGTCAGTGGACGATATCACACATGATAGGATTAGATAGGCGAGTACTGTGCGCCATTTATCAGTAGGGAAACCCTGTCATGTATGTGTTATCTGCTGTCCTCCGGGGAGTCGTCACACGTTCGTGCCAGCAATAATCTACTATTACAATAACATTAGATACCGCATCTCAGCAGAGCGTATCACCCATAGGATACGATGCTGCAAATTTAGCAAATTATGGTGGAAAATAAGTATTTGGTCATTAACAAAATTTCATCTCAATACTTTGTAATATATCCTTTGTTGGCAATGTCAGAGTTGAAGCGTTTTCTGAAAGTCTTCACAAGGTTGGCACACACTGTTGGTGGTATCTATGTTGACCCATTCCTCCATGCAGATCTCCTCTAGAGCAGTGATGTTTTGGGCCTGTCGCTGGGCAACACGGACTTTCAACTCCCTCCAAAGGTTTTCTATGGGATTGAGATCTAGAGACTGGCTAGGCCACTCCAGGACCTTCAAAAGCTTCTTACGAAGCCACTCCTTCGTTACCCTGGCAGTGTGCTTGGGATCATTATCATGCTGAAAGACCCATCCACGTTTCATCTTCAATGCCCTTACTGATGGAAGGAGGTTTGTACTCAAATCTCACAATACATGGCCCCATTCATTCTTTCATGTGCACGGATCAGTCGTCCTGGTCCCTTTGCAGAGAAACAGCCCCAAAGCATGATGTTGCCACCCCCATGCTTCACAGTAGGTATGGTGTTCTTTGGATGCAACTCGGCATTCTGTCTTCTCCAAACACGATGAGTTTTGTTTCTACCAAACAGTTCTACTTTGGTTTCATCAGATCATATGACATTCTCCCAATACTCTTCTGGATAATCCAAATGCTCTCTAGCAAACTTCAGACGGGCCTGGACATGTGCTGGTTTAAGCAGGGGGACACGTCTGGCACTGCCGGATCTGAGTCCCTGGTGGCGTAGTGTGTTACTGATGGTAGCCTTTGTTACGGTGGTCCCAGCTCTATACAGGTCATTCACTAGATTCCCCCGTGTGGTTCTGGGATTTTTGCTCACTGTTCTTGTGATCATTTTGACACCACGGGGTGAGATCTTGCGTGGAGCCCCAGATCGAGGGAGATTATCAGTGATCTTGTATGTCTTCCATTTTCTTATTATTGCTCCCACAGTTGATTTCATCCCACCAAGCTGCTTGCCTATTGCAGATTCAGTCTTCCCAGCCTGTTAAAGGGCTACATTTTGTTCCTGGTGTCCTTCGACAGCTCTTTGATCTTCACCATAGTGGAGTTTGGAGTGTGACTGTTTGAGGTTGTGGACAGGTGTCTTTTATACTGATAAGAAGTACAAACAGACGCCATTACTACAGGCAATGAGAGGAGGACCGAGGAGCCTCTCAAAGAAGAAGTTACAGGTCTGTGAGAGCCAGAAATCTTGCATGTTTTTAGGTGACCAAATACCTATTTTCCACCATAATTTGCATAATAAATCTTCCAAATCAGACAAGGTGATTTTCTGGATTTGTTTTCTCATTGTGACTCTCATAGTTGTGGTCTACCTATGATGTCAATTACAGCCTCTCTCATGTTTTTAAGTGGGAGAACTTGCACAATTGGTGGCTGACTACATACTTTTTTTCCCCACTGTATTTTCCAGATGATTCTGGCAGCGATTGTCTCATAGAGAACACAGGAGCGCTTAGCCGAGCCAAGGGTTGCTATGTATGGGAGAGTCAAAGAGACAGATGTGAGCAGAACCATCGTTCATCTGACCGCAGCTCAGCAGACATGATCACAGATAGGCTGAGGTACTGCAGATAGGGTCACACATAATAAGATTGGATAGTTCAGCTCAGCAGGATTAGTATAGCTTTGTATTCACTCTTCCCAGCACCTGCTATATCCTTCGACAAGGTGTTCTTTTGTGTTGTCTGTGAGTTCACATTTGTATGTTTTGTTTTTTTTCATTTATCCCTGTACGTCCTATCTTGTTAGTTTGGTTTGTGTATATTCATACATTATTACTGCCCATTTGCCTGGGTGGAGGAGGGGGACAGATATAGGGCTGATTCAGGAATTCAGCAAGTCTAACTAGATTAAAAATGAACAAGGAACACCCGATTCATAATTATCGTGCAGTGTAAACAGGCTGCCGAACACTTGATGAAGGTTGGAGGAGCGAACCATAGGCAAAAGGGGTCGATACAAAATAGCACAAAGGAGCAAAGTATCAGAGAGACCAGATCTAGCTGATCTAATAACTTTCAGCCCCAAACTGTTTGCTAGGGTTTATTCAAAAGAAGCTCCCTATGGCTTCCAGCACAGAGCTAATAATTACCTACCAGCTCACGGCAGCAAAACACAAGTATAGAAGAAAGAGACAGCCAGTCTCAACAGTCTAAAAGCTAAACTGCCACACACTGCCGGCATTGAGCAGTGCTCGTGGTATTATTGTGGCGCCACCTAGTGACCAGGGCAGTTGTTGCCGCAATATGTTCAGACAGTTGTCAGGGCACCAATCAATACAGGAGCGTTATACACAGACATTATAGGCGGACTGGACCCTTTAATTCATGTCTTTGGCCTCACAGCTGAACATTAATTTTCTCTTCCACTTGTTGACATTTATTGTAAATTTTAACAAAATATAATTTAAAATAATCATCTATTTTGATAAAATATTCAGTTTTCTCTCTGGTCTCATTGTCTCGTTTAATACAGTGTACTCCGCCGTCCCAGACTAATCTTTCAGGGCCGTTATTACATGTAATTGGAGAGCGTTTTTCTGTGTATAATGGTTTCTGAAATTACATGTCCGTCACGGTGATGCCAATTGTGTGAAGGAAAAATATATTATGATCGACTCAATAATGCCCCGTAATTGCTTCCAACCTCCGGTGGCGTCTCATATTCTGCTACCTAAATGAGGTGAACAAAACATCGGCCGCTCCGTGATGTGGCCGTCTCCTTTCATCCTGCCCAAAGTTTTGTCTTGTTCGGTTGTTTGCCGTAGTTTCCTTCTTTATGTCTTTTATTAGGAAACTCGCCAAAGTTTTAAAGCGATACAATGTAATTAATACTAGGAAACCTAAACTGTATAGATAATAGCAGCAGTGATGTTCCTGGCGTTATACATAGAAAAAGACCATTGCTGTCAGCAGGGGCCAACTATAACATGTGGCCCAGTAGTCCCTTTGGTCCTTATGAGAGGACCAGTACTATTAAAGTGCCATGGTAGTTGGGGGCCCATTTGGAGATGGGGTTGAAGTTATGCCACTGGTTATCAGGTAGGGTAGCAGCGCTCTAGGTGCACCCCCGGAGAAGGGCACTATTAGGGTCCAATTAAGTTAAAGGTTCTATAGGATTTAGGAGGTATGTCAACTATTGAGACACATTAAGTAAGCAGCTGATGGAAGGGGTACAGTTCCCTCCAGTTCTGACAGCCGATGGTGAACAGGGGCCACCTCACCAGCAGTGGAGGGCTAGACGGGACTGATGTCAGGCAAGGCAGTAGGTGGAGGTTGTTGGCCTGTGCACTGATGTGTAAGGAAGGAAGGGGGCAGCAGAGAACAGCAATCAGGGGTTGAGAGGGGATGTAAGGGACTGCCTAATAGGGAGAGGAGTGCGGGCTGGAGAAGTCATTAAAGGCCGTAAGAAGAGGGCAAAGAAAGAGAGGAAGGGAAAGAGTGAAAAGAAAAAGGGAGCGAGGGACAAAATAAGGAGAGAAGGCTGGAGAAAACAACAAAACCCTAGGAAGAGGGCAAAGATAGAGAGGAAGGAAAGAGTGAAAAGAGGAAGAGAGAGAGGGACAAAAGGAAGGAGAGAGGGCTGGAGAAATCAGCAAAACCATAGGAAGAGGACAAAGACAGAGGAAGAGTGAAAAGAGAAAGGGAGCTAGGGACAAAAAGAAGAGAAGGCAGGAGGAATCAGCAAAAGCCCAAAGTAGAGGACAATGAAAGAGTGGAAGGGAAGGAGTGAAAAGAGAAAGGGAGTGAGGGACAAAAAGAAGGAGAGAAGGCTGGAGAAATCAGCAAAACCCTAGGAAGAGGGCAATGAAAGAGGAAGGAAAGAGTGAAAGAGAAAGGGTTCGAGGGACAAAAAGAGGGAGAGTGTTATGATCCCAGTGGCAAGGATCGCAGGTCTGACAAGCTAAGTACTAACGGACAACTAGCTCTGGGGAAGTGGTAGCTAGATTGACCGCAACCTGATCCTATCCGCACCCAACTAAAAGTAGCCGTGGAACATTACCTAAAAAATTCCTAGACGTCTCGTCACGGCCGGAGAAACTGACTATTCCTAGAGGGAAAGAAAGTCCTCGCTTGCCTCAGTGAAATGACCCCAAAGAAATAGAATAGCCCCCCACAAATATTAACGGTTAGTTAAGGGGAAAGCACAAACGCAGAGATGAAATTAGATTTAGCAAACGAGGCCCGCTAATACTAGATAGCAGAAAATAGGAAGGGGACTGTGCGGTCAATACAAAACCCTATTCAAAATATCCACGCAGAGATTGCTCGAGCCCCCGCACCAACTAAAGGTGCGGGGGAAGCAACTCCGTACCCCAGAGCTTACCAGCAAAAAGAAATCACATATTAGCAAGCTGGACTAGACTCATCATACACAGAAATCATATTGCAGGCAGATGAGCAAAAATATTCAAACAGAACTTAGCTTATCCTGAAGAGGCAGAAAACGAGATGATCAAGAGCAATCAGAATAGCACTGAATACATTGACAGCCGGCGACAAGTGGAAGTGAAGCAGAGCTAAATAAGAGCCTCCCTGGTGGATAACGAGGCAGCTGATCCAGCCAGACCCGCAGGATAATAAACCAAACCACCAGGGGGAGCCCAAAAACCAGTCACACAATACCATCTGTGACCACAAGAGAGAGCCTGAAAACGGAGTTCACAACAGTACCCCCCCCTTGAGGAGGGGTCACCGAACCCTCAACAAAACCCCCAGGGCAATCAGGGTGAGCCACATGGAAGGCACGAACCAAATCGGCCGCATGAACATCAGAGGCGACAACCCAGGAATTATCCTCCTGACCATAGCCTTTCCACTTAACCAAATACTGAAGCCTCCGTCTAGAAATACGAGAATCCAAGATCTTCTCCACCACATATTCCAATTCTCCCTCAACCAGCACAGGGGCAGGAGGCTCAACCGAAGGAACCACAGGCACCACATACCTCCGCAACAACGACCGATGGAACACATTATGAATAGCAAACGATGCCGGGAGGTCCAAACGAAAAGACACAGGGTTAAGGACTTCCAAAATCTTATAAGGACCGATAAACCGAGGCTTAAACTTAGGAGAGGAGACCTTCATAGGAACAAAGCGAGAAGACAACCACACCAAGTCCCCAACACAAAGTCGGGGGCCCACACAGCGACGGCGGTTGGAAAAGCGCTGAGCCTTGTCTTGTGACAGCTTCAAATTGTCCACCACATGATTCCAAATCTGATGCAACCTATCCAACACAACATCCACTCCAGGACAGTCAGAAGGCTCCACCTGACCCGAGGAAAAACGAGGATGAAACCCTGAATTACAAAAAAAAGGCGAAACCAAAGTAGAAGAACTAGCCCGATTATTAAGGGCAAACTCGGCCAATGGCAAAAAAGTCACCCAGTCGTCCTGATCAGCAGAAACAAAACATCTTAAATAGGTTTCCAAAGTCTGATTAGTGCGCTCGGTTTGGCCATTCGTCTGAGGATGGAAGGCCGACGAAAAAGACAAATTAATGCCCATCTTAGCACAAAAGGTCCGCCAAAATCTAGACACAAACTGGGATCCTCTGTCGGAAACAATATTTTCAGGGATCCCGTGTGTTGTGATTTTGCTTTTTGCTCCCTCTAGTGGTCATTAGTGATTTGACTCTGGAGCTTCTGTCTTTTCCTATATCCTCACCTGGGCCGTTAGTTCAGGGGTGTTGCTATATAAGCTCCCTGGACCTTCAGTTCAATGCCTGGCATCGTTGAAATCAGAGCTAATCTGTTGTGCTCTTGTCCTATGATCCGGGTTCCTGTATTTCAAGCTAAGTCTGCTTCCTTGCTTTTTGCTTTTGTTTTGTTTGGTATTTTTGTCCAGCTTGTTCCAATCTGTATCCTGACCTTTGCTGGAAGCTCTAGGGGGCTGGTGTTCTCCCCCCGGACCGTTAGACGGTTCGGGGGTTCTTGAATCTCCAGCGTGGATTTTTATAGGGCTTTTGTTGACCAGATAAGTTATCTTGCTATATTCTGCTATTAGTAAGCTGGCCTCTCTTTGCTGAACCTGGTTCATTTCTGTGTTTGTCATTTCCTCTTACCTCACCGTTATTATTTGTGGGGGGCTTGTATCTTGCTTTGGGGTCCCTTTCTCTGGAGGCAAGAGAGTTCTTTGTTTTCTTCTCCTAGGGGTAGTTAGATTCTCCGGCTGGCGCGAGTCATCTAGCGATCACCGTAGGCATGATCCCCGGCTACTTCTAGTGTTGGCGTTAGGAGTAGCTATTTGGTCAACCCAGTTACCACAGCCCTATGAGCTGGATTTTTGAATCTCGCAGACTTACACGTTCCTCTGAGACCCTGTCCACTGGGGTCATAACACCCGTGCAAACGAACCACATTTTGAAAAAACAGAGGAACCAACTCGGAGGAGGAAGGCAACTTAGGCAAGGGCACCAAATGGACCATCTTAGAAAAACGATCACACACCACCCAAATGACAGACATTCTCTGAGAGACTGGGAGATCTGAAATAAAATCCATGGAAATGTGCGTCCAAGGCCTCTTCGGGACAGGCAAAGGTAACAACAAGCCACTGGCACGAGAACAGCAAGGCTTAGCCCGAGCACAAATTCCACAAGACTGCACAAAGGAACGCACATCCCGCGACAAGGAAGGCCACCAGAATGACCTAGCCACCAAATCTCTGGTACCAAAAATCCCAGGATGGCCTGCCAACACCGAAGAATGAACCTCGGAAATAACTCTGCTGGTCCATCTATCTGGGACAAACAGTCTCTCTGGTGGGCAACGGTCAGGTCTATCCGCCTGAAATTTCTGCAGCACACATCGCAAATCTGGGGAAATGGCAGACAAAATCACTCCCTCTTTGAGAATACCAGCTGGCTCTGAATCGCCCGGAGAGTCAGGCACGAAGCTCCTAGAAAGAGCATCAGCCTTCACATTCTTCGAACCAGGCAGGTACGAAACCACAAAATCGAAACGGGAGAAAAACAACGACCAACGAGCCTGTCTAGGATTCAGGCGCTTGGCCGACTCGAGATAAATCAGATTTTTGTGATCAGTCAAGACCACCACACGATGCTTAGCTCCCTCGAGCCAATGTCGCCACTCCTCAAATGCCCACTTCATAGCCAACAACTCCCGATTACCAACATCATAATTCCGCTCGGCAGGCGAAAACTTTCTTGAAAAGAAAGCACATGGCTTCATCACAGAGCCATCAGAGCTTCTCTGCGACAAAACAGCCCCCGCTCCAATCTCAGAAGCATCAACCACGACCTGGAAGAGAAGGGAGACGTCTGGCTGACATAAGACCAGAGCTGAAGAAAACCGGCGCTTCAGCTCCCGAAAGGCCTCCACAGCCGCAGGAGACCAATTAGTAACATCAGAGCCCTTCTTGGTCAAATCCGTCAATGGCTTAACAACACCAGAAAAATTAGCGATGAAGCGACGGTAAAAGTTAGCAAAACCCAAGAACTTCTGAAGACTCTTAACTGATGTAGGCTGAGTCCAGTCATGAATAGCCTGAACCTTGACCGGGTCCATCTCAATAGCAGAAGGAGAAAAAATGAAACCCAAAAAAGAAACCTTCTGGACTCCAAAAAGACATTTTGAGCCCTTCATAAATAACGCATTGGCACGCAGGACCCGAAACACCATCCTGACCTGCTCAACATGGGACTCCCAATCATCCGAAAAAACCAGAATATCATCCAGATACACAATCATAAATTTATCCAGATATTCCCGGAAGATGTCGTGCATAAAGGACTGAAAGACAGAAGGAGCGTTAGAAAGTCCAAAAGGCATCACCAAGTACTCAAAATGGCCTTCGGGCGTATTAAATGCAGTTTTCCATTCATCACCCTGCTTAATACGCACAAGGTTATACGCACCTCGAAGATCTATCTTGGTGAACCAACTAGCCCCCCTAATGCGAGCAAACAGATCAGATAACAATGGCAAAGGATACTGAAATTTGACCGTGATTTTGTTTAGAAGGCGATAATCAATACAAGGTCTCAGGGAACCATCTTTCTTAGCCACAAAAAAGAACCCCACACCAAGAGGGGAAGAGGAGGGGCGAATAAGTCCTTTCTCCAAAGACTTCTTTATATAACTCCGCATAGCAGCATGCTCCGGCACTGACAAATTGAAAAGTCGTCCCTTAGGAAATTTACTACCAGGAATCAAATTTATAGCACAATCACAATCCCTATGAGGAGGTAGAGAACTGAGCTTGGGCTCATCAAATACATCCTGGTAATCTGACAAAAACGCAGGGACCTCAGAAGGAGTGGATGAAGCAATTGACACCACAGGAGCGTCGCCATGAATTCCCTGACAACCCCAACTTGCCACAGACATTGCTTTCCAATCCAAGACTGGATTATGAGTCTGCAACCATGGCAGGCCCAACACGACAACATCATGCAAATTATGCAATACAAGAAAACGAATCACCTCCTGATGAGCAGGAGTCATGCACATGGTCACTTGTGTCCAGTACTGAGGTTTATTCGTAGCCAATGGTGTAGCATCAATTCCCCTTAGTGGGATAGGGAATTTTAAAGGCTCCAAAACAAAACCACAGCGCCTGGCAAATGACAAATCCATCAGACTCAGGGCAGCACCTGAATCCACAAAAGCCATAACCGGGTAAGATGACAGGGAACAAATCAGGGTAACAGACAAAATAAACTTAGGCTGTAAAGTACCGATGGTGACAGATTTATCAATCCTTTTTGTGCGCTTAGAGCATGCTGAGATAACATGAGCTGAATCACCACAGTAAAAGCACAACCCATTTTGCCGTCTATAATTTTGCCGTTCACTTCTGGTCAGAATTCTATCACATTGCATAGACTCAGGTGTCTGTTCAGAAGACACCGCCAAATGGTGCGCAGGTTTGCGCTCCCGCAAACGCCGATCAATCTGAATGGCCAGAGTCATTGACTCATTCAGACCTGCAGGCGTAGGGAACCCCACCATGACATTCTTAATGGCTTCAGAAAGACCTTTTCTGAAATTTGCAGCCAGGGCACACTCATTCCATTGAGTAAGCACCGACCATTTACGAAATTTCTGGCAGTACACCTCTGCATCATCTTGCCCCTGAGAGAGGGCCAATAATGCTTTTTCAGCCTGGTTCTCAAGATTAGGTTTCTCATAGAGCAATCCAAGGGCCAGAAAAAATGCATCCACACTGAGCAATGCAGGATCCCCTGGAGCCAATGCGAAAGCCCAATCTTGAGGGTCACCACGCAAGAAAGAAATAATAATCTTAACTTGCTGAACAGAATCCCCAGAGGAACGAGGTTTCAAAGAAAGAAACAATTTGCAATTGTTCTTAAAATTCAGGAACCTAGATCTATCTCCAGAAAACAACTCCGGAATAGGTATTCTAGGCTCTGACATAGGACTGTGCACAACAAAATCCTGAATACTTTGTACCCTTGCAGCAAGATGATCTACACTGGAGGCTAAACTCTGGATATCCATATCAGCAGCTGAACTCAGAGCCACACCAAGATTAAGAGGAGGATAGAAGCCAGACACACAGCAGCTAGACACACGGCAGCAAAAAAAAAAAAAAAAAATTTCTCCAGGCTTCTTTTCTCCTGCTTCTGCCATGCAATTAACACTTAACTGGCCGGCTGTACTGTTATGATCCCAGTGGCAAGGATCGCAGGTCTGACAAGCTAAGTACTAACGGACAACTAGCTCTGGGGAAGTGGTAGCTAGATTGACCGCAACCTGATCCTATCCGCACCCAACTAAAAGTAGCCGTGGAACGTTACCTAAAAAATTCCTAGACGTCTCGTCACGGCCGGAGAAACTGCCTATTCCTAGAGGGAAAGAAAGTCCTCGCTTGCCTCAGTGAAATGACCCCAAAGAAATAGAATAGCCCCCCACAAATATTAACGGTTAGTTAAGGGGAAAGCACAAACGCAGAGATGAAATTAGATTTAGCAAACGAGGCCCGCTAATACTAGATAGCAGAAAATAGGAAGGGGACTGTGCGGTCAATACAAAACCCTATTCAAAATATCCACGCAGAGATTGCTCGAGCCCCCGCACCAACTAACGGTGCGGGGGAAGCAACTCCGTACCCCAGAGCTTACCAGCAAAAAGAAATCACATATTAGCAAGCTGGACTAGACTCATCATACACAGAAATCATATTGCAGGCAGATGAGCAAAAATATTCAAACAGAACTTAGCTTATCCTGAAGAGGCAGAAAACGAGATGATCAAGAGCAATCAGAATAGCACTGAATACATTGACAGCCGGCGACAAGTGGAAGTGAAGCAGAGCTAAATAGGAGCCTCCCTGGTGGATAACGAGGCAGCTGATCCAGCCAGACCCGCAGGATAATAAACCAAACCACCAGGGGGAGCCCAAAAACCAAAGTCACACAATACCATCTGTGACCACAAGAGGGAGCCTGAAAACGGAGTTCACAACAGGAGAGATGGTTGGAGAAATCAGCAGAAATGTAAAGAAGAGAGAGAGATGGAGGAAGGGAAGAAAAATGTGCCAAAAGAAAGAGAGAGATGGTGACACAAAGGGAGAGAGGGCTGAGGAAAAGTGCAAAAAACCCTGAGAAGAGGGAAAAAAAGACAGAGAGGAAGGAAAAGAGTGAAAAGAGAAGGAAAGCAAAGATTGATAGACAGAGGGAAAGAGGAGAGAAAGAGACAGCCATACTCTATGTCATAGACAGCTAGGGAGCAGAATGAGAGAGAGAGGAGAGAGAAAGAAAGGGCAAAAGAGAGATACAAAGGTCAGAGAAAGAGAGAAGAGAGAGTGAAGACAGAGGGACAGATAAAGGGAAGAGATAGAATGGAAAGTGTGTAAAAGAGAGAAGATAGAGAGTGATGAGCGCGTTGGAGCACAGAAGAGAGGGGCTGTGGAGCGCTGTCTGCCGGGGGCTCGCCAGCATTAGCAGCTGACAGTGGCTGTATTTTCCATTTTGAGTAACATCCACAGAAATTCTTAGGAGTTACGGACACGGCAGAACTCGCGGTAATACACTGTCATCTTTCTGTATAAGTGATGGTGCACTTGAGGGGCACGTAAATCCGGCAGCGCACATGACGGCAGGTTTATGGCAGTTTGCTGTCACTGGATCCCGTGCTGTCACTTTCTCCACATTCTGTAGCTGGTGCAGCACCTGAGAGACACAGAAAACATCTGCAAATACTACAGGAGAATAGGCTATTTGGTAAAATATTGGAAGAGTGCATGGTAGTACAAGCATTGAGCCTTCATCTGCCCCCTCTTCCTCCTCCCATTATTTTGCATCAGGAACATTTTAGTTCCATACTTATCCATAGATTTCAGCTATAAGACACGCTAGGAAAACTGAGACTAAAAAGTTTGCAAATTTAGAAAAATAATTGGGTCGCCGAATGTACAAATAGTAGGCGTCATTACAATGTATCCACTGCTGGGTTGTAATTCTTTGCCGACGTTCGCTTTCATGTCTTGGCTACATTCCTTGGAAAATATAAACCATTCTCAGCACGGAGTAATCTCCCAAGCCAGCACCCCGCCGCCTGCTAACAATGCCATCCAAATTATTTGTGAGCGAGGACCGCACCGGCCCGTCTGGGCACTCGTTCAATATTTCACAGAGAGTTGGAGTCAGGAAGAGTCAGGAGAGTTTTTGCTGCATCTGGCAGAAAATATAAAGCTCATGATCGAATATCACCATAATGCAGAAGTAAATACTGGAAATGGAAGCCGAGGCGATGAGAGCGAACAATCAGTCAGAAGCAGAGCAGTTATTGAAGTGAAGTTGTGGATAATTATCAGAAATGGTTGTTTTCAGACATTCTGAAATAAATGGATTTCTAAAAATATGTGATTGCCTCTCTGACTTTCTTTCTGCAGGTGGTCTGTCATATGATGGATGCCATCTCTTTATGCGAGTGCCTTATCTCTGGGCGTACAAAGCAATCTGCGGTCAGAAATCAGACCTGCCCAGTGTTCATCTCCCACGTCCATCAGTTGGAAGACACCACCATGCACATTAGAGCGTCACCTGAAGTCACGGAGATCGGTGGGTTTGGTGGACATTAGTTTAATGTGTCTGAGGCCAGTCTCCCACTACCAGTTATAGTTTATACTTGCCTTGGTTCACTTCTGTTATTCCACTGAGATTCAGACTGTTTTATTCTCGTACTGTCCTCGACCCATTTACTAACCTAACCGGATTTACGACTTTGTCCCTTTTGACCCGGTGAACAGACCATTCGTGTCAGATAGCTCCACCGGCCAGTAGCTACTCCGAGGACTCCACCCAGGGGCCCTTGTGTAACTCTACAACCCTATTCAGGAGTTAAAGGGTGAAAGCCAAGAATCCACTAGGACCTAATGGAAAAGCTAGCACAAAGTATGACTGCGAGAGCCCTATTTAGCGTCACCAGGCATGTTACCAGTCATACAGCCAGCACACGGGTCTAATTGCTGAGAATGGTGCTAGTTCTGGCTGCAGCAGCGGTAACCGAAAGAAATGGACAAAAGAGCATGTATCAAAAAACAATTAATAAATAAATTCATTCTGATGGTTTTCATAAAAACAGATATGCAAATACAAGTATTTAAAATGATGACTGAATGGCAACAACACCTTAGTGCCACATTTGGGCAAAGTCACAGTGTATAGGTCCGTAGAATTAATAAATAGAAAATACAAAGGGGAGTACAAGATATGAACGTACATAAGATTTACCATACAGGAAATAGAAAAGTGTAACCACACTAAAGCTGTCATACAAGGTGAAAAAAACAAGTGCAAGAAAAATACTCCGACATTCTGCAGGAGAGTCACTTGGTTCATATAATCGCTGCCCTTTCAATCATCATTTTAAATACTTGTATTTGCATATCTGTTTTTATGAAAATTATCAGAATAAAGTTATTTATGAATTGTTGTTTGCTATACACTCTATTGTCCATTTTGTTCGGTTACTCTTATGATTATCGATGAACTTTTTTTTTACTGGGCTTTTTGTTCGGATTTCTGATTGTAGCAGTTTAACCTCTTAGATTTCGATGTCTCGAAACACACATCATGATTTCATGGCAGCTCGAGGCCCACTATGGCTGGACTTCATAGCAAAGCGGTAATTTTACAATGCACTGAAATATTACAGTAGTGCAGTATATAGTACAAGTCAATACATGCTCAAGTCCCCTAGGGGGACCAAGAATAAATATTAACAAATAAAGGAAAAAATAGCGAAAACAAAAGTTCATCACCCCCATTTTGCTATAATGTAAATAAAATATAAAAGGAGGAAAAAAAAGGTGGTGTTGGCACAAGTAGAACTGTCAGAACTAATGTAAAATCATATTTATCCCAGAGGGCGAACATAGAGCCAAAAATTCATTAACAGGGATTAATCACAGTTTTTGTTTATTTTGTCTCTCAAAAACAAAATAAGAAGAGATCAGACAGTCATATGGACCCCAATATAGCAATGATGCCACAGCAAACAAGTCCTCATACAGCTCAATCAATCTAGAAAAAGTTATCTCTCTTGGTAGGTGAGGAGGAAATAAGGAAAAATGAAGGAGCGACCACCCAGGGGCCCAAATAACCCTAGAACTGGAGCTATTAGGGAGTAACATTATAGATAAAGGGAGAAGAATAATTGCAATGTAGATAATAGCAATTAATATTAATACTTGTTGAGGGGTTTGGTGACTAAGTGATGTAGAGTCGATCTACATGTCAATTTAACAAGAATATGGCTTAGCAGCTGTCAGGGAACAGCTAGGAGATCACGCTGATCCTGCCGCTGTCCCCAGGTAATCACAAACCTACACTCCGCTGCCTCCAATCGTCACAACAATTATGCAATTGGCTAACGAGTGACTGATGAGGCCGCAACTGCTTCCAACTACTCGGCCTATTATTGGGGAACATTACAACACACCTTTTTTCTATTGTAAGACCTCCCTCTACCCACAGTTCCAGGGTCCTGCCATGGGGGCGGCCTGCATGCCTTCTTCATTATGGAGACACCTCTTTTTATCCAGAGGTTTCTACTATGAGGTCGCTGCATAGATGATATTTTTTTTTCTATGGCAGGGATCTGTCACTAATCTGGACTCCTTTATTAGTATTCTGAACTAACTTCAACATCACATTGAAATATCATGCAAGCCCATCAACAATTGACTTTTTGGATTAATCTACACAGGTTGCTGAACAGGGCTTTCTTCAGAAGGACGTTTACTGGAAAAGGACTGCAGTTAACACTTTATTGCACTACATCTCCCACCCAATGCATTTTCTTAAAAAAATATACCTTCTAGACAACTTTTATGCTGCAAAATGATCTGCTTGGATGATCAGAGATATGCTAATCAAGAGAAAATCCTCGCCCAAAGACTCAAAGAGAGAGGATATGTTGTGAATTCTGCTTTTGGGTTCCCTCCGGTGGTAGTAGGTGGTAATGCAGTTGTCCCTGGGTTGCAGTCCTGGTCAGGTGTCTGCTGATTGCAGTTCTGACTGGGGTATTTAGGTGTGCAGGATTCATTAGTCCTTGCCAGTTGTGTTATGATCTGGTGGCCTAGGAGCAGCATGAGACATACTCTGGAGAAGGTGGTACCTGTACTGACCGCAGACCCTGAACCTAACACCGCAACTAGAAGTAGCCGTGGAATGTACCTAGCGCTCCCTAGACATCTCGACACAGCCGGAGGACTAATTACCCCTAGAGATAGAAAAGGGAAAACTATCTTGCCTCAGAGAAAATCCCCAAAGGATAGGCAGCCCCCCACAAATATTGACTGTGAGAGGAGAGGGAAAAAACATACACAGACTGAAATGAGAATTTAGCAAAGGAGGCCACTTCTAGCTAAATAGAAAGGATAGGACAGAGTACTATGCGGTCAGTATTAAAAC
Source organism: Ranitomeya variabilis (assembly GCF_051348905.1). Taxonomy (NCBI): domain Eukaryota; kingdom Metazoa; phylum Chordata; class Amphibia; order Anura; family Dendrobatidae; genus Ranitomeya; species Ranitomeya variabilis. Next base: position 14,880,391 of record NC_135235.1, read on the forward strand.
ACTAGAAAATATCCACCACAGAAAATACAAATTCTCCACAGCTAACTAAAGATATGGAGGGTATATCTGCATCTCCAGAGATACCAGCTTGGCTAAAAAAAATCCTTATACAGACCAAGCTGGAAAAGAGAAAACATAGAAAAGAACTGAACAATAAGACCACAGCATGTGGACAGCAAAATCAAGGCCAGAACTTATCTTTGAAGAAATTAACTGCAAAGCAGAAGAGACCAGGCAGGGATGTGAATCCTCCAGGAACAATGGACAACTGGCACTGACTAAAGGGTGAAGCAAGACTAAATAGCCCAGTCAAAATTGCACAAAGTGAACACACCTGATAAATGCTGTGATTCAGAGACAGCAGCGCTACCACTTACAACCACCGGAGGGAGCCCAAGAGCAGAATTCACAACAGTACCCCCCCCTGAGGAGGGGTCACCGAACCCTCACCAGAGCCCCCAGGCCGATCCGGACGAGCCAAATGAAAGGCACGAACAAAATCATCAGCATGAACATCGGAGGCAACAACCCAAGAATTATCCTCCTGGCCATAACCCTTCCATTTGACAAGATACTGAAGCCTACGCCTTGAAAAACGAGAATCCAAAATCTTCTCAACCACATACTCCAACTCCCCATCAATCAACACCGGGGCAGGAGGATCAACAGAGAGAACAACGGGCACCACATATTTCCGCAACAAAGATCTATGAAAAACATTATGGATGGAAAAAGAGGCTGGAAGGGCCAAACGAAAAGACACTGGATTGATAATCTCAGAAATCCTATAAGGGCCAATAAACCGAGGCTTAAACTTAGGGGAAGAAACCTTCATAGGAACATGATGGGAAGACAACCAGACCAAATCCCCAACCCGAAGCCGGGAACCAACACACCGACAACGGTTAGCAAAACGCTGAGCCCCCTCCTGAGACAACACCAAATTGTCAACAACATGAGCCCAAATTTGCTGCAACCTGTCAACCACAGAGTCCACCCCAGGACAATCAGAAGGCTCAACCTGCCCTGAAGAAAAATGAGGATGAAAACCAGAGTTACAGAAGAAGGGTGAAACCAAGGTAGCAGAACTAGCCCGATTATTAAGGGCAAACTCGGCCAATGGCAAGAAAGCCACCCAATCATCCTGATCAGCAGACACAAAGCATCTCAAATAAGTTTCCAAAGTCTGATTAGTTCGCTCGGTTTGGCCATTTGTCTGAGGATGAAATGCGGAAGAAAAAGACAAATCAATGCCCAGCCTAGCACAAAAGGCCCGCCAAAACCTAGAAACAAAATGGGAACCTCTATCGGACACAATGTTCTCCGGAATGTCGTGCAAACGAACCACATGCTGAAAAAACAACGGAACCAAATCAGAAGAGGAAGGCAACTTAGGCAAAGGTACCAAATGAACCATCTTAGAAAACCGGTCACAAACCACCCAGATAACTGACATCCTCTGGGAAACCGGAAGATCCGAAATAAAATCCATAGAAATATGCGTCCAAGGCCTCTCAGGGATCGGCAAAGGCAAAAGCAACCCACTAGCGCGGGAACAGCATGGCTTGGCCCGCGCACAAGTCCCACAGGACTGCACAGAAGAACGCACATCCCGTGACAAAGAAGGCCACCAAAAGGACCTACCAACCAATTCTCTGGTACCAAAATTCCCAGGATGACCGGCTAACACAGAACAATGAACCTCCGAAATCACTTTACTAGTCCATCTGTCAGGAACAAACAATTTCCCCACTGGACAGCGGTCAGGTTTATCAGCCTGAAATTTCTGAAGAACCCGTCGTAAATCAGGGGAGATGGCAGAAAGAATCACCCCTTCCTTCAGAATACCGACCGGCTCAAGGACCCCAGGAAAATCAGGCAAAAAGCTCCTAGAGAGGGAATCAGCCTTAACATTCTTAGAACCCGGAAGATACGAGACCACAAAATCAAAACGGGAGAAAAACAGGGACCATCGGGCCTGTCTAGGATTCAGCCGTTTGGCAGACTCGAGATAAATCAGATTCTTATGATCGGTCAAGACCACAATATGGTGCTTGGCCCCCTCAAGCCAATGTCACCACTCAAATGCCGACTTCATAGCCAACAACTCACGATTGCCGACATCATAATTGCGTTCAGCAGGCGAAAACTTTCGAGAAAAGAAGGCACACTGTTTCATCAAGGAACCATCAGAATTCCTCTAAGACAAAATGGCCCCTGCCCCAATCTCAGAAGCGTCAACCTCAACCTGAAAAGGAAGAGAAACATCCGGCTGACGCAACACAGGGGCAGAAGTAAATCGGCGTTTAAGCTCCTGAAAGGCAGAAACAGCCTCAGAGAACCAATTCGTCACATCAGCGCCTTTCTTCGTCAAATCGGTCAGGGGTTTAACCACACTGGAGAAGTTGGCAATGAAACGGCGATAAAAATTAGCAAAGCCAAAAAATTTCTGAAGGCTCTTCACGGATGTGGGCTGGATCCAATCATGAATGGCCTGAACCCCAACCGGATCCATTTCCATAGATGAGGGAGAAAAAATGAAGCCCAAAAAAGAAATCCTCTGCACTCCAAAGAGGCACCTAGACCCCTTCACAAACAAGGCATTATCACGAAGGATCTGAAATACCATCCTGACTTGTTTCACATGAGACTCCCAATCATCTGAAAAAATCAAAATATCATCCAAATATACAATCATGAATTTATCAAGATAATTCCGAAATATATCATGCATGAAGGACTGAAACACAGATTGAGCATTAGAGAGTCAGAATGGCATCACAAGGTATTCAAAATGGCCTTCGGGCGTATTAAACGCAGTTTTCCATTCGTCACCCTGCTTAATACGAACAAGATTATATGCCCCCCGAAGGTCAATCTTAGTAAACCAACTAGCCCCCTTAATCCTAGCAAACAGATCAGAAAGCAAAGGCAAAGGGTATTGGAATTTGACTGTGATCTTATTCAAGAGGCGATAATCAATACAGGGTCTCAAGGAGCCATCTTTTTTGGCAACAAAAAAAACCTGCTCCCAATGGTGAAGAAGATGGCCGAATATGCCCCTTCTCCTAGGACTCCTTAACATAGCTCCGCATGGCGGTATGTTCTGGCACAGACAGGTTGAAAAGTCGGCCCTTAGGGAACTTACAGCCTGGAATCAAGTCAATAGCACAATCACAGTCCCTATGCGGTGGAAGGGAACGGGACTTGGGCTCATTGAATACATCCTGGAAATCTGACAAAAACTCAGGAATTTCAGAAGAGGGGGAGGAGACAATTGACATCACAGGAACGTCACCATGAACCCCCTGACAACCCCAACTAGTCACAGACATAGATTTCCAATCTAATACCGGATTATGCACCTGTAACCATGGGAAAACCAGCACAATAGCATCATGCAAATTATGCAACACCAGAAAACGACAATCTTCCTGATGGGCTGGCGCCATGCACATGGTCAGCTGTGTCCAAAACTGAGGTTTATTTTTAGCCAACAGTGTAGCATCAATGCCCCTCAAAGGAATAGGACTCTGCAAAGGCTGCAAGGGGAAACCACAACGTCTGGCAAATTCTAAGTCCATTAAGTTTAGAGCGGCGCCTGAATCCACAAATGCCATGACAGAAAATGACGATAATGAGCAGATCAGGGTCACAGATAACAGAAATTTAGGCTGTACAGTACTGATGGTAACAGAACTAGCGATTCTCTTGGTTCGCTTAGGGCAATCAGAAATAACATGAGCAGAATCGCCGCAGTAAAAACACAACCTATTCTGATGTCTGAATCCTTGTCGTTCAGCTCTAGACACAATCCTATCACACTGCATAGGCTCAGGACTCCGCTCGGAAGACAATGCCATAGTGTGCACAACTCTGCACTCGCGCAAGCGCCGATCAATCTGAATGGCCAGAGTCATAGAATCACTCAGACCAGCAGGCGTGGGGAACCAAACCATAACATCTTTAACGGATTCAGAAAGACCCTTTCTGAAGATTGCCGCCAAGGCATCCTCATTCCATTTAGTCAGTACAGACCATTTTCTAAACTTCTGGCAATATGATTCTGCCGCTTCTTGACCCTGAGACAGGGCCAACAAGGTCTTCTCAGCATGATCCACTGAATTAGGTTCGTCATACAATAACCCAAGCGCCTGAAAAAAGGTGTCTACATTAAACAACGCCGGATTCCCAGGTTCCAGGGCAAATGCCCAATCCTGGGGGTCACCACGCAGCAGAGCTATAATAATTTTAACCTGCTGTATGGGATCACCAGGGGAACGGGGTTTCAGAGCAAAAAATAGTTTACAGTTATTTTTAAAGCTCAGAAATTTGGACCTATCCCCAAAAAACAAATCAGGAGTTGGAATTCGAGGCTCTAAAACTGGAGTCTGAACGATATAATCAGAAATACCCTGTACTCTAGCAGCAAGTTGATCCACACGAGAAGCCAATCCCTGAACATCCATACCAGCGCCGAACTCCTGAGCCACCCAGAGGTAAAAAGGGAAGAGAAAAAAAAACACAACAGACTACAGAAAAAAAAATGGCTCAGCACTTTCCTTCCCTTCTTCTGAGATGCGGTTAACTCATTGTTGGCCAGTTGTACTGTTATGATCTTGTGGCCTAGGAGCAGCATGAGACGTACTCTTGGGAAGTTGGTACCTGTACTGACCGCAGACCCTGAACCTAACACCGCAACTAGAAGTAGCCGTGGAATGTACCTAGCGCTCCCTAGACATCTCGACACAGCCGGAGGACTAATTACCCCTAGAGATAGAAAAGGAAAAACTATCTTGCCTCAGAGAAAATCCCCAAAGGATAGGCAGCCCCCCACAAATATTGACTATGAGAGGAGAGGGAAAAAACATACACAGACTGAAATGAGAATTTAACAAAGGAGGCCACTTCTAGCTAAATAGAAAGGATAGGACAGAGTACTATGCGGTCAGTATTAAAGCACTAGAAAATATCCACCACAGAAAATACAAATTCTCCACAGCTAACTAAAGATATGGAGGGTATATCTGCATCTCCAGAGATACCAGCTTGGCTAAAAAAATCCTTATACAGACCAAGCTGGACAAGAGAAAACATAGAGAAGAACTGAACAATAAGACCACAGCATGTGGACAGCAAAATCAAGGCCAGAACTTATCTTTGAAGAAATGAACTGCAAAGCAGAAGAGACCAGGCAGGGATGTGAATCCTCCAGGAACAATGGACAACTGGCACTGACTAAAGGGTGAAGCAAGACTAAATAGCCCAGTCAAAATTGCACAAAGTGAACACACCTGATAAATGCTGTGATTCAGAGACAGCAGCGCTACCACTTACAACCACTGGAGGGAGCCCAAGAGCAGAATTCACAACACAGTTGCCAATTGCTGTTGGGAGGTGTAGGACCTCTGCCTGGTTCCTCCTGCCTTTCTGCCAAATCAGCAAAGATAAGTGTCTGGTTTTTTTTTCCTGTGGCACACGTGCTGTGTGCTTCACAATTCAGTGCTATTCTTTGTGTTTTCTTGTCCAGCTTAGATTGTGTCAGTATTTTCTCAGTCTTGTTGGATTCTCTGGAGTGGCAGATATACATTCCATGTCTTTAGTTAGATTGTGGAACTTTTTGTATTATCTGTTGTGGATATTTTTGGAAGGGTTTTAATACTGACCGCCTAGTAATCTGTCCTATCCTTTCCTATTTAGCTAGAGTGGCCTCTTTTGCTAAATCCTGTTTTCTACCTGCGTATGTCTATTCTTCTCCTACTCACAGTCATTATTCGTGGAGGTCTGCCTATCCTTTGGGGGTCTGCTCTGAGGCAAGATAGCATTCCTATTTCCATCTATAGGGGTATTTAGTCCTCCGGCTGTGTCGAGGTGTCTAGGGTTTGTTAGGCACACCCCACGGCTACTTCTAGTTGCGGTGTTAGTTCAAGATTTGTGGTCAGTACAGGTTCCACCGACTCCAGAGAAAGTTTTCATGCGGCTCCAAGGTCACCAGATCACAACAGTACAACTGGACCATAATGAGTTAAATGCATCTCAGAAGAAGGGAAGAAAGGTGTTGAGCCATATTTTTTTCTGCAGTCTGTTCTGTCTTTTCTTCCCTCTTTATTTATGGGTGGCTGAGGAGTCTTGTGTGTTGTGATCCGCTTTTTGGGCTCCCCTAGTGGTGGCTGGTGGTACTGGAGACTTGTGTGTTCTTTTCTGCCTCAGCTCACCTGCTTCCATCAGTTTTGGGAGTTCCCTATTTAGCCTTGCTCTCCAGTCACTTCCTTGCCGGTCATCATTGTAACCTGAGTCTTTCAGTTGCATGTTCCTGCTACCAGTCTGCTGATCAGCTAAGTGGACTCTTGTCCTTTTTGTTTTGTATTTTTTGTCCAGTTTACAGTTTGTCATTTCCTGTTACTGGAAGCTCTTGTGGACTGAAATTGCCACTCCTGTGTCATGAGTTGACACAGGAGTCTTAAAGTAATTTCAGGATGGGTTTTTGAAAGGGTTTTTCAGCTGACCGTGAAGTCCTCTTTTGTATCCTTCCTCTATCTAGTAAGTGGACCTCGCTTTGCTAAATCTACCTTCATACTGTGTATGTCTTTTCCTCTGAACTCACCGTTAATATATGTGGGGGCTACTATCATCTTTGGGGAATTTCACTAGAGGTAAGCCAGGTCTGTTCCTTCCTCTTCCAGGCGTAGTTAGTTCTCCGGCTGGCGCATGGCATCTAGGCAGCCGTAGGAATGCTTCCTGGCTACTGTTAGTTGTGTGGTAGATTTAGGTCACGGTCAGCTTGAGTTTCCATCACCCGAGGGCTAGTCTGTTATTTTGTGTTTCTGATGTTCCCATGCCATTGGGGAATCATGACAGTATGACCGGCCACTGTTAAAGTAATTGGCAGAAGAAAGGAGAGTAAAAGAAGTCTGTAGATTTTTATTTTTTTTTCCCTCACATGTTGCTACTTAGTTGGCTCAGTTGTATTTCTGCTCTATTTACAGCCTTGCCTTTCTCTCCTTCTAATCCTTGAATGGCTCTGATCTCTCCGGTGTAAGGATGGACTCTCAGAGTTTGGCTGCAGATTTAAATAATCTTGCTACGAAGGTTCAGAATTTACAAGATTATGTTATACGTACTCCTATTTCTGAACCTAAGATTCCTACACCAGAGGTATTTTCCGGAGATAGATCTCGGTTTCTGAATTTCAAATGTAATTGTAAATTATTCCTTTCTCTCAGACCTCACTCCTCTGGAGATCCTGTTCAGCAGGTTAAGATTGTGATTTCTTTGCTGCGAGGTGACCCTCAAAATTGGGCATTTTCATTGACACCAGGGGATCCTGCGTTGCTCAATGTGGATGCGTTTTTTCTGGCTTTAGGGTTGCTGTATGAGGAACCTAATTTGGAGATTCAAGCTGAAAAAGCTTTAATAGCCCTGTCTCAAGGGCAAGATGAAGCTGAGATATACTGCCAAAAATTTCGTAAATGGTCTGTGCTTACTCAGTGGAATGAGTGTGCCCTAGCGGCAATTTTCAGAGAAGGCCTTTCTGATGCCGTTAAGGATGTCATGGTGGGGTTTCCTACACCCACAGGTCTGAATGAGTCCATCACAATGGCGATTCAGATTGATCGGCGTTTGCGGGAGCGCAAACCCGTGCACCATTTGGCGGTATCTTCTGAAGGGACGCCAGAGAAAATGCAATGTGACAGAATTCTGTCAAGAAGCGAGCGGCAGAATTATAGGCGCAAAAATGGCTTGTGCTTCTACTGTGGTGATTCCGCGCATGTTATATCAGCATGCTCTAAACGTACTAGGAAGGTTGACAAGTCTGTTTCTATTGGCACTTTACAGTCTAAATTTCTTCTGTCTGTAACTCTGATTTGTTCATTATCAGTTATTACCGTGGATGCCTATGTGGACTCTGGCGCCGCTCTGAGTCTCATGGATTGGTCCTTCGCCAGGCGCTGTGGGTTTGATTTGGAGCCTCTGGAAGTTCCTATACCTCTGAAGGGTATTGATTCTACACCTCTGGCTTGTAATAGACCACAGTTCTGGACACAAGTGACTATGCGTATGACTCCAGACCATCAGGAGATGATTCGCTTCCTCGTGTTGCATAATTTACATGATGTGTTAGTGCTTGGATTACCATGGTTGCAATCTCATAACCCAGTACTGGACTGGAAAACTATGTCTGTGTTAAGCTGGGGATGTCGGGGGGCTCATGGGGACATACCTTTGGTTTCTATCTCGTCATCTATTCCCTCTGAGGTTCCGGCATTTTTGTCGGATTTTGGGGATATTTTTGAAGAGCCTAAAATTGGTTCTCTCCCTCCCCACAGAGAGTGTGATTGCGCCATAGATCTGATTCCAGGCAGTAAATTTCCAAAGGGTCGTTTGTTTAACCTATCTGTACCTGAGCATGCTGCCATGCGAGAGTATGTTAAGGAGTCCCTGGAAAAGGGACATATTCGTCCTTCTTCATCACCTTTAGGAGCTGGGTTTTTCTTTGTCTCTAAAAAGGATGGCTCGCTGAGGCCTTGTATTGATTATCGACTCCTGAATAAAATTACTGTCAAATATCAGTATCCGTTGCCGCTGCTTACTGATTTGTTTGCTCGCATAAGGGGGGCTAAGTGGTTCTCCAAGATTGATCTCCGTGGGGCATATAATTTGGTGCGAATTAAGCAAGGGGATGAGTGGAAAACCGCAAATAATACGCCTGAGGGCCACTTTGAGTATTTAGTAATGCCTTTCGGCCTTTCTAATGCACCTTCAGTTTTTCAGTCCTTTATGCATGATATTTTCCGTGAATATCTGGATAAATTTATGATTGTGTATTTGGACGATATTTTGATTTTTTCTGAGGACTGGGAGTCTCATGTTCAGCAGGTCAGGAGGGTTTTTCAGGTCTTGCGGGAGAATTCTCTGTGTGTAAAGGGTTCTAAGTGTGTTTTTGGGGTTCAAAAGATTTCCTTTTTGGGGTACATTTTTTCCCCTTCTTCTGTTGAGATGGACCCTGTCAAGGTTCGGGCTATTTGTGACTGGACGCAGCCTACTTCTCTAAAGGGTCTTCAGAAGTTCTTGGGCTTTGCTAATTTTTATCGTCGATTTATAACTGGTTTTTCTGGTGTTGCTGAGCCTCTTACGGATTTGACTAAGAAGGGTGCTGATGTTGCCAATTGGTCCTCTGCCGCTGTGGAGGCCTTTCGGGAACTTAAGCGCCGCTTTTCGTCTGCCCCTGTGTTGCGCCAGCCTGATGTCTCTCTCCCCTTTCAGGTTGAGGTCGATGCTTCCGAGATCGGAGCGGGGGCGGTTTTGTCGCAGAAAAGTTCCGATTGCTCAGTGATGAGACCTTGTGCGTTCTTTTCTCGAAAATTTTCTGCCGCCGAAAGAAATTATGATGTCGGTAATCGGGAGCTTTTGGCCATGAAGTGGGCATTTGAGGAGTGGCGTCATTGGCTTGAGGGTGCTAGACATCAGGTGGTGGTTTTGACTGATCACAAGAATCTGATTTATCTTGAGTCTGCCAGGCGCCTGAATCCTAGACAGGCGCGCTGGTCGTTGTTTTTCTCTCGGTTTAATTTTGTGGTCTCATATCTACCAGGTTCTAAGAATGTGAAGGCAGATGCCCTTTCTAGGAGTTTTGAGCCTGATTCCCCTGGTGATTCGGAACCTACAGGTATCCTTAAGGATGGGGTGATATTATCCGCTATTTCCCCAGATCTGCGACGTGCTTTGCAAGAGTTTCAGGCGGATAGACCTGATCGCTGTCCACCTGGTAGACTGTTTGTTCCTGATGATTGGACCAGTAGAGTAATCTCGGAGGTTCATTCTTCTACGCTGGTGGGTCATCCTGGAATTTTTGGTACCAGGGATTTGGTGGCTAGATCCTTCTGGTGGCCATCTCTGTCTCGAGATGTGCTTGTTTTTGTGCAGTCTTGTGATGTGTGTGCTCGGGCCAAGCCTTGTTGTTCTAGGGCTAGCGGGTTGTTGTTGCCCTTGCCTATTCCGAAGAGGCCTTGGACGCACATCTCGATGGACTTTATTTCTGATCTTCCTGTCTCTCAGAGGATGTCTGTTATCTGGGTGGTGTGTGACCGTTTTTCTAAGATGGTTCATTTGGTGCCATTGCCGAAGTTGCCTTCCTCGTCTGAGTTGGTTCCTTTGTTTTTTCAAAATGTGGTTCGCTTGCATGGTATTCCTGAAAATATCGTTTCTGATAGGGGTACCCAGTTCGTTTCTAGATTTTGGCGGGCATTCTGTGCCAGGTTGGGCATTGATTTGTCTTTTTCGTCTGCCTTCCATCCTCAGACTAATGGCCAGACGGAGTGAACTAATCAGACTTTGGAGACGTATTTGAGGTGTTTTGTGTCTGCGGATCAGGATGATTGGGTTGCCTTTTTGCCGTTGGCGGAGTTTGCTCTTAATAATCGGGCTAGTTCGGCCACTTTGGTTTCCCCTTTCTTTTGCAATTCGGGGTTTCATCCCCGTTTTTCTTCTGGTCAGGCGGAGTCTTCGGATTGTCCTGGAGTAGATGCTGTGGTGGATCGGTTGTATCGGATTTGGGAACAAGTGGTGGACAATTTGAATTTGTCCCAGGAGAGGACTCAGCGGTTTGCTAACCGCCAGCGTCGGGTTTGTCCTCGCCTTCGTGTTGGGGACTTGGTGTGGTTGTCTTCCCGTTTTGTCCCAATGAGGGTTTCTTCTCCTAAATGTAAGCCTCGGTTCATCGGTCCCTATAGGATTTTGGAGATTATTAACCCTGTTTCCTTTCGTTTGGACCTCCCGGCATCTTTCGCTATCCATAATGTGTTCCATCGGTCGTTGTTGCGGAGATACGAGGTGCCGGTGGTTCCTTCTGCTGAGCCTCCTGCTCCTGTGCTGGTTGAGGGTGAATTGGAGTACGTTATAGAGAAGATCTTGGACTCCCGTATTTCCAGGCGGAGACTCCAGTATCTGGTTAAATGGAAGGGCTATGGTCAGGAAGATTATTCTTGGGTAACTGCCTCTGATGTTCATGCCTCGGATTTGGTTCGTGCCTTTCATAGGGCTCATCCAGGTCGCCCTGGCGGTTCTTGTGAGGGTTCGGTGCCCCCTCCTTAAGGGGGGGGTACTGTTGTGATCCGCTTTTTGGGCTCCCCTAGTGGTGGCTGGTGGTACTGGAGACTTGTGTGTTCTTTTCTGCCTCAGCTCACCTGCTTCCATCAGTTTTGGGAGTTCCCTATTTAGCCTTGCTCTCCAGTCACTTCCTTGCCGGTCATCATTGTAACCTGAGTCTTTCAGTTGCATGTTCCTGCTACCAGTCTGCTGATCAGCTAAGTGGACTCTTGTCCTTTTTGTTTTGTATTTTTTGTCCAGTTTACAGTTTGTCATTTCCTGTTACTGGAAGCTCTTGTGGACTGAAATTGCCACCCCTGTGTCATGAGTTGACACAGGAGTCTTAAAGTAATTTCAGGATGGGTTTTTGAAAGGGTTTTTCAGCTGACCGTGAAGTCCTCTTTTGTATCCTTCCTCTATCTAGTAAGTGGACCTCGCTTTGCTAAATCTACCTTCATACTGTGTATGTCTTTTCCTCTGAACTCACCGTTAATATATGTGGGGGCTACTATCATCTTTGGGGAATTTCACTAGAGGTAAGCCAGGTCTGTTCCTTCCTCTTCCAGGCGTAGTTAGTTCTCCGGCTGGCGCATGGCATCTAGGCAGCCGTAGGAATGCTTCCTGGCTACTGTTAGTTGTGTGGTAGATTTAGGTCACGGTCAGCTTGAGTTTCCATCACCCGAGGGCTAGTCTGTTATTTTGTGTTTCTGATGTTCCCATGCCATTGGGGAATCATGACACTTGTGCCAGCATGGATGTTCAGGAATTAGCTTCTCGTGTAGACCAGCTTGCTGCTAGGGTACAGGGTATTTCTGATTATATTGTTCAGACTCCTGCTTTAGAGCCGAAGATTCCTACTCCTGATTTGTTTTTTGGTGATAGGTCCAAATTTTGGGGTTTTGCAAATTTTTATCGCCGGTTCATTGCTAACTTCTCCAGCGTGGTTAAACCCTTGACTGATTTGACGAAAAAAGGCGCTGATGTGGCGAATTGGTCCTCTGCAGCTGTCTCTGCCTTTCAGGAGCTTAAACGCCGATTTACTTCTGCTCCGGTGTTGCGCCAACCAGATGTTTCTCTTCCGTTTCAGGTTGAGATTGATGCTTCTGAGATTGGGGCAGGGGCCGTTTTGTCTCAGAGGGATTCTGTTGGTTCTTTGATGAAACCGTGTGCCTTCTTCTCCCGCAAGTTTTCGCCTGCTGAACGCAATTATGATGTCGGCAATCGGGAGTTGTTGGCTATGAAGTGGGCGTTTGAGGAGTGGCGACATTGGCTTGAGGGAGCTAAGCACCGTATTGTGGTCCTGACCGATCATAAGAATTTGATTTACCTCGAGTCTGCCAAACGGCTGAGTCCTAGACAGGCTCGATGGTCCTTGTTTTTTTCCCGTTTTGATTTTGTGGTTTCGTATCTTCCGGGTTCTCAGAATATTAAAGCTGATGCCCTTTCTAGGAGTTTTTTGCCTGATTCTCCTGAGGTCCTTGAACCGGTCGGCATTCTGAAAGAAGGGGTGGTCCTTTCTGCCATTTCCCCTGATTTACGGCGGGTTCTTCAGGAATTTCAGGCTGATAGACCTGATCGCTGTCCTGTGGGGAAATTGTTTGTTCCTGACAGATGGACTAGTAGAGTGATTTCTGAGGTTCACTGTTCTGTGTTGGCTGGTCATCCTGGTATTTTTGGTACCAAAGATGTGGTTGGTAGGTCCTTTTGGTGGCCTTCGTTGTCACGTGATGTGCGTTCTTTTGTGCAGTCCTGTGGGACTTGTGCGCGGGCCAAGCCTTGTTGTTCCCGTGCTAGTGGGTTACTTTTACCATTGCCAATCCCTGAGAGGCCCTGGCTGCATATTTCTATGGATTTTATTTCTGATCTTCCGGTTTCCCAGAGGATGTCGGTTATTTGGGTTGTTTGTGACCGGTTTTCTAAGATGGTTCATTTGGTGCCTTTGCCTAAATTGCCTTCCTCTTCAGAGTTGGTTCCATTGTTTTTTCAGCATGTGGTTCGTTTGCATGGTATTCCAGAGAATATTGTGTCCGACAGAGGTTCCCAGTTTGTTTCTAGGTTTTGGCGGGCCTTTTGTGCTAGGCTGGGCATTGATTTGTCTTTTTCGTCTGCATTTCATCCTCAGACAAATGGCCAGACCGAGCGAACTAATCAGACTTTGGAAACTTATTTGAGATGCTTTGTGTCTGCCGATCAGGATGATTGGGTGGCCTTTTTGCCATTGGCAGAGTTTGCCCTTAATAATCGGGCTAGTTCGGCTACTTTGGTTTCGCCTTTTTTTTGTAATTTTGGTTTTCATCCTCGTTTTTCTTCTGGGCAGGTTGAGCCTTCTGACTGTCCTGGTGTGGATTCTGTGGTGGACAGGTTGCAGCAGATTTGGGCTCATGTGGTGGACAATTTGGTGTTGTCTCAGGAGGAGGCTCAACGTTTTGCTAACCGTCGTCGGTGTGTTGGTTCCCGGCTTCGGGTTGGGGATTTGGTTTGGTTGTCTTCCCATCATGTTCCTATGAAGGTCTCTTCCCCTAAGTTTAAGCCTCGGTTTATTGGTCCTTATAAGATTTCTGAGATTATTAATCCAGTGTCTTTTCAATTGGCGCTTACGGCCTCTTTTGCTATCCATAATGTCTTCCATAGATCTTTATTGCGGAAATATGTGCTGCCCGTTGTTCCCTCTGTTGATCCTCCGGCCCCTGTTTTGGTTGATGGGGAGTTGGAGTATGTGGTTGAGAAGATTTTGGATTCTCGTTTTTCGAGGCGGAGGCTTCAGTACCTTGTCAAATGGAAGGGTTATGGCTAGTGTTGAGCATTCCGATACTGCAAGTATCGGGTATCGGCCGATATTTGCTGTATCGGAATTTCCGATACCGAGATCCGATACTTTTGTGGTATCGGGTATCGGGTATCGCAACAACATTAATGTAATAATGTGTAAAAGAGAGAATTAAAATAAAAAATATTGCTATACTCACCTCTCCGACGCAGCCTGGACCTCAGCGAGGGAACCGGCAGCGTTGTTTGTTTAAATTTCGCGCTTTTACTTGGTTACGTGAAGTCCCGGCTTGTGATTGGTCAGGGCGGCCATGTTGCCGGGATGCGGACCAATCACAGCAAGCCGTGATGAAATTACGTCACGGCTTGCTGTGATTGGTCCGCGTCCCGGCAACATGGCCGCCATTAACCAATCACAAGCCGTGACGTCACGGGAGGCTGGACATGCGCGTATTTTAAAATAAGTGTCTGGATGAGCCCTATGAAAGGCACGGACCAAATCAGAAGCATGAACATCTGAAGCTGAAACCCAAGAATTATCCTCCTGACCGTAGCCTGTTGTGAAATTGGATTTTGGGCTCCCCCGGTGGCCACTGGTGGAATTGAACTGGTGTGCATCATCCCCTCTGTTCACCTGTTTCCATCAGGATGTGGGAGTCGCTATTTAACCTTGCTCCTCTGTCACTTCCATGCCGGTCAACATTGTAATCAGAAGCCTTTCTGTGCATGTTCCTGCTGCTAGACAACTCCCAGCTAAGTTGGACTTTAGTCCTCGTTTGTTTTTGCATTTTGTTCCAGTTCACAGCTGTAGTTTCGTTTCTGTGTCTGGAAAGCTCTTGTGATCTGAAATTGCCACTCTGATGTTATGAGTTAATACTAGAGTCTTAAAGTAATTTCAGGATGGTATTTTGATAGGGTTTTCAGCTGACCATGAAAGTGCCCTTTCTGTCTTCCTGCTATCTAGTAAGCGGACCTCAATTTTGCTAAACCTATTTTCATACTACGTTTGTCATTTCATCTAAAATCACCGCCAATATATGTGGGGGCCTCTGTCTGCCTATCGGGGAAATTTCTCTAGAGGTGAGCCAGGACTATATTTTCCTCTGCCAGGATTAGTTAGTCCTCCGGCCGGCGCTGGGCGTCTAGGGATAAAAAACGTAGGCAACGCTACCCGGCTATTGTTAGTTGTGCGGCAGGTTTAGTTCATGGTCAGTTTAGTTTCCATCCTTCCAAGAGCTAGTACTTATGTTTGCTGGGCTATGTTCTCTTGCCATTGAGAACCATAACAGTTTGACCAGCCCAAAAAGGGTTAAATTAATTGACAGAGAAAGGAGAGAAAAGAGAAGTCTGCTGAAGATTTTTTTTTTTTTTTTTCCCTTCCCTTCAGTTCTGAGTGTGCTTGTAATTGAATCTCTTGCAAGTCTGCCTATATTGCAGCCTTTCTCTCTCTCTCTCTCCTTCTAATCCTGGAATGGCTCTGTGTTCACCTGTTTAAAATGGATATTCAGAGTTTAGCTGCAGGTTTGAATAATCTCACCACGAAAGTTCAAAATTTACAAGATTTTGTTGTTCATGTTCCTATATCTGAACCTAGAATTCCTTTGCCTGAATTTTTCTCGGGGAATAGATCTTGCTTTCAAAATTTCAAAAATAATTGCAAGTTGTTTTTGTCCCTGAAATCTCGCTCTGCTGGAGATCCTGCTCAGCAGGTCAGGATTGTGATTTCCTTGCTCCGGGGCGACCCTCAGGATTGGGCTTTTGCATTGGCTCCAGGGGATCCTGCGTTGCTCAATGTGGATGCGTTTTTTCTGGCCTTGGGGTTGCTTTATGAGGAACCTCAGTTAGAGCTTCAGGCGGAAAAGGCCTTGATGTCCCTATCTCAGGGGCAAGACGAAGCTGAAATATACTGCCAGAAATTCCGTAAATGGGCTGTGCTTACTCAGTGGAATGAGTGCGCCCTGGCGGCGAATTTCAGAGAGGGTCTCTCTGATGCCATTAAGGATGTTATGGTGGGGTTCCCTGTGCCTGCAGGTCTGAATGAGTCCATGACAATGGCTATCCAGATCGATAGGCGTCTGCGGGAGCGCAAACCTGTGCACCATTTGGCGGTGTCTACTGAGAAGACGCCAGAGAATATGCAATGTGATAGAATTCTGTCCAGAAGTGAACGGCAGAATTTAAGACGAAAAAATGGGTTGTGCTTCTATTGCGGTGATTCAACTCATGTTATATCAGCATGCTATAAGCGTACTAAGAAGCTTGATAAGTCTGTTTCAATTGGCACTTTACAGTCTAAGTTTATTCTATCTGTGACCCTGATTTGTTCTTTATCATCTATTACCGCGGATGCCTATGTCGACTCTGGCGCCGCTTTGAGTCTTATGGATTGGTCCTTTGCCAAACGCTGTGGGTATGATTTGGAGCCTCTTGAAACTCCTATACCCCTGAAGGGGATTGACTCCACCCCATTGGCTAGTAATAAACCACAATACTGGACACAAGTAACTATGCGGATTAATCCGGATCATCAGGAGATTATTCGCTTTCTTGTGCTGTATAACCTACAGGATGTGTTGGTGCTTGGATTACCATGGCTGCAATCTCATAACCCAGTCCTTGACTGGAAAGCTATGTCTGTGTTAAGCTGGGGATGTAAGGGGACGCATGGGGACGTACCTGTGGTTTCCATTTCATCATCTATTCCCTCTGAGATTCCTGAATTCTTGACTGAATATCGTGACGTTTTTGAAGAACCTAAGCTTGGTTCATTACCTCCGCACCGGGAGTGCGATTGTGCCATAGATTTGATTCCGGGTAGTAAATACCCTAAGGGTCGTTTATTTAATCTGTCTGTGCCTGAACATGCTGCTATGCGAGAATATATAAAGGAGTCCTTGGAAAAGGGACATATTCGTCCTTCGTCATCTCCCTTAGGAGCCGTTTTTTTCTTTGTGGCTAAGAAAGATGGCTCTTTAAGACCGTGTATTGATTATCGGCTTTTGAATAAAATCACGGTTAAATATCAATATCCGTTGCCACTGCTGACTGATTTGTTTGCTCGCATAAAGGGGGCCAAGTGGTTCTCTAAGATAGATCTCCGTGGGGCGTATAATTTGGTGCGAATTAAGCAGGGGGATGAGTGGAAGACCGCATTTAATACGCCCGAGGGCCACTTTGAGTATTTGGTGATGCCTTTTGGTCTTTCAAATGCCCCTTCAGTCTTTCAGTCCTTTATGCATGACATTTTCCGTGATTATTTGGATAAATTTATGATTGTGTATCTGGATGATATTTTGATTTTTTCGGATGACTGGGACTCTCATGTCCAGCAGGTCAGGAGGGTTTTTCAGGTTTTGCGGTCTAATTCCTTGTGTGTGAAGGGTTCTAAGTGCGTTTTTGGGGTACAAAAGATTTCCTTTTTGGGATATATTTTTTCCCCCTCTTCCATCGAGATGGATCCTGTCAAGGTTCAGGCTATTTGTGATTGGACGCAACCCTCTTCTCTTAAGAGTCTTCAGAAATTTTTGGGCTTTGCTAACTTTTATCGTCGATTTATTGCTGGTTTTTCTGATGTTGTTAAACCATTGACTGATTTGACTAAGAAGGGTGCTGATGTTGTTGATTGGTCCCCTGCTGCTGTGGAGGCCTTTCGGGAGCTTAAGCGCCGCTTTTCTTCCGCCCCTGTGTTGCGTCAGCCTGATGTTGCTCTTCCTTTTCAGGTTGAGGTCGACGCTTCTGAAATCGGAGCTGGGGCAGTTTTGTCGCAGAGAAGTTCCGATTGTTCCGTGATGAGACCTTGTGCCTTTTTCTCGCGTAAATTTTCGCCCGCCGAGCGGAATTATGATGTTGGGAATCGGGAGCTTTTGGCCATGAAGTGGGCTTTTGAGGAGTGGCGTCATTGGCTTGAGGGGGCTACACATCAGGTGGTGGTATTGACTGACCACAAAAATCTAATTTATCTTGAGTCCGCCAGACGCCTGAATCCTAGACAGGCGCGCTGGTCGTTGTTATTCTCTCGGTTTAATTTTGTGGTGTCCTACCTGCCGGGTTCTAAGAATGTTAAGGCGGATGCCCTTTCTAGGAGTTTTGAGCCTGACTCCCCTGGTAACTCTGAACCTACAGGTATCCTTAAGGATGGAGTGATATTGTCTGCCGTTTCTCCAGACCTGCGGCGGGCCTTGCAGGAGTTTCAGGCGGATAGACCTGATCGTTGCCCACCTGGTAGACTGTTTGTTCCTGATGATTGGACCAGTAAAGTCATTTCTGAGGTTCATTCTTCTGCGTTGACAGGTCATCCTGGAATCTTTGGTACCAGGGATTTGGTGGCAAGGTCCTTCTGGTGGCCTTCCCTGTCTCGAGATGTGCGAGGCTTTGTGCAGTCTTGTGACGTTTGTGCTCGGGCCAAGCCTTGTTGTTCTCGGGCTAGTGGATTGTTGTTGCCCTTGCCTATCCCGAAGAGGCCCTGGACGCGCATCTCTATGGATTTTATTTCGGATCTTCCTGTTTCTCAGAAGATGTCTGTCATCTGGGTGGTGTGTGACCGTTTCTCTAAGATGGTCCATTTGGTTCCCCTGCCTAAGTTGCCTTCTTCTTCCGAGTTGGTTCCTCTGTTTTTTCAAAATGTGGTCCGTTTGCATGGTATTCCGGAGAATATCGTTTCTGACAGAGGAACCCAATTCGTGTCTAGATTTTGGCGAGCATTCTGTGCTAGGATGGGCATAGATTTGTCTTTCTCGTCTGCTTTCCATCCTCAGACTAATGGCCAGACCGAGCGGACGAATCAGACCTTGGAGACATATTTGAGGTGTTTTGTGTCTGCAGATCAGGATGATTGGGTTGCTTTTTTGCCTTTAGCGGAGTTTGCCCTCAATAATCGGGCCAGCTCTGCCACCTTGGTGTCTCCTTTTTTCTGTAATTCGGGGTTTCATCCTCGATTTTCTTCTGGTCAGGTGGAATCTTCGGATTGTCCTGGAGTGGATGCTGTGGTGGAGAGGTTGCATCAGATTTGGGGGCAGGTAGTGGACAATTTGAAGTTGTCCCAGGAGAAGACTCAGCTTTTTGCCAACCGCCGGCGTCGGGTTGGTCCTCGGCTTTGTGTTGGGGACTTGGTGTGGTTGTCTTCTCGTTTTGTCCCTATGAGGGTTTCTTCTCCTAAGTTTAAGCCTCGGTTCATCGGCCCGTACAAGATATTGGAGATTCTTAACCCTGTGTCCTTCCGTTTGGACCTCCCTGCATCTTTTTCTATTCATAATGTTTTTCATCGGTCATTGTTGCGCAGGTATGAGGTACCGGTTGTGCCTTCCGTTGAGCCTCCTGCTCCGGTGTTGGTTGAGGGCGAGTTGGAGTACGTTGTGGAAAAA
The DNA here is from genome assembly GCF_051348905.1 of Ranitomeya variabilis. NCBI lineage: Eukaryota > Metazoa > Chordata > Amphibia > Anura > Dendrobatidae > Ranitomeya > Ranitomeya variabilis. The sequence continues at coordinate 14,899,602 of NC_135235.1, forward strand.
ATCTTGGACTCCCGTGTTTCCAGACGGAAACTCCAGTATCTGGTCAAATGGAAGGGATACGGTCAGGAGGATAATTCTTGGGTGACTGCCTCTGATGTTCATGCCTCCGATCTGGTCCGTGCCTTTCATAGGGCTCATCCTGATCGCCCTGGTGGTTCTGGTGAGGGTTCGGTGCCCCCTCCTTGAGGGGGGGGTACTGTTGTGAAATTGGATTTTGGGCTCCCCCGGTGGCCACTGGTGGAATTGAACTGGTGTGCATCATCCCCTCTGTTCACCTGTTTCCATCAGGATGTGGGAGTCGCTATTTAACCTTGCTCCTCTGTCACTTCCATGCCGGTCAACATTGTAATCAGAAGCCTTTCTGTGCATGTTCCTGCTGCTAGACAACTCCCAGCTAAGTTGGACTTTAGTCCTCGTTTGTTTTTGCATTTTGTTCCAGTTCACAGCTGTAGTTTCGTTTCTGTGTCTGGAAAGCTCTTGTGATCTGAAATTGCCACTCTGATGTTATGAGTTAATACTAGAGTCTTAAAGTAATTTCAGGATGGTATTTTGATAGGGTTTTCAGCTGACCATGAAAGTGCCCTTTCTGTCTTCCTGCTATCTAGTAAGCGGACCTCAATTTTGCTAAACCTATTTTCATACTACGTTTGTCATTTCATCTAAAATCACCGCCAATATATGTGGGGGCCTCTGTCTGCCTATCGGGGAAATTTCTCTAGAGGTGAGCCAGAACTATATTTTCCTCTGCCAGGATTAGTTAGTCCTCCGGCCGGCGCTGGGCGTCTAGGGATAAAAAACGTAGGCAACGCTACCCGGCTACTGTTAGTTGTGCGGCAGGTTTAGTTCATGGTCAGTTTAGTTTCCATCCTTCCAAGAGCTAGTACTTATGTTTGCTGGGCTATGTTCTCTTGCCATTGAGAACCATAACAGTAGCCCTTCCACTTAACCAGATATTGAAGTCTCCGTCTGGAAACACGGGAGTCCAAGATTTTCTCCACCACGTACTCCAATTCACCCTCAACCAGCACAGGAGCAGGAGGCTCAACAGAAGGCACAACTGGCACCTCATACCTTCGCAATAACGACCGATGGAAAACATTATGGATAGCAAAGGATGCTGGGAGGTCCAAACGAAAAGACACAGGGTTAAGAATTTCCAAAATCCTATAAGGACCGATGAACCGAGGCTTAAACTTAGGAGAAGAGACCCTCATAGGGACAAAACGGGAAGACAACCACACCAAGTCCCCAACACGAAGACGAGGACCAACACGACGATGGCGATTAGCAAAATGCTGAGTCCTCTCCTGGGACAACTTTAAATTGTCCACCACCTGACCCCAAATACGATGCAACCTGTCCACCATAGTATCCACTCCAGGACAATCCGAAGATTCCACCTGACCAGATGAAAAACGAGGATGGAACCCCGAATTGCAAAAGAAAGGGGAAACCAAAGTGGCAGAACTAGCCCGATTATTAAGGGCAAACTCTGCCAACGGCAAAAAGGTGACCCAGTCATCCTGATCAGCAGACACAAAACACCTCAAATAAGTCTCCAAGGTCTGATTAGTATGCTCCGTCTGGCCATTCGTCTGAGGATGAAATGCAGACGAAAAAGACAAATCAATGCCCATCCTGGCACAAAATGCCCGCCAAAATCTGGACACAAACTGAGATCCCCTGTCAGAAACTATATTCTCCGGGATACCATGCAACCGAACCACATTCTGAAAAAACAGAGGCACCAACTCAGATGAGGAAGGCAACTTGGGCAAAGGCACCAAATGAACCATCTTAGAAAAACGGTCACACACTACCCAGATGACAGACATTTTCTGAGAAACAGGGAGATCAGAAATAAAATCCATAGAGATGTGTGTCCAAGGCCTCTTAGGAATAGGCAAGGACAACAACAATCCACTAGCCCGAGAACAACAAGGCTTGGCCCGAGCACAAACATCACAAGACTGCACAAAAGTACGCACGTCCCGAGACAGGGAAGGCCACCAGAAGGACCTAGCCACCAAATCCCTGGTACCAAAAATTCCCGGATGACCTGCCAACGCAGAAGAATGAACCTCCGAGATGACTCTACTGGTCCACTCATCCGGCACAAACAATCTACCAGGCGGACAACGATCAGGCCGATCCGCCTGAAACTCTTGTAAAGCACGTCGCAGGTCAGGGGAGACAGCAGACAATATCACCCCATCCTTAAGGATACCCGTAGGTTTGGAATCACCAGGGAAATCAGGTTCAAAACTCCTAGAAAGGGCATCAGCCTTCACATTTTTAGAACCTGGCAGATACGAGACCACAAAATTAAACCGAGAGAAAAACAACGACCAGCGCGCCTGTCTAGGATTCAGACGTCTGGCCGACTCAAGATAAATCAAATTCTTGTGATCAGTCAAGACCACCACCTGATGTCTAGCACCCTCAAGCCAATGACGCCACTCCTCGAATGCCCATTTCATCGCCAAAAGCTCCCGATTACCAACATCATAGTTTCGCTTGGCGGGCGAAAATTTTCGAGAAAAGAACGCACAAGGTCTCATCACTGAACCATCTGAACTTTTCTGTGACAAAACCGCCCCTGCTCCAATCTCGGAAGCATCAACTTCCACCTGAAAAGGAAGTGAAACATCAGGCTGGCGCAACACAGGGGCAGAAGAAAAGCGGCGCTTAAGCTCTCGAAAGGCCTCCAGAGCAGCAGGAGACCAATCGGCAACATCAGCACCTTTTTTAGTCAAATCAGTCAAAGGCTTGACCACGCTAGAAAAACCAGTTATGAATCGACGATAAAAATTAGCAAAGCCCAAAAATTTCTGAAGGCTCTTAAGAGAAGTCGGCTGCGTCCAGTCACAAATTGCCTTAACAGGATCCATCTCAATAGAAGAAGGGGAAAAAATATACCCCAGAAAAGAAATCTTCTGAACCCCAAAAACACACTTTGCACCCTTTACAAACAGAGAATTGGTCCGCAAAACCTGAAAAACCTTCCTAACCTGTTGAACATGAGACTCCCAGTCATCCGAAAAAATCAAAACATCATCCAGATACACAACCATGAATTTATCCAGATATTCACGGAAAATATTGTGCATAAAAGACTGAAAGACCGAAGGGGCATTTGACAAACCAAAAGGCATTACCAAATACTCAAAATGGCCCTCGGGCGTATTAAATGCGGTTTTCCACTCATCCCCCTGCTTAATTCGCACCAAATTATACGCACCGCGAAGATCAATCTTAGAGAACCACTTAGCTCCCTTAATGCGAGCAAATAAATCTGTCAGCAATGGCAAAGGATACTGATATTTGACTGTGATCTTATTTAAGAGTCTATAATCAATACAAGGTCTCAAAGAACCATCTCTTTTGGCTACAAAAAAGAACCCTGCTCCTAAAGGAGACGAAGAAGGACGAATATGTCCTTTTTCCAAAGACTCCCTAATATACTCTCGCATAGCAGCATGTTCAGGTACAGACAGATTGAATAAACGACCCTTAGGGAATTTACTGCCAGGAATCAAATCTATGGCGCAATCACAATCTCTGTGAGGGGGAAGAGAACTAAGAGTAGACTCCTCAAAAACATCACAAGAATCAGACAAAAAAGCCGGGATCTCAGAGGGAATAGATGAAGCAATGGAAACCAAAGGTACGCCCCCATGATTTCCCTGACATCCCCAGCTTAGTACAGACATTGTTTTCCAGTCAAGGACTGGGTTATGAGTTTGCAACCATGGCAATCACAGCACTAATACATCATGTAGATTAAACAACACAAGGAAGCGAATCACCTCCTGATGGTCTGGAGTCATACGCATAGTCACTTGTGTCCAGTATTGTGGTTTATTACTAGCCAATAGTGTAGAATCAATACCCTTTAAAGGTATAGGGACTTCCAGAGGCTCTAGATCAAACCCACAGCGTCTGGCAAAGGACCAATCCATAAGACTCAAAGCGGCACCAGAATCCACATAAGCATCCGCGACAATAGAAGATAACGAACAAATTAAAGTCACAGACAAAATAAACTTGGACTGCAAAGTGCCAATAGCAGAGGATTTAGCAACTTTGTTTGTTCGTTTTGAGCATGCTGATATAACATGAGTTGAATTCCCACAATAAAAGCACAACTTATTTTTGCGCCTATAATTCTGTCGTTCGCTTCTGGACAGAAAACTATCACATTGCATACTCTCTGGTACCCTCTCAGAAGACACCGCCAAATGGTGCACAGGTTTGCGTTCCCGTAAACGCCGATCAATCTGAATAGCCATTGTCATGAACTCATTCAGACCCATAGGCGTAGGAAACCCCACCATGACGTCTTTTACGGCATCAGAGAGACCTTCTCTGAAATTTGCCGCCAGAGCGCACTCATTCCACTGAGTAAGCACAGACCATTTTCGAAATTTTTGGCAATATATTTCGGCTTCATCTTGCCCCTGAGAGAGGGCTATCAAGGCCTTTTCAGCCTGTATCTCTAAATTAGGTTCCTCATAAAGCAACCCTAAGGCAGAAAAAACGCATCCACATTGAGCAACGCAGGATCCCCTGGCGCCAATGAAAATGCCCAATTTTGAGGGTCACCCCGCAATAATGAAATCACTATTTTAACCTGCTGTGCAGGATCTCCAGCAGAGTGAGATCTCAGAGAAAGAAACAATTTACAATTGTATTTAAAATTCAGAAAACAAGATCGATCTCCGGAGAAAAACTCTGGTAAAGGAATTTTAGGTTCAGACCGAGGAGCATGTATAACACAATCTTGTATATTCTGAACTTTAGCAGCAAGATTATTCAAATTTGTAGCCAGACTCTGGAGATCCATATTTCAACAGATAAAATCTGAGCCATTCAGGGGTTAAGAGGAGAGGAAAGCAGGAGACTGCAATTAGAGCTGGAGTGCAACTTCAGAGAGAGAACAAAAAAAAAAAAAAAATTCCACACAGTTCCTTTTTCTCTCCTGCTTCAGCCCATAGATTAAGCATGTAGGCCGGCCATACTGTTATGGTTCCCAATGGCAGGGGAACATCAGAAACATAGAAAAACGGACAAGCTCTCGGGTGATGGAAACTAGAGCTGACCGCGATGCTAAACCTATACACACAACTAATAGTAGCCAGGGAACGTGCCTACGTTTTCGCTAGACGTCTCGCACCAGCCGGAGGACTAACTACCCCTAATAGATGAAACACAGTCCTGGCTTGCCTCCAGAGGAAAATTCCCCACAGGAGATAGTAGCCCCCCACATATAATAACGGTGAGTTAAGGTGAAAAGACAAACGTAGTATGAAAACAGATTTAGCACAGCGAGGCCCACTAACTAGATAGCAGAAGGATACAATAGTGGACTTCGCAGTCAGCTACAAAACCCTATCAAAAACCATCCTGAAATTACCTTAAACTCATGTGCCAACTCATGGCACCGGAGTGGCAATTTCAGCCCACAAGAGCTTCCAGCTGCAGAGAATCACATAACTGCAAACTGGACAAAACATGCAAAAATAGACTAAGGACAGAAATGTCCAACTTAGCTGGTCAGCAGACTGGGAGCAGGTACATGCAACAGAAAGACTCTGGTTACATTGATGGCCGGCATTGGAATGACTGAGGAACAAGGCTAAATAGGAAACTCCCACATCCTGATAGAAACAGGTGAAAAGCTCACAAGACACCAGTACCACAAGCGACCACTGGAGGAGCCAAATAACCGAATCACAACAGGCTAGACCCGGTCCGTGACCCTGCTGAGGGGAGTACAGTAATACATGTGGATGGTGGTGGTGGTGCGGTGTAGTGCCGGTCGCAGTTAATAACGAGGACACCAGGTTGCAGTCTCTTTACCTCTTTACTGAAGGCTTCAGGTGTCCAATCCAGGGCACTGTTGACCAGGCTGTCTGAGACCGGCCGGTCCGACGGCACATCAGGAGTCCCCTTTACAGGTGGGAATCAGCGTCTACCTTCTAGCGCCTGTGTGTTGTAGTCCTTCCCTGCTGAGCACCCCGGGATAGTCCTCACAACTGCTTCTGTCTGTCTCTGATGCTCGTCCTCTCCGTCCCCCAGATGATATGGCAGGACGCACCCGTATGACGGGGTAGGCCTGGAGTTATTCTGGGACTCTAGAGTCGCCCCTCTCCCGCAGCTGCCTCCGTTGTCTGCTTAGGTGATATGTGTGAGGCAGCCAACCTATAATTGGCTGTCCTGCCGTGGTTTGAAGTATTGCTTAAAGTCTCTTACTTTCTCGGCGTTCCGGCCACCGACTGTTTGCGCCTCAGAAAGATGTTTCCTCTGTCTTACAGCATGACTCCTTCTGGTATTCTATTGCCTCTTTGCTGTATTCCTGCTTTTCTCACTCGGCACAATAAACTTCGCTTCTTTTCCTTTCTTAGGAATCTGTCAGGATCCCATCCCTGACAGGTCCTCTCTCTAGCTCTTCCCAATTCCTTCTCCCAGTCTTCCTGTCCAACCCCCAGTTTTACCAGAGTGTGAGGAGTGGCTTACTAGATAGAACCACTCCCCCTGGTGGCCGGAGTGTGAAGTGTAATGTGAGTGATACCTGGTCAGGTGAACTCCTTTAGTGCAATCAGACGTAACATCACTCCCCTTAGCGGCAGAGCGACGTTACTGCAATGACCAGGACTCTGGGGCGCTGCACAAACAAAGAGGAAGTCTGGTGGAAGAGTTCGTGGCCGTGGGCGGTCATTGTCATCTGGTAATGAGGTAGTGGTGGTGGAGCATCAGGTGGTCGTGGTAAAAGCAATACAGCACCTAAGTCTCGAGTTGTTGAGCCAGGTTCGTCGTCTGGCTACACAAGGCCTCGAACGCTCCCTTTTCTGGGAGTAGGAAAACCGCTTTTAAAGCCGGAGCAGCAAGAAAAAGTTTTGGCTTTCCTTGCTGACTCAGCCTCTAGCTCTTTTGCCTCCTCTTCTGGAACTGGTAAATGTAAAAGCAGTGCGTCCTTAGTGGATGTTCACGGTCAGGGAGAAGTCGCTTCCTTGTCTTCTTCAGCAAGAACAACTGAGAAGGATGCGTCTGGCGACACAACGGGTTACTCCATCGAGCTCTTTACACATACCGTTCCTGGGTTAGAAAGTGAAACAGTTAACAGGCCATGCCCATTAGAAGTTGAATCGGACATGGAGTGCACAGATGCACAGCCACAGCCAGATTACTATGCTGTTCCTTTGACTCAGACCAGAACATTGCCCTCGCAGTGTACTGAGCCAGAATCAAACCCAGCTGAGACTATGGTGCCCGTCACGAACGCTATACCACCGGCTTACACGGTGACACAGACGAAGTTCCACACGAGATAGAAGAGGAGGTCATAGATGACCCAGTTGTTGACCCCGATTGGCAGCCAATGGGGGAACAGGGTGCAGGCGGCAGTAGTTCTGAAGCGGAGGAGGAGGAGACGCAGCAGGCATCAACATCGCAACAGGTTCCATCTGCCGGGCCCGTATCTGGCCAAAAACGCCTGGCAAAGGCAAAACCCACTCGACCCAACTTTTGAGATAGTCGAGTTCCGCGAAACCCGACTCGACCCTAAAAAAGTCAAAGTCGCTCAACCCTAATCCTCACGATTCAGAAGTAGGCTATTGTTATGATCCCAATGGCAGAGGATCTCTGATATTCCGGCAAGATAGCAAAAATATAAATACTGCTCTAGGGAGGTGGAAACTGGGCTAACCGCATACCTGATCCTGACACAAACAACTAAAAGTAGCCGGTGAACGTGCCTACGTTGGTTCTAGACGTCTCGAGCCAGCCGGAGAACTGACTACCCCTAGAGAGAAAAAATAAGACCTCGCTTGCCTCCAGAGAAATTGAACCCCAAAGATATAGAAAGCCCCCAACAAATAATAACGGTGAGGCAAGAGGAAAACACAAACGTAGAGATGAACTAGATTCAGCAAAGTGAGGCCCAATAGTCTAGATAGCAGAAAATAGATAGTGGACTATGCGGTTAGCAGAAAACCCTACAAAACATCCACGCTGAACATTCAAGAACCCCCACATCGACTGACGGTGTGGAGGGAGAATATCAGCCCCCTAGAGCTTCCAGCGAGTCAAAAATCAAATGTAAAGCAAGCTGGACAAAAACACTGAATAATGCAAACGATCCAAATTGTACAAAACCGACTTAGCTTTTCTTGCATGAGGCAGACTGAAAGGAATCCGGAGGAGACCAAATAGGTCTGGATACAACGATGCCAGGCAAGAGACTAAGTCCAGAGGAGGCTCAAATAGGAAACACCCGCTGCTTAACGACACAGCTGGAGCTCAGGCCTGCAACAAGACATACCTAACACAATACCGTTAGTGACCACCAGAGGGAGCCCAGAAACACAGTTCACAACAGGCTATATCTTCAGATCCAAAGCATCTCCATGGGGAAGCACACCATATGGTCATTGTGGCACCTGCCCAAATGTCGAGAAATGCAACAACTTCTACTACTCTCAAGGTATAACAATGACGATAATCACGTATTCCTTGAACTGTTGCACTACTGGTGTCATATATTATGCAACATTTTCATGCAATTTAGTTTACTTAGAGATGACAGCTAAAGTTGGAGAACATGTCTTAGGCATTTGGGCAGCTAGAGAAATGACGGTGATCCATGGTGGGAAGCCCATAACTAAACATTTCAAACTCCATCACAATTGTGATCTGATTTAATTGGAAATGCTTACTTATTTCTCACTCTTCTTTCGCTTTTCTGATGTGCTATGCCTCCTCAGCACTCTCTATGTCACTATAGACATGCACAGACATATTTATCTTACCTGTCTTGATATATTGTATTTTTATTCACCCCATATATGTCATCATGGTTACCTATGCGCTTGTTCACTTTATCCTTTTTGATGTATTGTGTCCCCATCAAGGATCACACATGTTATAGCAGTTATTTATGAACATGTTCAGGAGAAGGGAACTATCTGAGGACTTGAAAACCAAAATTGTTGAAAAGTATCAACATTCTCAAGGTTACAAGTACATCTCCACAGACCTTGATGTTCCTTTGTCCACTGTGCTGTTCATAAATCAAGACGTTATCAAGCCAAGTCACTGTAGCTGATTTCCCTGGACGTGGACAACAGAGAAAAATTGATGAGAGGCTGCAATGCCGTATAGTCCGGATGGGGGACAAGCAGCCACAATCAAGTTCCAAAAAAATGCAAGCTGTTCGCAGGCTCAGGGTGCATCAGTGTCAGCACAAACTATCCATCCACATATGAATGAAATTAAATGCTATGGCATGAGGACCCCACTGCTGACATAGAGATATAAAAAGCTAGACTGCACTTTGCCAAAATCCTTGTGGGAAAGCGTATTGTGGACAGATGAGACCAAGATACAGCTTTTTGGTAAAGCACATCATTCTACTGTTTACAGAAAATAGAATGAGGCCTACAAAGAAAAGAACACAGTACCTACAATCAAACATGGTGAAGGATCAAATATGTTTTAGGGTTGTTTTGCTGCCTCTGACACTTGACTGTGTGCAAGGCATCATGAAATCTGAAGATTATCAAATGGATGGAAACAAAGCGCTGGAGAGTTCTGAAGCAGCAGCAATGAGTCTGGATCTAAATCCCATTGAACATCTGTGGAGAGATCTTAAAATTGCTGTTGGCAGAAGACGCCTTAACATATGGGAGACCTGAAGTTGTTTGCAAAAGAAGAGTGGTCTGAAATTCCAGTTGAGAGGTGTAGGAAGCTTGTGGATGATTATAGGAAACAATTGATTGCAGTTAATTATTAAGTTGAGGGTGCCAACAATTTTGTCTGGCCCATTTTGGGGGGTTTTGTGAGAAATTATGTCCAATTTGCCTTTTTTTCTCTATTTTTTTGTGTTGTTCCAATGCACACAGAAAATAAACATGTATATAACAAAACATTTGTAATTGTAATCATTTTCTAGGAGAAATACTTAATTCTCTAGAACAATTTCAGGGGAGCCAACACTTTTGGCCATGACTGTACCTCCTTATGCGCGTGCAGAGAGGTTATCAATGTGGATATTTAACCGTCACTACCATATACTCTTTTCCCCTGATATGTTATGTCATGCCTATGGTCTCCTTTATATTAGTATTCTAGTTTAATATATAATTGAATAAAGGTTATTCGTTCATAGTTTTGTCTGCCATTTCCCCTTTTCTTCCTTGTGTCCTGGTGACCATCAGCAGCTCTTTGTAGCCTTCAGAATGGCTATATTTTTTGGAAGCATCTTTTGGTATCCAGTAGAAAAATCTGTTTTGGAGAACGTATGTCTGCTCTACTGGCGAAATATTCAGCACATTAACAGGAGGGTTATAATTGGGCACATAAACCAGAGTGGACCGCAGGGCCACAGCACTGAAGCAATGCTGCAGCACCATAATTCTTGCCATTCGTGTAGTCCAAGAGGAATAGATCTGTAGCCCTGACGGTCCTGGTCAGGACTCCCCTCCACTTTGTGGCATTGTTGGAGTGAAGAGAAGTGGGTCAGGCTTCAAGACAACCTGAAGCAACCGGCAGTCCAAATCGTGGAAGGTGTTAATATCCACTTTACCTGGTGAGGTGAAGATTTTGTGCCAGGAAGGTGAATAAATGAGAACATCATGGACATGAGCAGATTCCTGACCAAATAGAGTCTTTCCCAAGAAGCATTAAAGGGAACCTGTCGGAACGAGCATATCATTAATTCAAAGCTGAAAATAATGATTGAACAACAACCACAAGACGGATTTCATCACCAGGTATCATTGAAATCAGTATATCGGCACCGACCTGACACTGTCTGTAGTCACTGAGTACAATCCTGCTGACAGGTTCCCTTTAATGGCCAAATTGGGGTGTTTTCTCATGTTAGACACAAAGTCAATTATTTTAACAACCAGCAATGAAATGGGTGGAGACAACAACCAAAATCATAAACAAAGAAGCCTGAAGTTGAAACAGAAATAGGACATTCTGATGATTCACCACAGAGGTGGATCCTTCGGCTGGAGTTGGCTTGACGTTGATTAAATTGCGGTACAAAGCTCAAGGTGTCTCCATGATTTTCACGCTAGACTTCTGCATGAGACTACAGACTTCTCAGGTCACATTTCCAAGTCTTTGTCCACAGAGAATTCATCCATGTTTGTGGTTGATTTGTAGGCAAGTTAGAAGCAACATAAGACTAAAGACAAAGATCAAGAGAAGACCAATGAAAGTAATGCGTGAAGCCAGAGGTGAATGAGCCAGGAGTCAAGAGCCAGGAGTCAATATCAGTCTATCCAACTATTACCACGTAGACGGAGTAAGATGAAAGCAGAATTCACAGACAAAGACAAGATTTGGGATCAAATTGAAAAACTCAAAAACAACTTACTAGGGAACGAAAGTCTCTAAATTCCTGAGCACCGTCTCCTGACGGAATGTCTTCTTATAATTCTGCCATTGCATGACGTCATTAGAGTGAGTCGGGTGTTGTAAAAACTTGAAGTGTCTTACAGTGGAGAGCAGAGAAGTGGTGGCATAAAAGTGATGAATACTATACATATGGAGGTCAGGAAAAAAAACAACTTGACATGACAAACAATGAAAATAAAAGAAAAACTATGTAGGGTTGAAGACGGAAGACAAGTGTTACTGAGGCGCACTGCTTCCAGGGCTGATCTGTGTGTATACCTTCTGCCACAGCCAGTTCTCTCTGCTCTTGTACATGTAGCATTACCAAGGTGACCCAGGACGGATTTCTGATGTCCTCTGCCTTGGCCTCTTAAAGCCTACTCAGGTCACTGCTGGTCGCCGGAGTATTCAGGTTTTAGCTCACACTGCTACAATGTATGTTCTCAGAGTTATTGACTTATCTTACCCAGTTCTGCTATTGCTGGGCTCTGCTACAATAAGGTGGCCATCTGTCATCTTAGGTTTGCTGATCCAAGGTGATGGCCGCATTCTCAGCTCTGTGATCACAGGTCCTGTGGTGCCTGACTGATTACATTCCCTCACTGTTCCAAGGTGCTGGACGCACACTCAGACCTGCTACAATGAGGCACTTGACTTTTTACATTGCCTTGTATTTCCTAGGTGGGGTCTGCACACTCAGTTCTGCTATTTGTAAGGTAAAAACTGCTTATGTGGGAGGGTCAAGAATTTTTACCAACTTTAGTAGTATACTGTCTCAGCTTGGGTACAAAGTCTAAGAAACCTCCCAATTCTTTTCCCTAAGGTCCAATCAGAAGACAATGGTTGAAAACTCATGTAATGACCATCATAGGCTAGTTATTGGTGGATGTGTTGTAGGTAACTCAGAAAACGTTCAACTCTAGAAGAGCAATCAGGATGGGTCTAGCCAGTGGAGAAGATGGAAAATGTAACCAGGAGCTAAGCCAGGAGTCGATAACCACGAGGTCGGTCTACAAGTTCCAGGTGAGTCCGAAGAAGTTAAGATGAGGGCAGGATTCACAGGCAAAGTTAAGATTCAGGGATATATGTTAGGGTCAAAAATCAAATACTACTAATTAGATGAGGAATATTTCATTCCATGGTCACCAGATCTATTCCTAACACAATCTCCTCTTTTTTATATGCCACTATTGGAGATGGCCGATCACCTTGGAAATACGATGTGGCCATTTGAGAAAAGAAAGATGAAATTTTGCGATAGTCCTCCTTAAGATTAATGATTTTTTAATCCATCAGGTCGACGATGGCGGCGTCTCGCAATTTAATTAGCAGAATGTATTTTATCTGCCGTTGGAATCTGAGCTTTGCGTTCTGTTTGCAGCCGGAGATGAAGCACGTTCCTCGTCTCGCAAAGGGCATTTTAGGTAATGCGAATATTAATGAAGACTAAAGTCTGCAGGACTTTGTGCATAATGATGCCTCCTGCTTCACGCTCACATCGGACTCCATATAAATGTAAATTGCGCCCCTCATTTGGGATCAGACCCTTTTGTTCCAGATAAACATGTCTAAATGAATAACTGGGATTAATCTAAATGGGAGAAGTTCTGCTCTGATTGCAGATAATATTTCAGTGGAATATGTAATATTTCTATTCATTTTAAAGGACTATTACCAAATGTGGGTTCAGGAAGTACAACCCAATGATACAACACAGCAATGACTAAGAACGTTGGATACAAACCAGCACCCTCCATACAGGCTCCATAGGCTTCCATGACCCCTGGTAAGGGGACGCCCAAGTAGTGCACACTAAGATCATTACATTAAGATGAGCAGGACAACACAAAAAACTTTATGGAGGCAGAGGAGCGTGTGGGAGTTCTCTGGTTTTCTCCTGTAAATCCTCTTCATCTACATTGTTGCAAAATAATTTACTGTTTACACTAAGTTTTACCTTTCTATGATCTTTTCTTCATGTTCTTGGGGTGCCAGGTAGGCAAACATCTCCCATATGCTGCTAACATCTCTCATTGGCACCGACCCCTCAGAGCTGCCAGATAGACTCCATAGACGTCACTGTAACAGCTGCCAAGACCTGAAACACAAATCAAAGTCCAAACTCCGAGAAATCACATCTGTTGGACAATCAAAGATGAGGAAACTTCTCGCCAGATGGGAATTGGAAGAATTTGTTAAGTTCTTTGTGCTTTCCCAAAGGTTTTCATCTCAAAGTCTTCAGTCTGTCTTCGGAGTTGTGCTGGTTTCTATTTCTTATTATCTTTTTTTTTCTCTTGGGGTTTTCACATTGGGTTTCATAGACTTGAAAGTCTAGGATGCTGGGAGTAAACTTCTAGGTAAAGTTTTAGACATGGATATGACTATCTAGTGTTATCAACATCAGGGAAAAATTCTATACAAATTCTTATGGGAAAGAAGAATTACACAATGCCTTCTGAAACTGATGGGCGTCTGTCAATCCAGTGGAAGAGAGTGGTCTTCTAGAACTTCAATAAAACTTCTGGTATAAAAAATATAAGAAAGAAAACCCAATCACATCCCCATCCTCAACTCTTACACTTGAGTAGTGTTGGGTTAAAAGTTTCACAGAGCCCCAATGCAGCAGCCACATCAGTAGTCATCCATATCAGAAGTCCATGGTTGTCAGACCAGAGCACTGTGTTCCTCCTCCTACTGACCCATCCTCAGTGCCACATCTGATTAGTAGGAATGCCAAGTCATTACATGGCGTTGTGGAGGTCTACTAATCAGGAGAGGCGCAGGATGTTGCAGGTTGTCAGAGGTTCACAGTGCTCTGGTCTGACAGCCTCAAACCATGATGTACGACGGTTCCTGCAAATCTTCTTTAACTATAAACTTGACCTGATATAACCAACTTGTAAAATAATAGAGGTCTAAAGGACCTCAGGAAAAAAAAGTTATAAACTTCCAATTTTCGAACACGGTCTTAAAGTGGATTAAGAGTTGATGATGGACCTCGACTTTGTTTCCTACATGAGTGGTTGAACGTTGATTTGACAGGTGCTCACCAGTGATGATGGCCAGGGCAGCTTCAAGTGTTTGTCTACTTGGTATAACCCTCTATAATGCTTCATCAACCCTTTGGACCACCCTCACACCAAGTTGCACCTTTCTGGTTGCCCATGGGTTGGAGTCAGGATGGAAATAAGCACAAAGTAAAACTTGGATAATGCCAGGGATTGCTTTGGGATAATTTTTATCAATCTGGTGAAAGATGACCTTCAGATGTCTGGTACTAATATAATAATAATAATCTTTATTTATATAGCGCCAACATATTCCGCAGCGCTTTACAGTTTAACAGTTTCAAACACAACAGTCATAAGTAACAACATTAACAATACAATAATTAAAGCACAATAAGACGACCCTGCTCGTGAGAGCTTACAATCTACAATGAGGTGGGGAGATACAAAGTACAGGTGTGTATTTACAGTGATGTATTTACAGTGATGGTCCAGCCATCTTCAGGGGGTGGGGGGATAGATGGAGATAGTGAATGGGCTACACACACAAATATAAAATTACTTATTAGGGAACGTGATACGCCGCTCTGAACAAATATGTTTTGAGGGCGCCCTAAAACTATGTAAATTGTGGATGGTCCTAATATCTTGGGGTAGAGCATTCCAGAGGATTGGTGCAGCGCTGGAGAAGTCTTGGAGTCGGGAGTGGGAGGTACGGATTAGTGCAGAGGTTAGTTGAAAGTCATTTGCAGAGCGCAGAGGTCGGTTAGGCCGATAGACCGAAATGAGGGAGGAGATGTAAGGGGGTGCCGCACTGTGGAGAGCTTTGTGGGTGAGAACAAGTACTTAGAATTATATCCTGTAATGAATGGGCAGCCAGTGTAATGATTGGCGAAGAGCGGACACGTCCGAGTAACGATTAGCCAGATGGACGACCCTGGCTGCTGCATTAAGGATAGACTGGAGAGGGGAAAGTCGAGTAAGGGGGAGGCCAATTAATAGAGCGTTGCAGTAGTCAAGGCGGGAGTGGATCAGGGCGACAGTGATGGTTTTTGTTGTTTCCATGGTGAAAAAAGGGCGGGATTCTAGAGATGTTCTTTAGGTGTAAGCGGCATGAGATTGTATATGGGAGATGAAGGAGAGATTGGAGTCAAACATGACACCCAGACAGCGCGGCTGCTGCAGGGGTGTTATTATGGTGCCACCCACAAAGAGGGAAATGTGTCATGATTCCCCAATGGCATGGGAACATCAGAAACACAAAATAACAGACTAGCTCTCTGGTGATGGAAACTCAAGCTGACCGTGACCTAAATCTACCACACAACTAACAGTAGCCAGGAAGCATTCCTACGGCTGCCTAGATGCCATGCGCCAGCCGGAGAACTAACTACGCCTGGAAGAGGAAGGAACAGACCTGGCTTACCTCTAGTGAAATTCCCCAAAGATGATAGTAGCCCCCACATATATTAACGGTGAGTTCAGAGGAAAAGACATACACAGTATGAAGGTAGATTTAGCAAAGCGAGGTCCACTTACTAGATAGAGGAAGGATACAAAAGAGGACTTCACGGTCAGCTGAAAAACCCTTTCAAAAACCCATCCTGAAATTACTTTAAGACTCCTGTGTCAACTCATGACACAGGAGTGGCAATTTCAGTCCACAAGAGCTTCCAGTAACAGGAAATGACAAACTGTAAACTGGACAAAAAATACAAAACAAAAAGGACAAGAGTCCACTTAGCTGATCAGCAGACTGGTAGCAGGAACATGCAACTGAAAGACTCAGGTTACAATGATGACCGGCAAGGAAGTGACTGGAGAGCAAGGCTAAATAGGGAACTCCCAAAACTGATGGAAGCAGGTGAGCTGAGGCAGAAAAGAACACACAAGTCTCCAGTACCACCAGCCACCACTAGGGGAGCCCAAAAAGCGGATCACAACAGTACCCCCCCCTTAAGGAGGGGGCACCGAACCCTCACAAGAACCGCCAGGGCGACCTGGATGAGCCCTATGAAAGGCACGAACCAAATCCGAGGCATGAACATCAGAGGCAGTTACCCAAGAATTATCTTCCTGACCATAACCCTTCCATTTAACCAGATACTGGAGTCTCCGCAACAACGACCGATGGAACACATTATGGATAGCGAAAGATGCCGGGAGGTCCAAACGAAAGGAAACAGGGTTAATAATCTCCAAAATCCTATAGGGACCGATGAACCGAGGCTTAAATTTAGGAGAAGAAACCCTCATTGGGACAAAACGGGAAGACAACCACACCAAGTCCCCAACACGAAGGCGAGGACCAACCCGACGCTGGCGGTTAGCAAACCGCTGAGTCCTCTCCTGGGACAAATTCAAATTATCCACCACTTGTTCCCAAATCCGATACAACGGATCCACCACAGCATCCACTCCAGGACAATCCGAAGACTCCGCCTGACCAGAAGAAAAACGGGGATGAAACCCCGAATTGCAAAAGAAAGGGGAAACCAAAGTGGCAGAACTAGCCCGATTATTAAGAGCAAACTCCGCCAACGGCAAAAAGGCAACCCAATCATCCTGATCCGCAGACACAAAACACCTCAAATACGTCTCCAAAGTCTGATTCGTTCGCTCCGTCTGGCCATTAGTCTGAGGATGGAAGGCAGACGAAAAAGACAAATCAATGCCCAACCTGGCACAGAATGCCCGCCAAAATCTAGAAACGAACTGGGTACCCCGATCAGAAACGATATTTTCAGGAATACCATGCAAGTGAACCACATTTTGAAAAAACAAAGGAACCAACTCAGACGAGGAAGGCAACTTCGGCAATGGCACCAAATGAACCATCTTAGAAAAACGGTCACACACCACCCAGATAACAGACATCCTCTGAGAGACAGGAAGATCAGAAATAAAGTCCATCGAGATGTGCGTCCAAGGCCTCTTCGAAATAGGCAAGGGCAACAACAACCCGCTAGCCCTAGAACAACAAGGCTTGGCCCGAGCACACACATCACAAGACTGCACAAAAACACGCACATCTCGAGACAGAGATGGCCACCAGAAGGATCTAGCCACCAAATCCCTGGTACCAAAAATTCCAGGATGACCCGCCAGCGTAGAAGAATGAACCTCCGAGATGACTCTACTGGTCCAATCATCAGGAACAAACAGTCTACCAGGTGGACAGCGATCAGGTCTATCCGCCTGAAACTCTTGCAAAGCACGTCGCAGATCTGGGGAAATAGCGGATAATATCACCCCATCCTTAAGGATACCTGTAGGTTCCGAATCACCAGGGGAATCAGGCTCAAAACTCCTAGAAAGGGCATCTGCCTTCACATTCTTAGAACCTGGAAGATATGAGACCACAAAATTAAACTGAGAGAAAAACAACGACCAGCGCGCCTGTCTAGGATTCAGGCGCCTGGCAGACTCAAGATAAATCAGATTCTTGTGATCAGTCAAAACCACCACCTGATGTCTAGCACCCTCAAGCCAATGACGCCACACCTCAAATGCCCACTTCATAGCCAAAAGCTCCCGATTACCGACATCATAATTTCTTTCGGCGGCAGAAAATTTTCGAGAAAAGAACGCACAAGGTCTCATCACTGAGCAATCGGAACTTTTCTGCGACAAAACCGCCCCCGCTCCGATCTCGGAAGCATCGACCTCAACCTGAAAGGGAAGAGAGACATCAGGCTGGCGCAACACAGGGGCAGACGAAAAGCGGCGCTTAAGTTCCCGAAAGGCCTCCACAGCGGCAGAGGACCAATTGGCAACATCAGCACCCCAAAAACACACTTAGAACCCTTTACACACAGAGAATTCTCCCGCAAGACCTGAAAAACCCTCCTGACCTGCTGAACATGAGACTCCCAGTCCTCAGAAAAAATCAAAATATCGTCCAAATACACAATCATAAATTTATCCAGATATTCACGGAAAATATCATGCATAAAGGACTGAAAAACTGAAGGTGCATTAGAAAGGCCGAAAGGCATTACTAAATACTCAAAGTGGCCCTCAGGCGTATTAAATGCGGTTTTCCACTCATCCCCTTGCTTAATTCGCACCAAATTATACGCCCCACGGAGATCAATCTTGGAGAACCACTTAGCCCCCCTTATGCGAGCAAACAAATCAGTAAGCAGCGGCAACGGATACTGATATTTGACAGTAATTTTATTCAGGAGTCGATAATCAATACAAGGCCTCAGCGAGCCATCCTTTTTAGAGACAAAGAAAAACCCAGCTCCTAAAGGTGATGAAGAAGGACGAATATGTCCCTTTTCCAGGGACTCCTTAACATACTCTCGCATGGCAGCATGCTCAGGTACAGATAGGTTAAACAAAAGACCCTTTGGAAATTTACTGCCTGGAATCAGATCTATGGCGCAATCACACTCTCTGTGGGGAGGGAGAGAACCAATTTTAGGCTCTTCAAAAATATCCCCAAAATCCGACAAAAATGCCGGAACCTCAGAGGGAATAGATGACGAGATAGAAACCAAAGGTATGTCCCCATGAGCCCCCCGACATCCCCAGCTTAACACAGACATAGTTTTCCAGTCCAGTACTGGGTTATGAGATTGCAACCATGGTAATCCAAGCACTAACACACCATGTAAATTATGCAACACGAGGAAGCGAATCACCTCCTGATGGTCTGGAGTCATACGCATAGTCACTTGCGTCCAGAACTGTGGTCTATTACAAGCCAGAGGTGTAGAATCAATACCCTTCAGAGGTATAGGAACTTCCAGAGGCTCCAAATCAAACCCACAGCGCCTGGCGAAGGACCAATCCATGAGACTCAGAGCGGCGCCAGAGTCCACATAGGCATCCACGGTAATAACTGATAATGAACAAATCAGAGTTACAGACAGAAGAAATTTAGACTGTAAAGTGCCAATAGAAACAGACTTGTCAACCTTCCTAGTACGTTTAGAGCATGCTGATATAACATGCGCGGAATCACCACAGTAGAAGCACAAGCCATTTTTGCGCCTATAATTCTGCCGCTCGCTTCTTGACAGAATTCTGTCACATTGCATTTTCTCTGGCGTCCCTTCAGAAGATACCGCCAAATGGTGCACGGGTTTGCGCTCCCGCAAACGCCGATCAATCTGAATCGCCATAGTAATGGACTCATTGAGACCTGTGGGCGTAGGAAACCCCACCATGACATCCTTAACGGCATCAGAAAGGCCTTCTCTGAAAATTGCCGCTAGGGCACACTCATTCCACTGAGTAAGCACAGACCATTTACGAAATTTTTGGCAGTATATCTCAGCTTCATCTTGCCCTTGAGACAGGGCTATTAAAGCTTTTTCAGCTTGAATCTCCAAATTAGGTTCCTCATACAGCAACCCTAAAGCCAGAAAAAACGCATCCACATTGAGCAACGCAGGATCCCCTGGTGTCAATGAAAATGCCCAATTTTGAGGGTCACCTCGCAGCAAAGAAATCACAATCTTAACCTGCTGAACAGGATCTCCAGAGGAGTGAGGTCTGAGAGAAAGGAATAATTTACAATTACATTTGAAATTCAGAAACCGAGATCTATCTCCGGAAAATACCTCTGGTGTAGGAATCTTAGGTTCAGAAATAGGAGTACGTATAACATAATATTGTAAATTCTGAACCTTCGTAGCAAGATTATTTAAACCTGCAGCCAAACTCTGAGAGTCCATCCTTAAACCGGAGAGATCAGAGCCATTCAAGGATTAGAAGGAGAGAAAGGCAAGGCTGTAAATAAAGCAGAAATACAACTGAGCCAACTAAGTAGCAAACATGAGAGGAAAAAAAAAAAAATCTACAGACTTCTTTTACTCTCCTTTCTTCTGCCAATTACTTTAACAGTGGCCGGTCATACTGTCATGATTCCCCAATGGCATGGGAACATCAGAAACACAAAATAACAGACTAGCCCTCGGGTGATGGAAACTCAAGCTGACCGTGACCTAAATCTACCACACAACTAACAGTAGCCAGGAAGCATTCCTACGGCTGCCTAGATGTCATGCGCCAGCCGGAGAACTAACTACGCCTGGAAGAGGAAGGAACAGACCTGGCTTACCTCTAGTGAAATTCCCCAAAGATGATAGTAGCCCCCACATATATTAACGGTGAGTTCAGAGGAAAAGACATACACAGTATGAAGGTAGATTTAGCAAAGCGAGGTCCACTTACTAGACAGAGGAAGGATACAAAAGAGGACTTCACGGTCAGCTGAAAAACCCTTTCAAAAACCCATCCTGAAATTACTTTAAGACTCCTGTGTCAACTCATGACACAGGAGTGGCAATTTCAGTCCACAAGAGCTTCCAGTAACAGGAAATGACAAACTGTAAACTGGACAAAAAATACAAAACAAAAAGGACAAGAGTCCACTTAGCTGATCAGCAGACTGGTAGCAGGTACATGCAACTGAAAGACTCAGGTTACAATGATGACCGGCAAGGAAGTGACTGGAGAGCAAGGCTAAATAGGGAACTCCCAAAACTGATGGAAGCAGGTGAGCTGAGGCAGAAAAGAACACACAAGTCTCCAGTACCACCAGCCACCACTAGGGGAACCCAAAAAGCGGATCACAACAGAAATGTCAGGTTTAGGGAGGTTAGTAGATGGTGGGAGCAGAAGAAGTTCAGTTTTGGAGAGGTTGAGTTTCAGATAGAGAGCGGACATGATGTTGGAGACTGTGGACAGACAGTCACTGGCGTTCTGTAGTACAGCGGGGGTAAGGTCAGGGGATGACGTGTATAGTTGTGTGTCATCAGCATAAAGATGGTACTGAAAGTCAAATCTGCTGCTGGTCTGTCCATTTGGGGCCATGTAGAGGGAGAAGAGAAGTGGGCCAAGGACTGGGCCCTGAGGTACCCCAACAGTGAGAGGAAGAGTAGATGAAGTGGAGCCAACGAACAGAGCACTGAAGGAGTGGTCAGAAAGATAGGAGGAGAACCAGGAGAGAGCAGTGTCCTTAATGCCTAGTGACTGGAGCCTAGAGAGTAGGAGAGGGTGGTCAATAGTGTCGAAAGCTGCAGAAAGGTCGAGAAGAATGAGCAGAGAGTGGTCACCGTTACACTTTGCTTTCAGAAGGTCGTTAGTCACTTTGATGAGTGCAGCTTCTGTCGAATGTAGGGGGTGGAAGCCGGACTGTGAAGTGTCTAGGAGGGACTGAGTGAAGAGGTAACGGGTAAGGTGGGAGTAGACCAGGCGCTCCAAGAGTTTAGGGATGAAGGGGAGGTTGGAGATTGGTCTGTAGTTATTTATGCAGTATGGATAGAGAGTTTCTTTAATAGTGGAGTAATGATAGAGTGTTTGAAGGAGGATGGGAAAATGCCAGAGGAGAGGGAGAGATTAAAGATTGTAGTTAAGTGAGTTGTGACGACTGGAGAGAGTGACTGGAGGAGATGAGAGGGAATGGGGTCAGAAGAGCATGTAGTTGGACGAGAAGAAGAGAAGAGCCTGGAGACTTCTTCTGTGATGGGATCAAATGTGGAGAGTGATCCAGGGGAGATGCAGGGAGGAATGGGAGTCATTGCACTTGGTGTCTGGGAGCGGATTTCCTGACGGATATTGTCTATTTTCTCTATAAAGTGGGAGGCCAGTTCATCAGCACAAATGTCTGTGATAGGGTCTTGTGCTTTTGGCCTGAGGAGGGAGTGAAAGGTGTCAAAAAGTTTCTTGGGGTTGTTGGATAGTGAGGAGATCAGAGTGGTCTAGCAGTTCTGTTTGGCGATGTGAAGGGCAGAGTTATAGGTCCTTAACATAAATTTGAAGTGGATGAAGTCTTCTGGGGTGTGAGTTTTCCTCCATAAGCGTTCAGCACTCCTAGAGTATCACTGGAGAAGTCGAGTTTGGGATGTGAGCCAGGGCTTTTTTACTGTGCTTGGAGGTTCTGAGGGTGAGGGGAGCTACTTGGTCCAGGGGGCTTCTAAGAGTGTTGTTGTAGTGATGTACCACAAGATCAGGACAGGAAAAAGAGGAGACAGTGATGAGTGTAGGGAGTCTGAAAGTGTATGAGGGTTAATAGCATGTAGATTTCTGAATGTGTTGTAGGTAGGAATGTGCTGGAGTGGGCGAGGGATTGTGAGTGTGAAGGAGACAATGTTGTGGTCAGAGAGGGTAAGCGGTGAGTTATCTAGGTAGGAGATTGAATAGAGCCAGACAAAGACCAGGTCCAGGGTGTTACCGTCCTTGTGTGTCTCAGAGGTTGAGAGCTGTGAAAGTCCTAGAGAAGTGGTTAGTGATAGAAGCGGTGATGCAGCTGTGGAAGTGGGGCTGTTTATGGGGATGTTGAAGTCTCCCAGGATAAGGGTTGGGAGTTCTGAGGACATGAAGTGCGGCAGCCAGGCAGAGAAGTGGTCCAGGAAGTGGGAGGGTGAGCCTGGGGGCCGGTATATGACCGCTACTCTGAGGAAGAGGGGACGAAAGAGCCTGATGGTGTGGACCTCAAAAGAAGGGAATGAGAGTGATGGAATTGGGGGATTTTTGGGACAGGAGTTTGCCGACTCCACCACCATGTCTGTTTGTGTGTCTCGAGGAATGGGAGAATTGTAAGCCACCATGAGAAATGGCAGCAGGGGAGACAGTGTCAGAGTCCTGGATCCAGGTTTCAGTGAAGGCTAACAGATTCAGAGAGTTGTTCAGAAAGAAATTGTGCAGAAAAGGAAGCTTGTTACATACAGACCAAGGATTCGAAAGGGCACAATTAAAAGGATATGAAGGAGTTCAAGTCATATTAATAAGATTAGTGTGGTTATGATACGAGGTAGGGTAGGGGTTGAGGTTGGGTTGGGGCATGGTGGGCCTGGGTTGGGGGAGATATCACCCGAGATCAGAAGGAGTAGGAGGATAAAGAGCAAGTAGTTTTTGCAACTGGTGGTGTGGTCTGCAGAGCCTAAGAAGCTGGTGATACATGGGTCCAAAAAAAGTCCAAATCTGCCAATTTTAGAAACCAGTCTTATAGGGGATGTGTTGTCCGTATGCTCATTAAAGACATAAAGAGCTAATGATGGATCACACTCGACATGCTGATGCTAAGTATGATGCCACGGACTACTCTGGTGGGATCAAACCAATCCAGATAAGATGTCCTCCATGTGTCATGCTGATAGAAGGATAGCTCCGTTACTTCTTATTCCAAGGGTCCATATTACCTGATTTACCACCTACCCCATGTCACCACGGAGATGTCAGACCATTTTTTTCCTGCGTTTTGCGCATTGACATATGGCATATTCCTTTTCTCATCTCAGTCCCCATTATTAAAGCAGAGTAAAAAATATGTTTCAATGTTTAAAAAAAAAAGGAAAATGTCAGCGGAATATGAAATCTGAATGTTACACTATTGAAATGTAAATTGTGATCGCTACTTTCCTTTTAACTCAGCACCTGGTACCACAGGTCCGGTGTCCCTTTCAGTCCCTACAGTACAGTATGTGCGATGATGAGGATGAGACACAATATTCCTTTATGGAAATGTAAAATACATCACACTTATGTATCTGCCGGCGAGAACAGCTGGCCTCAATTTTAGGTAATCATTGAAAATTAGCATTTTGATTATATTTTCTGCAACCCTCTCAATGTCCATTCTGCGCAATAGTCGCGTGACGTAAATACGGGCATTTTCTGTGCATGCTTGAGATGTGCGTGGGAATGGTGGCATGGCCGATAATAAAGAGCTCGATTCTACTTCTTGACCTTCCTCATTGATAAATTATAGGACACATCTATGTTCACCCTCCAGCACCGATCCGAGACTTGGGTCACATTAGTAATGGAGACAATCTGCTGAAGATCCCATCAGTCACTTATAACAGCTCCCGCTCCTCCAGAGACATTGGACACATGAAACACGGATTATATGGCTGAAAAGAAATGTCTGCCATGTAATAAACACCGATGCTGAATAAATAATTATATACAGTAAATACCCAGGTTATACCAGCTGTACATATATAATTATATACAGGAGATGCCCAGGTTACACCAGCTGTACATATATAATTATATACAGTAAATACCCAGGTTACACCAGCTGTACATATATAATTATATACAGGAGATACCCAGGTTATACCAGCTGTACGTATATAATTATATACAGGAGATGCCCAGGTTATACCAGCTGTACATATATAATTATATACAGGAGATGCCCAGGTTATACCAGCTGTACATATATAATTATGTACAGGAGATACTCAGGTTATATCAGCTGAACATATATAATTATATACAGGAGATGCCCAGGTTATACCAGCTGAACATATATAATTATATAGAGGAGATGCCCAGGTTACACCAGCTGTATATATATAATTATATACAGGAGATGCCCAGGTTATACCAGCTGTACATATATAATTATATACAGGAGATGCCCAGGTTATACCAGCTGTACATATATAATTATATACAGGAGATGCCCAGGTTATACCAGCTGTACATATATAATTATATACAGGAGATGCCCAGGTTATACCAGCTGTACATATATAATTATATAGAGGAGATACCCAGGTTATACCAGCTGTACATATATAATTATATACAGGAGATGCCCAGGTTATACCAGCTGTACATATATAATTATATACAGGAGATGCCCAGGTTACACCAGCTGTACATATATAATTATACACAGGAGATGCCCAGGTTATACCAGCTGTACATATATAATTATATACAGGAGATGCCCAGGTTATACCAGCTGTACATATATAATTATATACAGGAGATGCCCAGGTTATACCAGCTGTACATATATAATTATATACAGGAGATGCCCAGGTTATACCAGCTGTACATATATAATTATATACAGGAAATGCCCAGGTTATACCAGCTGTACATATATAATTATATACAGGAGATACCCAGGTTATACCGGCTGTACATATATAATTATATACAGGAGATACCCAGGTTATACCGGCTGTACATATATAATTATATACAGGAGATGCCCAGGTTATACCGGCTGTACATATATAATTATATACAGGAGATACCCAGGTTATACCGGCTGTACATATATAATTATATACAGGAGATGCCCAGGTTATACCAGCTGTACATATATAATTATATACAGGAGATACTCAGGTTATACCAGCTGTACATATATAATTATATACAGGAGATACCCAGGTTATACCAGCTGTACATATATAATTATATACAGGAGATGCCCAGGTTATACCAGCTGTACATATATAATTATATACAGGAGATACTCAGGTTATACCAGCTGTACATATATAATTATATACAGGAGATACCCAGGTTATACCATCTGTACATATATACGGTAATTAAATACAGGAGATGCTCAGGTTATACCAGCTGTACATATATAATTATACTAGATGGTGGCCCGATTCTAACGCATCGGGTATTCTAGATATGTATGTCCACGTAGTATATTGCCCAGTGACGTAGTATATTGCCCAGTTACATAGAATATTGCCCAACGTATGACACAGGTTAAAAAAATAAAAAATTAACATATACTCACCTTCCGCAGGCGCGTTGTAGCTCTGTCGCCTGTGTGGGGTGCAGGCGGCAGCTTCCGGTCCCAGGGTGTGATGACGTCGCGGTCACATGACCGTGTCGCGGTCACATGACCGTGACTTCACGGCAGGTCCTTTCCGCGCAGGCGCGCAGGACTTGTGATGACGTCGCGGTCACATGACCGTGACGTCATGGCAGGTCCTTCTGCCAGACCATCCTTGCCACCGGAACGTGCCGCGTGCATCGCGAGGAGCAGGAAAGGCGGCGTAGGTGAGTATATAATCATTTTGTATTTTTTTAATTATTTTTGACATTAGATGTTTTTACTATTGACGCTGCATAGGCTGCGTCAATAGTAAAAAACTTGGTCACACAGGGTTAATAGCAGCAGTAACGGAGTGCGTTACCCGCGGCATAACACGGTTCGTTACCGCCGGCATTAACCCTGTGTGAGCGGTGACCGGAGGGGTGTATGCGGGCGCCGGGCACTGAGTGCGGGGAGTAAGGAGAGGCCATTTTCTTCCGGACTGTGCGCGTCGCTGATTGGTCGTGGGCGTTTTGCCACGACCAATCAGCGACTTGGATTCCATGACAGACAGAGGCCGCGACCAATGAATATCCGCGACAGACAGACAGAAAGATGGAAGTGACCCTTAGAGAATTATATAGTAGATATGCGTTTCTACGTTTATATGTGTCATTGGCCGCTCTGGAATGTAGAAGAGTTGGGTGAAAACAGAACAGCCCTACTCTTCACAATCTATAAACTCGGCCTGGGACAACTCATAAAGTCCCATGGATTCCAGTACCACCTCTATGCTGATGACACTCAGATCTACCTCTCTGGCCCAGAGGTCACCTCTCTGCTGTCCAGAATCCCGGAGTGCCTATCAGCCATATCCTCCTTCTCCTCTCGCTTCCTTAAACTCAATTTGGACAAATCTGAACTAATCATCTTTCCTCCATCTCATAGATCTTCCTTACCTGACCTGTCTATCACAGTAAAGGACATCATGCTTTCCCCCGTATCGGAAGTCCACTGCCTCGGAATAACCCTGGACTCTGCCCTGTCCTTCAAACCGCACATCTAAGCTCTTTCCACCTCCTGTCGCCTCCAGCTCAAAAATATCTCCAGAATCCGTCCTTTCCTCAACCGTCAATCTACTATAATGCGTGTGCATGCCCTCATCATCTCCCGCCTTGACTACTGCAACATCCTTTTCTGTGGCCTCCCTGCTAACACCCTTGCACCTCTCCAGTCCATCCTTAACTCTGCTGCCCGACTAATTCATCTCTCTCCTCGCTACTCCTCCACTTCCCCTCTCTGAAAATCTCTTCACTGGCTCCCATTCCCTCAGCGTATCCAGTTCAAATTACTAATACTGACCTACAAAGCCATCCATAACCTGTCTCCTCCATGTATCTCTGAACTAATCTCCCGATATCTGCCCTCACGTAATCTCTGATCCTCCCAAGACCTCCTTCTCTCCTCCATACTTATTCGCTCATCACCCAACCGCCTCCAAGACTTCTCCCGAGTGTCCCCCATTTTCTGGAATTCTTTGCCCCAACACGTCCGACTATCAACCACATTTGGATCCTTCAGACGGAACCTGAAAACCCACCTCTTCAGGAAAGCCTACAGCCTGCACTGACCCTGCTGCCTCCTCACCACTACCGGAGCTACCGCCTCACCAACACCGGAGCTACCGCCTCACCAACTGGAGCTCCTGCAACCCTCAACCTACTGTCTCCATCCCCACCATTCTGCAGAATGTAAGCCCGCAAGGACAGAGTCCTCACCCCTCAGTATCAGTCTATGATTTGTATGTAACCCATTCTCATGTACAGCATTATGGAATCAATGGTGCTATATAAATAAATAAATAATAATAATAATAAATAACAATAACAGCCACCATATTGGTAATTAATCTATTTTCTGTCATGTAATTTAGATACATCTAATTGTAAAATATCATCTTTAAGCGGTTGTCCAGAGTAGTAAATTAAAGCTGGTCTCTTCCATAAACAGCGCCACATTTGTCATCAGGTTGTGCCTGGTATTGCAGCACTGCTCTATTCAGATCTATGGAGCTGAGCTGCAGTACCAGACATAGCCTGTGGACAGGGGTGGTGCTGTTTTTGCTATTTTTTTTTAATCCCCTCTAAGGACCTCCGTTTTTGGGGAATCAGATCTCCTGTAATTCCTTTGCATGGAGCATCCGATGCTTATTCCTGCGGCGAGGATCCGGTGGGGTGGATATCTGAGAACATTTCTGCGGCTTCGGTAATGAGCTGTTAATGAAGTTCTATCGAGTATCGATTCCCGGAGATACAATGACGAGCTATTCCCCGGAGCTCCATCTTCTGTGAGAACCTCTCGGTGGTGGCGGCGGCCTCTCCGTCAGCGGGTGCTAGGTAAATACCGTAATGATGTTATGTGTTATATATTAGATGTCCCTGCTTGAGGAGGCCGGACCCCCGGGAGCAGCCGCGCTGCAGGAGGGGGACATTAATAAGCTGATTTATAGCAACGCGAGGGAACAAAAAACTCATTTTGCCCCGGCACCATCAATAATCTGTCTTCATTTCAGCGCAGATTAAATTCGCAGCCTTGGACTCTTCTGTTTTGCCTAAGAATTAGGCTGTGTGATATTAGTCTCCTCCTGACGCCCTGATGATCCCACAGTGGTGCCTCAGCTGTGGAAGTGGGGAGTAGGAACACGGGATGCTGTGTCTCCCACCGACTGATTTCGCGGCCCCAGAGACATGTGATGCTGTGTCTCCCGTTTACCAGGCAATGCAGCACACTCCCCTTAAGGACTTGTCTAGCAGTGGTGGCTTGTGCAAAGTTCATCTGTGATTGCGCTTTTGCTGGTTCGATGTGAGTCGCTACAGAGTAGCTATTCCTGTGCATAACCGAGACAATGTATTCTTTACTGTACGAGCAGTGACATTATAGATTATTTACTGTATGAACAGTGAGATTGTGGATTCTTTACTATACAAGCAGTGAGACTATGGATTCTTTACTATACAAGCAGTGAGACTCTGGATTCTTTATTGCACGAGCAGTGAGACAGTGTATTCTTTATGAAGAGTGAGACTATGGATTCTTTACTGTACGAGCAGTGAGACAGTGTATTCTTTACGAAGAGTGAGACTATGGATTCCTTACTGTACGAACAGTGAGACAATGTATTCTTTACGAAGAGTGAGACTATGGATTCTTTACTGTACGAGCAGTGAAACTATGGATTATTTACTGTATGAGCAGTGAGATTATGGATTCTTTACTGTACGAGCAGTGAGACTATGGATTCTTTACTGTACAAACAGTGAGACTATGGATTCTTTACTGTACAAGCAGTGAGACAGTGTATTCTTTACTGTACAAGCAGTGAAACTATGGATTCTTTACTGTACGAACAGTAAGACTGGATTCTTTACTGTACGAACAGTGAGACTATGGATTCTTTACTGTATGAACAGTGAAACTATGGATTCTTTACTGTGCAAGCAGTGAGACAATGGATTCTGTACTGTACAAGCAGTGAGACTGTGGATTCTTTACTGTATGAGCAGTGAGACTATGGATTCTTTACAGCACGAACAGTGAGACAATGTATTCTTTACTGTGAGAGTAGTGAGATGGTGTATTCTTTACTGTATTAACAGTGAGATTATGGATTCTTTACTGTACAAGCAGTGAGACAGTGTATTCTTTACTGTATGAGCAGTGAGACAGTGTATTCTTTACTGTATAAGCAGGGAGACTATGGATTCTTTACTGTACGAGCAGGGAGACTATGGATTCTTTACTGTACAAGCAGTGAGTCTATGGATTCTTTACTGTACGAACAGTGAGACAATGTATTCTTTACTGTGAGAGTAGTGAGATGGTGTATTCTTTACTGTATGAACAGTGAGACTATGGATTCTTTACTGTGCGAGCAGTGAGACTATAGATTCTTTACTGTACGAGCAGTGAGACTGTGGATTATTTACTGTATGAGCAGTGATACAGTGTATTCTTTACTGTATAAGCAGTGAGACTATGGATTTTTTACTGTACGAGCAGTGAGACTGTGGATTCTTTACTGTATAAGCAGTGAGACTATGGATTCTTTACTGTACGAGCAGTGAGACTGTGGATTCTTTACTGTATAAGCAGTGAGACAGTGTATTCTTTACTGTATAAGCAGTGAGACTATGGATTTTTTACTGTACGAGCAGTGAGACTGTGGATTCTTTACTGTATAAGCAGTGAGACAGTGTATTCTTTACTGTGAGAGTAGTGAGACTGTGGATTCTTTACTGTATGAGCAGTGAGACTATGGATTCTTTACTGTGCGAGCAGTGATACTATAGGTGAGGGCAGGAATAAGCGCAGCTCAATGTAAGCCCCCCATGACTGCGCTTGGCTATGGGGCATTTTTCAAATTCTTAGGGCATAGGGATGGGATTGGTGCAGGGGGGGTTAAGGGAGGAACATTGGGGGGCGGGCTTTGGGAGCAGGGCGAAAGTGCTGGAAAACCGCCACTTTTGGACCAGAAGCCAGCACAAGGCTTTGCCAGCAACAAGTTCTTTTTTGGTTTTGCCAAATATTAAGCCAGATCTTTCGGGAGCTCCTCGAACTCTCCCGTCATGTTTCTTGCATAAAAATTGCATATTAATATTTAGTGTTTAAAGAAAATGCTTCATGTTATTGTTTGTTAATAAACTGGCTGCTGTGGCTTAAATTATCCAAAAGAATTTAATGTGTAGTGTTTTATTTTAAAGGGGGTGGAGGTTTTTTCCCCACCCGGGTCGGTGCTTAGGGGAGGTGGCAGGTAAGAAGAAGCCATATTGGCCATACGCGGTACTGTGTGAGTAGTAAGACCATGGAATTCTCTGCCACAACATGTTGCAATGCTTGATTCACTAAACAAGTTGATGGAGGGTGCTTTTAAAGGGTTTGAGTAATAGATGTTGGAGATGGGCTGATAATCAGGGGAACTAGTCAGGAGTCAGGAGGAATTTTTACTCTGTTATAGGGCAATTAGCATCTGCTTCTTGGGATTTTTGCCTCCTCTGGATCAACATTTTAGGTTATAAGTCGAACTCGATGGACTTGTATCTTTTCTGAACCTCAGAACTATGAAATGATTTCCTTGATAAGATTTCTGGAGGAAACAACAGCGACCATGTAAGTCCGCCATGTATATACGTGTCTCCTGCCTCATTCCAGCTCCCGGACACGTTCCTCCTGGCGTTATATCTGCGGACGTATCACCTATATATTATTGATGTGTGGACCCGGAGACTGAATACAGAGGCCTTTACCTCTAAATGCAGTTCTTATTCATGTCTGCTCCACAAATGATGGAGAACGAGTCCAAAAATCGATGATAAAAGTCAGCGCCAACAGGAATTTATTAATATCGGTGCAGATAATCCCAGAGTCGTCCAGGCCGCTGTTGGTGACATTTAAGGGTCATTAAGGATTCAGTCTTAATCACAAAGCTCGGAGAAAACCACATTTCTTATATCTACAAGCTGTGCGCTCACAGAATAAACTGCATAGATTAATGTGATCCCTCGTCTTGTTATATGTATGATGTATCGTTTTCTATCTATCGGGGGTAAGTGTTGTAGGGGGAGGAGGGGCGCAGTTATTTTACATCTTGCATGTTGGGAAAGTTTTTCCATTTATTTTTTGTGATTATTTTTCCAAAACTTTTTTCATCTCGGATCCCCGTGCTATTTAACGTGTCCCTTTAATACATTGTTGCGCTATTCTGCCCCTTATCAGTCGCCTTTCATGTAGCATTTCATATTCCGCTTGTAATAATTTGCAAAATAAATTAAGGTTAATGATGTCCGTAACCTGTAAATCCCTCCACATATGTCTCTAGTGCCCACGCGGAGCCCACCCTGCTGTGCGGCCCCCCGTCCACTCGTTCTGCCTCGTATGATGATGAATGTGATGGAAATGACTTATTCGTGTGCAGATAATGGCTTCATTCTGAGCGAGGACGGATTGTGTCGCTGCGATGCTTGGGAATAATATCTTCTGGGGCGAAGCAGCTAATTAACCCACAATCAGCCCCCTCCATGGTCATCTCTTGGGGGGGGGGCGAGGGGGTCTCTGGGATAATGTCTTTCTATTCTTTATGAATTGAAGCAAATATGTTTCCTTTAAGCATAATGCGCCATTTTTATGGCGTTTATAATACATCTGTTGCCAGGTTTCTGGCGAGAAACTGCTTGAAGTGTTGCAGAATTTTAGCAACTCGAAGTGGTGGGTCTATAAAAAGTGAAAAAGTGGACGACGCTCACAGAGCGCAGTGTATGCAAAGCACGGCCAACAAAGCCACCAGCGAAGAAACAAAATGACCGATAAACCCCCCTAAAAGAATCTAAAATAACCCTAATGCCATAAATGTGGAAAGAGGGTAAAACAACTTGTGCAGAGTCATCTGCAGAGAAATGAAAAGTTCTGCAAGTTCTAAATACTTTATTCTTCAATTTCAAAATCTCCCCCAGCTGTCGGGGAATGATGAGACTTTCCTTCCCATTCAGAGGCAATAAACCTGCTCTCAGCTCAGAAGCCGATGTGGTTGGATGTAGCTCAGGCAATTGTGGAGAGTGCAGTGGGGGCCACGTCCCAAAGACCCCTGTACCAAAGGACTCTCTGCCACCTTCACACTACTGCCTGCAATGTGCTAATGTTTATCATGGAAGACTCATTCCTTGTTATTACTATAAGGTTTATATAATGATAAATGCACAGATGCTGTTTATGGTGGTCTGCTTCCTCTTCATACACTGCACAGATGCTGTTTATGGTGGTCTGCTTCCTCTTCATACACTGCAGAGATGCTGTTTATGGTGGTCTGCTTCCTCTTCATACACTGCACAGATGCTGTTTATGGTGGTCTGCTTCCTCTTCATACACTGCAGAGATGCTGTTTATGGTGGTCTGCTTTCTCTTCATACACTGCACAGTTGCTGTTTATGGTGGTCTGCTTCCTCTTCAGACAATGCACAGCTGCTGTTTATGGTGGTCTGCTTCCTCTTCATACACTGCACAGATGCTGTTTATGGTGGTCTGCTTCCTCTTCATACACTGCACAGTTGCTGTTTATGGTGGTCTTCTTTCTCTTCATACACTGCAGAGATGCTGTTTATGGTGGTCTGCTTCTTCTTCATACACTGCACAGATGCTGTTTATGGTGGTCTGCTTCCTCGTCATACACTGCACAGATGCTGTTTATGGTGGTCCGCTTCCTCGTCATACACTGCACAGATGCTGTTTATGGTGGTCTGCTTCTTCTTCATACACTGCACAGATGCTGTTTATGGTGGTCTGCTTCTTCTTCAGACAATGCACAGATGCTGTTTATGGTGGTCTGCTTCCTCGTCATACACTGCAGAGATGCTGTTTATGGTGGTCTGCTTCCTCTCCATACACTGCACAGATGCTGTTTATGGTGGTCTTTTACCTCTTCATACACTGCAGAGATGCTGTTTATGGTGGTCTGCTTCTTCTTCAGACAATGCACAGATGCTGTTTATGGTGGTCTGCTTCCTCGTCATACACTGCAGAGATGCTGTTTATGGTGGTCTGCTTCCTCTCCATACACTGCACAGATGCTGTTTATGGTGGTCTTTTACCTCTTCATACACTGCAGAGATGCTGTTTATGGTGGTCTGCTTCTTCTTCAGACAATGCACAGATGCTGTTTATGGTGGTCTGCTTCCTCGTCATACACTGCAGAGATGCTGTTTATGGTGGTCTGCTTCCTCTCCATACACTGCACAGATGCTGTTTATGGTGGTCTTTTACCTCTTCATACACTGCAGAGATGCTGTTTATGGTGGTCTGCTTCCTCTCCATACACTGCACAGATGCTGTTTATGGTAGTCTTTTACCTCTTCATACACTGCAGAGATGCTGTTTATGGTGGTCTGCTTCCTCTTCATACACTGCAGAGATGCAGATGCTGTTTATGGTGGTCTGCTTCCTCTTCATACACTGCAGAGATGCTGTTTATGGTGGTCTTTTACCTCTTCATACACTGCACAGATGCTGTTTATGGTGGTCTTTTACCTCTTCATACACTGCAGAGATGCTGTTTATGGTGGTCTGCTTCTTCTTCAGACAATGCACAGATGCTGTTTATGGTGGTCTGCTTCCTCGTCATACACTGCAGAGATGCTGTTTATGGTGGTCTGCTTCCTCTCCATACACTGCACAGATGCTGTTTATGGCGGTCTGCTTCCTCTTCATACACTGCACAGATGCTGTTTATGGCGGTCTGCTTCCTCTTCATACACTGCACAGATGCTGTTTATGGTGGTCTGCTTCCTCTTCATACACTGCACAGATGCTGTTTATGGTGGTCTGCTTCCTCTTCATACACTGCACAGATGCTGTTTATGGTGGTCTGCTTCCTCTTCATACACTGCAGAGATGCTGTTTATGGTGGTCTGCTTTCTCTTCATACACTGCACAGTTGCTGTTTATGGTGGTCTGCTTCCTCTTCATACACTGCACAGATGCTGTTTATGGTGGTCTGCTTCTTCTTCATACACTGCACAGATGCTGTTTATGGTGGTCTGCTTCCTCGTCATACACTGCACAGATGCTGTTTATGGTGGTCCGCTTCCTCGTCATACACTGCACAGATGCTGTTTATGGTGGTCTGCTTCCTCTTCATACCCTGCACAGATGCTGTTTATGGTGGTCTGCTTCTTCTTCATACACTGCACAGATGCTGTTTATGGTGGTCTGCTTCTTCTTCAGACAATGCACAGATGCTGTTTATGGTGGTCTGCTTCCTCGTCATACACTGCAGAGATGCTGTTTATGGTGGTCTGCTTCCTCTCCATACACTGCACAGATGCTGTTTATGGTGGTCTTTTACCTCTTCATACACTGCAGAGATGCTGTTTATGGTGGTCTGCTTCTTCTTCAGACAATGCACAGATGCTGTTTATGGTGGTCTGCTTCTTCTTCAGACAATGCACAGATGCTGTTTATGGTGGTCTGCTTCCTCGTCATACACTGCAGAGATGCTGTTTATGGTGGTCTGCTTCCTCTCCATACACTGCACAGATGCTGTTTATGGTGGTCTTTTACCTCTTCATACACTGCAGAGATGCTGTTTATGGTGGTCTGCTTCTTCTTCAGACAATGCACAGATGCTGTTTATGGTGGTCTGCTTCCTCTTCATACACTGCAGAGATGCTGTTTATGGTGGTCTGCTTCCTCGTCATACACTGCAGAGATGCTGTTTATGGTGGTCTGCTTCCTCTCCATACACTGCACAGATGCTGTTTATGGTGGTCTTTTACCTCTTCATACACTGCAGAGATGCTGTTTATGGTGGTCTGCTTCCTCTCCATACACTGCACAGATGCTGTTTATGGTGGTCTTTTACCTCTTCATACAATGCAGAGATGCTGTTTATGGTGGTCTGCTTCCTCTTCATACACTGCAGAGATGCAGATGCTGTTTATGGTGGTCTGCTTCCTCTTCATACACTGCAGAGATGCTGTTTATGGTGGTCTTTTACCTCTTCATACACTGCACAGATGCTGTTTATGGTGGTCTTTTACCTCTTCATACACTGCAGAGATGCTGTTTATGGTGGTCTGCTTCTTCTTCAGACAATGCACAGATGCTGTTTATGGTGGTCTGCTTCCTCGTCATACACTGCAGAGATGCTGTTTATGGTGGTCTGCTTCCTCTCCATACACTGCACAGATGCTGTTTATGGTGGTCTTTTACCTCTTCATACACTGCAGAGATGCTGTTTATGGTGGTCTGCTTCTTCTTCAGACAATGCACAGATGCTGTTTATGGTGGTCTGCTTCCTCTTCATACACCGCAGAGATGCTGTTTATGGTGGTCTTTTACCTCTTCATACACTGCAGAGATGCTGTTTATGGTGGTCTGCTTCCTCTCCATACACTGCACAGATGCTGTTTATGGTGGTCTTTTACCTCTTCATACACTGCAGAGATGCTGTTTATGGTGGTCTGCTTCCTCTTCATACACTGCAGAGATGCTGTTTATGGTGGTCTGCTTCCTCTTCATACACTGCAGAGATGCTGTTTATGGTGGTCTGCTTCCTCTTCATACACTGCAGAGATGCTGTTTATGGTGGTCTTTTACCTCTTCATACACTGCAGAGATGCTGTTTATGGTGGTCTGCTTCCTCTCCATACACTGCACAGATGCTGTTTATGGTGGTCTTTTACCTCTTCATACACTGCAGAGATGCTGTTTATGGTGGTCTGCTTCCTCTTCATACACTGCAGAGATGCT
Organism: Ranitomeya variabilis; assembly: GCF_051348905.1. Taxonomy (NCBI): domain Eukaryota; kingdom Metazoa; phylum Chordata; class Amphibia; order Anura; family Dendrobatidae; genus Ranitomeya; species Ranitomeya variabilis. The sequence goes on from NC_135235.1 coordinate 14,935,860, forward strand.
GTTTATGGTGGTCTGCTTCCTCTTCATACACTGCAGAGATGCTGTTTATGGTGGTCTTTTACCTCTTCATACACTGCAGAGATGCTGTTTATGGTGGTCTGCTTCTTCTTCAGACAATGCACAGATGCTGTTTATGGTGGTCTGCTTCCTCGTCATACACTGCAGAGATGCTGTTTATGGTGGTCTGCTTCCTCTCCATACACTGCACAGATGCTCTTTATGGTGGTCTTTTACCTCTTCATACACTGCAGAGATGCTGTTTATGGTGGTCTGCTTCTTCTTCAGACAATGCACAGATGCTGTTTATGGTGGTCTGCTTCCTCTTCATACACTGCAGAGATGCTGTTTATGGTGGTCTGCTTCCTCGTCATACACTGCAGAGATGCTGTTTATGGTGGTCTGGTTCCTCACCATACACTGCACAGATGCTGTTTATGGTGGTCTTTTACCTCTTCATACACTGCAGAGATGCTGTTTATGGTGGTCTGCTTCCTCTCCATACACTGCACAGATGCTGTTTATGGTGGTCTTTTACCTCTTCATACACTGCAGAGATGCTGTTTATGGTGGTCTGCTTCCTCTTCATACACTGCAGAGATGCTGTTTATGGTGGTCTGCTTCCTCTTCATACACTGCAGAGATGCTGTTTATGGTGGTCTTTTACCTCTTCATACACTGCAGAGATGCTGTTTATGGTGGTCTGCTTCCTCGTCATACACTGCAGAGATGCTGTTTATGGTGGTCTGCTTCCTCTCCATACACTGCACAGATGCTGTTTATGGTGGTCTTTTACCTCTTCATACACTGCAGAGATGCTGTTTATGGTGGTCTGCTTCCTCTTCATACACTGCAGAGATGCTGTTTATGGTGGTCTGCTTCCTCTTCATACACTGCAGAGATGCTGTTTATGGCGGTCTGCTTCCTCTTCATACACTGCACAGATACTGTTTATGGTGGTCTGCTTCCTCTTCATACCCTGCACAGATGCTGTTTATGGTGGTCTGCTTCCTCTTCATACACTGCAGAGATGCTGTTTATGGGGGTCTGCTTTCTCTTCATACACTGCACAGATGCTGTTTATGGTGGTCTGCTTCCTCTTCATACCGTGCACAGATGGTGTTTATGTTGGTCTGCTTCCTCTTCAGACAATGCACAGATGCTGTTTATGGCGGTCTGCTTCCTTTTCATACACTGCAGAGATGCTGTTTATGGTGGTCTGCTTCCTCTTCATACACTGCACAGATGCTGTTTATGGCGGTCTGTTTCCTCTTCATACATTGCAGAGATGCTGTTTATGGTGGTCTGCTTCCTCTTCATACACTGCACAGATGCTGTTTATGGCGGTCTGTTTCCTCTTCATACATTGCAGAGATGCTGTTTATGGTGGTCTGCTTCCTCGTCATACATTGCACAGATGCTGTTTATGGCGGTCTGCTTACTCTTCATACACTGCAGTGATGCTGTTTATGGCGGTCTGCTTCCTCGTCATACACTGTAGAGATGCTGTTTATGGTGGTCTGCTTCCTCTTCATACATTGCACAGATGCTGTTTATGGTGGTCTGCTTTCTCTTCATACACTGCACAGATGCTGTTTATGGTAGTCTGCTTCCTCGTCATACACTGTAGACATGCTGTTTATGGTGGTCTTCTTCCTCTTCATACACTGCAGAGATGCTGTTTATGGTGGTCTGCTTCCTCTTCATACACTGCAGAGATGCTGTTTATGGTGGTCTGCTTCCTATTCATACACTGCACAGATGCTGTTTATTGTGGTCTGCTTCCTCTTCATACACTGCAAAGATGCTGTTTATGGTGGTCTGCTTCCTCTTCCTTCCTCCAGAGTTGCTGTTTATGGTGGTCTGCTTCCTCTTCATACACTGCACAGATGCTGTTTATGGTGGTCTGCTTCCTCTTCATACACTGCAGAGATGTTGTTTATGGCGGTCTGCTTCCTCTTCATATACTGCAGAGATGCTGTTTATGGTGGTCTGCTTTCTCTTCATACACTGCACAGATGCTGTTTATGGTGGTCTGCTTCCTCTTCAGACAATGCACAGATGCTGTTTATGGTGGTCTGCTTCCTTTTCATACACTGCAGAAATGCTGTTTATGGTGGTCTACTTCCTTTTCAGACAATGCACAGATGCTGTTTATGGTGGTCTGCTTCCTTTTCATACACTGCAGAGATGCTGTTTATGGTGGTCTGCTTCCTCTTCATACACTGCACAGATGCTGTTTATGGCGTTCTGTTTCCTCTTCATACACTGCACAGATGCTGTTTATGGTGGTCTGCTTTCTCTTCATACAATGCACAGATGCTGATTATGGCGGTCTGCTTCCTCGTCATACACTGTAGAGATGCTGTTTATGGTGGTCTGCTTCCTCTTCATACATTGCACAGATGCTGTTTATGGTGGTCTGCTTTCTCTACATACACTGCACAGATGCTGTTTATGGTGGTCTGCTTCCTCGTCATACACTGTAGAGATGCTGTTTATGGTGGTCTGCTTCCTCTTCATACACTGCAGAGATGCTGTTTATGGTGGTCTGCTTCCTCTTCATACCCTGCACAGATGCTGTTTATGGTGGTCTGCTTCCTCTTCATGCACTGCACAGATGCTGTTTATGGTGGTCTGCTTCCTCTTCATACACTGCAGAGATGCTGTTTATGGCGGTCTGCTTTCTCTTCATACACTGCAGAGATGCTGTTTATGGTGGTCTGCTTCCTCTTCATACACTGCAGAGATACTGTTTATGGTGGTCTGCTTCCTCTTCATACACTGCACAGATGCTGTTTATGGTGGTCTGCTTCCTCTTCATACACTGCACAGTTGCTGTTTATGGTGGTCTGCTTCCTCTTCCTTCCTCCAGAGTTGCTGTTTATGGTGGTCTGCTTCCTCTTCATACACTGCAGAGATGCTGTTTATGGTGGTCTGCTTCCTCTTCATACCCTGCACAGATGCTGTTTATGGTGGTCTGCTTCCTCCTCATACACTGCACAGATGCCGTTTATGGTGGTCTGCTGTTGTGAATTCTGTTCTCGAACTCCCTCCTGTGGTCATGAATGGTACTTCGGTGGGTTCTGTCCGTGGACTCCCTCTGGTGGCTGTGAGTGGAGCTGCTGGTTCTGAGGTTCCTTCCTCAGCTGACCTCGTTTAGTCCTGGCTGGCTGCTCTATTTAACTCCACTCCAATCGTTACTTGATGCCAGCTATCAATGTCCTAGTACTGGTTCAGATCTCTCTTGGATCTTTCAGATGACCTGTCTACTCAAACGAAAGCTAAGTCCCTGCTAGTTTATTTGTTTATCACTGTTTTCTTGTCCAGCTTGCTATCATGATTTTGCCTTGCTAGCTGGAAGCTCTGGGATGCAGAGTGGCACCTCCGCACCGTGAGTCGGTGCGGGGGTCTCTTTTGCACACTGTGCGTGGTTTTTTGTAGATTTTTGTGCTGACCGCAAAGATACCTTTTCTATCCTCAGTCTGTTTAGTTACGTCTGGCCTCCTTTGCTGAAACCTGTTTCATTCCTGTGTTTGTGACTTCCATCTTAACTCACAGTCAATATGTGTCGGGGGCTGCCTATTTCTTTGGGGAATTTCTCTGAGGCAAGTTAGGCTTTATTTTCTATCTTTAGGGGTAGTTAGCTCTTAGGCTGTGAAGAGGCATCTAGGCAGAGTCAGGTACGCTCCATGGCTATTTCTAGTGTGTTGTGATAGGATTAGTGGTTGCGGTCAGCAGAGCTCCCACTTCCCAGAGCTTGTCCTGTATTACTAGTTTGCTCATCAGGTCATTCCGGGTGCTCCTAACCAACAGTTCATCATAACAGTCTGCTTCCTCTTCATACACTGCAGAGATGCTGTTTATGGCGGTCTGCTTTCTCTTCATACACTGCAGAGATGCTGTTTATGGTGGTCTGCTTCCTCTTCATACACTGCAGAGATGCTGTTTATGGCGGTCTGCTTTCTCTTCATACACTGCAGAGATGCTGTTTATGGTGGTCTGCTTCCTCTTCATACACTGCACAGATGCTGTTTATGGTGGTCTGCTTCCTCTTCATACACTGCACAGATGCTGTTAATGGTGGTCTGCTTCCTCTTCCTTCCTCCAGAGTTGCTGTTTATGGTGGTCTGCTTCCTCTTCATACACTGCAGAGATGCTGTTTATGGTGGTCTGCTTCCTGTTCATACCCTGCACAGATGCTGTTTATGGTGGTCTGCTTCCTCTTCATACACTGCACAGATGCTGTTTATGGTGCTCTGCTTCCTCTTCATACACTGCAGAGATGCTGTTTATGGCGGTCTGCTTTCTCTTCATACACTGCAGACATGCTGTTTATGGTGGTCTGCTTCCTCTTCATACACTGCAGAGATGCTGTTTATGGTGGTCTGCTTCCTCTTCATACACTGCACAGATGCTGTTTATGGCGGTCTGTTTCCTCTTCATACACTGCAGAGATGCTGTTTATGGTGGTCTGCTTCCTCTTTATACATTGCACAGATGCTGTTTATGGTGGTCTGCTTCCTCTTCATACATTGCACAGATGCTGTTTATGGCGGTCTGCTTCCTCTTCATACACTGTAGAGATGCTGTTTATGGTGGTCTGCTTCCTCGTCATACACTGTAGAGATGCTGTTTATGGTGGTCTTCTTCCTCTTCATACACTGCACAGATGCTGTTTATGGCGGTCTGTTTCTTCTTCATACACTGTAGAGATGCTGTTTATGGTGGTCTGCTTCCTCTTCATACATTGCACAGATGCTGTTTATGGTGGTCTGCTTCCTCTTCATACATTGCACAGATGCTGTTTATGGCGGTCTGCTTCCTCTTCATACACTGCAGAGATGCTGTTTATGGCGGTCTGCTTCCTCGTCATACACTGTAGAGATGCTGTTTATGGTGGTCTGCTTCCTCTTCATACATTGCACAGATGCTGTTTATGGTGGTCTGCTTTCTCTTCATACACTGCACAGATGCTGTTTATGGTAGTCTGCTTCCTCGTCATACACTGTAGAGATGCTGTTTATGGTGGTCTTCTTCCTCTTCATACACTGCAGAGATGCTGTTTATGGTGGTCTGCTTCCTCTTCATACACTGCAGAGATGCTGTTTATGGTGGTCTGCTTTCTCTTCTTACCCCCAGAGATGCTGTTTATGGTGGTCTGCTTCCTCTTCATACACTGCACAGACGCTGTTTATGGTGGTCTGCTTCCTCTTCATACACTGCACAGATGCTGTTTATGGTGGTCTGCTTCATCTTTATACACTGCACAGATTCTGTTCATGGTGGTCTGCTTTCTCTTCTTACCCCCAGAGTTGCTGTTTATGGTGGTCTGCTTCCTCTTCATACACTGCAGAGATGCTGTTTATGGCGGTCTGCTTTCTCTTCTTACCCCCAGAGTTGCTGTTTATGGTGGTCTGCTTCCTCTTCATACACTGCAGAGATGCTGTTTATGGCGGTCTGCTTTCTCTTCTTACCCCCAGAGTTGCTGTTTATGGTGGTCTGCTTCCTCTTCATACACTGCACATATGCTGTTTATGGTGGTCTTCTTCCTCTTCATACACTGCACAGATGCTGTTTATGGTGGTCTGCTTCCTCTTCATACACTGCAGAGATGCTGTTTATGGTGGTCTGCTTCCTCTTCATACACTGCACAGATGCTGTTTATGGTGGTCTGCTTCCTCTTCATACACTGCACAGATGCTGTTTATGGTGGTCTGCTTTTTCATCTTACCTCCAGAGTTGCAGTTTATGGGTGGTCTGCTTCCTCTTCATACACTGCACAGATGCTGTTTATGGTGGTCTGCTTCCTCTTCATACACTGCACAGATGCTGTTTATGGTGGTCTGCTTCCTCTTCCTTCCTCCAGAGTTGCTGTTTATGGTGGTCTGCTTTCTCTTCTTACCTCCAGAGATGCTGTTTATGGTGGTCTGCTTCCTCTTCATACACTGCAGAGTTGCTGTTTATGGTGGTCTTCTTCCTCTTCATACACTGCAGAGATGCTGTTTATGGCGGTCTGCTTTCTCTTCTTACCCCCAGAGTTGCTGTTTATGGTGGTCTGCTTCCTCTTCATACACTGCACAGATGCTGTTTATGGTGGTCTGCTTCCTCTTCATACACTGCAGAGATGCTGTTTATGGTGGTCTGCTTCCTCTTCATACACTGCACAGATGCTGTTTATGGTGCTCTGCTTCCTCTTCATACACTGCACAGATGCTGTTTATGGTGGTCTGCTTTCTCTTCTTACCCCCAGAGTTGCTGTTTATGGTGGTCTGCTTTCTCTTCCTACACTGCACAGATGCTGTTTATGGTGGTCTGCTTCCTCTCCATACACTGCACAGATGCTGTTTATGGTGGTCTGCTTTCTCTTCTTACCTCCAGAGATGCTGTTTATGGTGGTCTGCTTCCTCTTCATACACTGCACAGATGCTGTTTATGGTGGTCTGCTTCCTCTTCGTAGCCTGCACAGTTGCTGTTCATGGCGGTCTTCTTTCTCTTCATACACTGCAGAGTTGCTGTTTATGGCGGTCTTCTTCCTCTTCATACACTGCACAGACGCTGTTTATGGTGGTCTGCTTCCTCTTCATACACTGCACAGACGCTGTTTATGGTGGTCTGCTTCCTCTTCATACACTGCACAGACGCTGTTTATGGTGGTCTGCTTCCTCTTCATACACTGCACAGATGCTGTTTATGGTGGTCTGCTTCCTCTTCATACACTGCACAGATGCTGTTTATGGTGGTCTGCTTTCTCTTCATACACTGCACAGATGCTGTTTATGGTGGTCTGCTTCCTCTTCATACACTGCAGAGTTGCTGTTTATGGTGGTCTTCTTCCTCTTCATACACTGCAGAGATGCTGTTTATGGCGGTCTGCTTTCTCTTCTTACCCCCAGAGTTGCTGTTTATGGTGGTCTGCTTCCTCTTCATACACTGCAGAGATGCTGTTTATGGCGGTCTGCTTTCTCTTCTTACCCCCAGAGTTGCTGTTTATGGTGGTCTGCTTCCTCTTCATACACTGCACATATGCTGTTTATGGTGGTCTGCTTCCTCTTCATACACTGCACAGATGCTGTTTATGGTGGTCTGCTTCCTCTTCATACACTGCAGAGATGCTGTTTATGGTGGTCTGCTTCCTCTTCATACACTGCACAGATGCTGTTTATGGTGCTCTGCTTCCTCTTCATACTCTGCACAGATGCTGTTTATGGTGGTCTGCTTTCTCTTCTTACCCCCAGAGTTGCTGTTTATGGTGGTCTGCTTCCTCTTCATACACTGCACAGATGCTGTTTATGGTGGTCTGCTTCCTCTTCATACACTGCACAGATGCTGTTTATGGTGGTCTGCTTTCTCTTCTTACCTCCAGAGATGCTGTTTATGGTGGTCTGCTTCCTTTTCATGCACTGCACAGATGCTGTTTATGGTGGTCTGCTTCCTCTTCATAGCCTGCACAGTTGCTGTTCATGGCGGTCTTCTTTCTCTTCATACACTGCAGAGTTGCTGTTTATGGCGGTCTTCTTCCTCTTCATACACTGCACAGACGCTGTTTATGGTGGTCTGCTTCCTCTTCATACACTGCACAGATGCTGTTTATGGTGGTCTGCTTCCTGTTCATACACTGCACAGATGCTGTTTATGGTGGTCTGCTTTCTCTTCTTACCCCCAGAGTTGCTGTTTATGGTGGTCTGCTTCCTCTTCATACACTGCAGAGATGCTGTTTATGGCGGTCTGCTTTCTCTTCTTACCCCCAGAGTTGCTGTTTATGGTGGTCTGCTTCCTCTTCATATACTGCACATATGCTGTTTATGGTGGTCTGCTTCCTCTTCATACACTGCACAAATGCTGTTTATGGTGGTCTGCTTCCTCTTCATACACTGCACAGATGCTGTTTATGGTGGTCTGCTTCCTCTTCCTTCCTCCAGAGTTGCTGTTTATGGTGGTCTGCTTCCTCTTCATACACTGCACAGATGCTGTTTATGGTGGTCTGCTTCCTCTTCATACACTGCACAGATGCTGTTTATGGTGGTCTGCTTCCTCTTCATACACTGCACAGATGCTGTTTATGGTGGTCTGCTTCCTCTTCATACACTGCACAGATGCTGTTTATGGTGGTCTGCTTCCTCTTCCTTCCTCCAGAGTTGCTGTTTATGGTGGTCTGCTTCCTCTTCATACACTGCAGAGTTGCTGTTTATGGTGGTCTGCTTCCTCTTCATAGCCTGCACTGTTGCTGTTTATGGCGGTCTTCTTCCTCTTCATACACTGCACAGACGCTGTTTATGGTGGTCTTCTTTCTCTTCCTACCCCCAGAGTTGCTGTTTTTGGCAGTCTGTTTCCCTTCTGACACCGTTGAGATGCAGGGCTGCTGTTTATGGCAGTTTGCTTTCTTAATAAATGGGCAGGCTGATGTTATCATACAAGTACGTCTGTTGATAAATGATTTTGATGTTATCAGGGAGCCCCATCCCCCACTGCCAATATTTACGGTTTTTGAATATAATCAGGGTCCATTGTTTTGGGAAGGTCCAGGACTCACAAAGGGAAAAATTTATCAGCAAAATCTCCACGGCTGCAGTGATGAGATTAGATTCTCAGGGTTCTGGGAAAATGTTAAAACAAAACTTTCCCTAAAGGCTACTTTCACACTAGCGTTAACTGCATTCCGTCACAATGCGTCGTTTTGCCGAAAAAACGCATCCTGCAAAAGTGTTTGTAGGATGCGTTTTTTCACCATTGATTAACATTAAGCTACACATTGTGACGGATTGCCACACGTCGCACCCGTCGTGCGACGGATGCGTAGTGCAGTGGTGGACCGTCGGGAGCAAAAAACGTTGCTTGCAACGTTTTTTGCTCCGTCGTAAACGTCTTTTCCAACCGCGCTTGCGCGGCCGGAACTCCGCCCCCACCTCCCCGCACCTCACAATGGGGCAGCGGATGCGCTGGAAAAATGCATCCGCTGCCCTCGTGCGGTGGAGACAACGCTAGCGTCGGGAACGTCGGCCCGACGCACAGCGACGGGCCGAGCCCGACGCTAGTGTGAAAGTAGCCTAACATGTGAAGTGTCTGTGCTCCCGGAGCTTTAGTGTTACTGTCTGGCATCCACATTGTAACAACCTGACACCTCCATGACACCTTTTCCCTCACCCGAGGTTGTCAGTCTCCATCCCTTCCTGATATTCTGCTCTCCCTGCACAGTTTAGCAATAGTGCAGTACCCGCTGGTGAACAGTAGGGGGCGCTCTCCTCCTGCATTAGAGGGTATGTCAATGTCAGGTTATGCAAATTCATTTTACACATCCAAGTTCCTGAAGTTCCTGAAGATGTTACAGTGTAAAGTTGCTGATTTATCAGACACTTACGTAGTAGAGGAGCACTCGGCGCCTCCTTTATTTATAATGCATTCTATATATAATTCATGGTGATGCCACAAGCGGCTGCGAAGAAATGGCAGAACCATGTAAGAATCTCAGTCAACCTCAAGTATTAGGAATGTGTACATGTAATTATAGGGAAAGTGGACGAACCGCAGCTAAGGAGGCCTGAGAGGTCCATAGGCTCAATGTGCGGCGTATATCATGTATGTTCTGTATATACGCTCAATGTGCGGCGTATATCATGTATGTTCTGTATATAGGCTCTATGTACGGCATATATCATGTATGTTCTGTATATACACTATATGTGCGGCATATATCATGTATGTTCTGTATATAGGCTCTATGTGCGTTATATATCATGTATGTTCTGTATATACGCTCTATGTGTGGTATATATCATGTATGTTCTGTATATACGCTCTATGTGTGGTATATATCATGTATGTTCTGTATATACGCTCTATGTGTGGTATATATCATGTATGTTCTGTATATACGCTCTATGTGTGGTATATATCATGTATGTTCTGTATATACTCTCTATGTGCGGTATATATCATGTATGTTCTGTATATACGCTCTATGTGCGGCATATATCATGTATGTTCTGTATATACTCTCTATGTGCGGCATATATCATGTATGTTCTGTATATACGCTCTATGTGTGGTATATATCATGTATGTTCTGTATATACACTCTATGTGCGGCATATATCATGTATGTTCTGTATATACTCTCTATGTGCGGCATATATCATGTATGTTCTGTATATACGCTCTATGTGTGGTATATATCATGTATGTTCTGTATATACACTCTATGTGCGGCATATATCATGTATGTTCTGTATATACACTATATGTGCGGCATATATCATGTATGTTCTGTATATACGCTCTATGTGCGGTATATATCATGTATGTTCTGTATATACACTATATGTGCGGCATATATCATGTATGTTCTGTATATACGCTCTATGTGTGGTATATATCATGTATGTTCTGTATATACACTATATGTGCGGCATATATCATGTATGTTCTGTATATACGCTCTATGTGTGGTATATATCATGTATGTTCTGTATATACGATCTATGTGCGGCATATATCATGTATGTTCTGTATATACGCTCTATGTGCGGCATATATCATGTATGTTCTGTATATAGGCTCTATGTGTGGTATATATCATGTATGTTCTGTATATACGATCTATGTGCGGCATATATCATGTATGTTCTGTATATACGCTCTATGTGCGGTATATATCATGTATGTTCTGTATATACACTATATGTGCGGCATATATCATGTATGTGCTGTATATATGCTCTATGTGTGGCATATATCATGTATGTTCTGTATATACGCTCTATGTGCGGCATATATCATGTATGTTCTGTATATACGCTCTATGTGTGGTATATATCATGTATGTTCTGTATATACGCTCTATGTGTGGTATATATCATGTATGTTCTGTATATACGCTCTATGTGTGGTATATATCATGTATGTTCTGTATATACACTATATGTGCGGCATATATCATGTATGTGCTGTATATATGCTCTATGTGTGGCATATATCATGTATGTTCTGTATATACGCTCTATGTGCGGCATATATCATGTATGTTCTGTATATACACTATATGTGCGGCATATATCATGTATGTGCTGTATATATGCTCTATGTGTGGCATATATCATGTATGTTCTGTATATACGCTCTATGTGCGGCATATATCATGTATGTTCTGTATATACGCTCTATGTGTGGTATATATCATGTATGTTCTGTATATACGCTCTATGTGTGGTATATATCATGTATGTTCTGTATATACGCTCTATGTGTGGTATATATCATGTATGTTCTGTATATACGCTCTATGTGCGGCATATATCATGTATGTTCTGTATATACTCTCTATGTGCGGCATATATCATGTATGTTCTGTATATACGCTCTATGTGTGGCGTATATCATGTATGTTCTGTATATACGCTCTATGTGCGGCATATATCATGTATGTGCTGTATATAGGCTCTATGTGCGGTATATATCATGTATGTTCTGTATATACGCTCTATGTGTGGTATATATCATGTATGTTCTGTATATACGCTCTATGTGTGGTATATATCATGTATGTTCTGTATATACGCTCTATGTGTGGTATATATCATGTATGTTCTGTATATACGCTCTATGTGCGGCATATATCATGTATGTTCTGTATATACTCTCTATGTGCGGCATATATCATGTATGTTCTGTATATACGCTCTATGTGTGGCGTATATCATGTATGTTCTGTATATACGCTCTATGTGCGGCATATATCATGTATGTGCTGTATATAGGCTCTATGTGCGGCATATATCATGTATGTTCTGTATATACGCTCTATGTGTGGTATATATCATGTATGTTCTGTATATACGCTCTATGTGCGGCATATATCATGTATGTTCTGTATATACGCTCTATGTGTGGTATATATCATGTATGTTCTGTATATACGCTCTATGTGCGGCATATATCATGTATGTTCTGTATATACGCTCTATGTGTGGTATATATCATGTATGTTCTGTATATACGCTCTATGTGCGGCATATATCATGTATGTTCTGTATATACGCTATATGTGTGGTATATATCATGTATGTGCTGTATATACGCTATATGTGTGGTATATATCATGTATGTGCTGTATATACGCTATATGTGTGGTATATATTATGTATGTGCTGTATATACACTATATGTGCGGTATATATCATGCATGTTCTGTATATACACTATATGTGTGGTATATATCATGTATGTGCTGTATATACGCTATATGTGTGGTATATATCATGTATGTGCTGTATATACGCTATATGTGTGGTATATATCATGTATGTGCTGTATATACACTATATGTGTGGTATATATCATGTATGTGCTGTATATACGCTATATGTGTGGTATATATCATGTATGTGCTGTATATACGCTATATGTATGGTATATATCATGCATGTTCTGTATATACGCTCTATGTGTGGTATATATCATGTATGTGCTGTATATACGCTATATGTGCCGTATATATTATGTATGTGCTGTATATACACTATATGTGTGGTATATATCATGTATGTTCTGTATATACGCTCTATGTGTGGTATATATTATGTGTGTGCTGTATATACGCTATATGTGTGGTATATATCATGTATGTGCTGTATATACGCTATATGTGTGGTATATATCATGTATGTGCTGTATATACACTATATGTGTGGTATATATCATGTATGTTCTGTATATACGCTCTATGTGTGGTATATATTATGTGTGTGCTGTATATACACTGTATGTGTGGTATATATCATGTATGTGCTGTATATACGCTATATGTGTGGTATATATTATGTATGTGCTGTATATACACTATATGTGTGGTATATATCATATATGTTCTGTATATACGCTATATGTGCGGTATATATTATGTGTGTGCTGTATATACGCTATATGTGTGGTATATATCATGTATGTTCTGTATATACGCTATATGTGCGGTATATATTATGTGTGTGCTGTATATACGCTATATGTGTGGTATATATCATGTATGTGCTGTATATACACTATATGTGTGGTATATATCATGTATGTTCTGTATATACGCTATATGTGCGGTATATATTATGTGTGTGCTGTATATACGCTATATGTGTGGTATATATCATGTATGTGCTGTATATACGCTATATGTGCGGTATATATTATGTATGTGCTGTATATACGCTATATGTGTGGTATATATCATGTATGTGCTGTATATACACTATATGTGTGGTATATATAATGTATGTTCTGTATATACACTATATGTCTGGTATATATCATGCATGTTCTGTATATACACTATATGTGTGGTATATATCATGTATGTGCTGTATATACACTATATGTGTGGTATATATCATGTATGTGCTGTATATACACTATATGTGTGGTATATATAATGTATGTTCTGTATATACACTATATGTGTGGTATATATCATGTATGTGCTGTATATACGCTATATGTGTGGTATATATCATGTATGTGCTGTATATACACTATATGTGTGGTATATATCATGTATGTGCTGTATATACACTATATGTGTGGTATATATCATGTATGTTCTGTATAGACTTTACGTGCTGCACTTGTTTTATGTCGTCTGTAAATTGAATGTGTTCTGTAAGTTTTGTTATATATTTTTTATGCCTTTTGTACTTCACCAGGGTAAACCTTCCCCATCAGCCTTACAGGAAGGGATCGTCCATCCTTAGCTTTTAGTTCTTATTAAATGGTCACTCAGTGCTATTTCAACAAGCTTTGCAAACGTCATTAGTGCAAGCCAATATCAGAAACTGTGTAATATTATAACATTTGTCTAAGTATGCTGCTTTCTCCACTTCTGAGCCGCTTCTCCTCTACTCTGCCTCCAGGACCCCACATTCACCAAAAAACCAGATAAAACTAATCTGATTATCATGCTGTAGACAAGAACGTAATTTGAGTCGTGTTGGAGTTCTGTAAATGTGTCTGGAAACGTTTTAACAATTTTTAAGCATGCACTAATGAGAAAGAAATGTGATAACTAAAAGTGCTGGACAATTTAGGCTTAAAACTTGCTTGCTCAAGACAAATGAGACTGCCAGCACAGTGAGGGATCAGATTACAGCTACTTAATAAATCCTATTGAAAGGAGAGGGGAGAGGCACAGAGACACAGACTGTGCTGCTGCTTTCTACTAAGTGTTTTATCTCACATCGATCTGGATTCACCGCTACACTGCTTAGTTCTGCTGTAAAATTTCCTACAAGCTTCTTGCTTTCCAGTAATTGTTTTATCTTGCCAAGAGCTGGATTCACAGCTACACTGGTGTATAATATCCTGCATGCAACAGATGATTCAAAACGTGCTACATAGAAGTGGGATGGGAGTAATCTCTTATATATGTATGCGCTGTGTATGGAAGGCAAGGATAAATGTCATATAATGGCCAAAAACAATTTTAATCTTCTTGTACACATCACAGATAATTCTGAAATGTCTCCTGGTAACACAGGTGCAGACACACCGTGGAGTGCATCATTCACGGAGATTGTGAGCAGTGACAAGGGGAAATTGTAGTTCAGAGCACAGACTACAAGAAAATGATGCCCAACTCTCCAACATTTGTGGACTGGGCAGCCAGGGGGCATGCACAATCACCGGGAGGAAGCCACAATGTCGGAGATCGTGTCAGACAGGCTGCTGTATTTGTGGGGTGTACAGTCATGGCCAAAAGTATTGACACCCCTGCAATTCAGTCAGATAATACTCAGTTTCTTCCTGAAAATTATTGCAAACATAAATTCTTTGGTATTATTATCTTCATTTAATTTGTCTTAAATGAAAAAACACAAAAAGAATTGTCCTAAAGCCAAATTGGATATAATTCCACACCAAACATAAAAAAGGGGGTGGACAAAAGTATTGGCACTGTTCGAAAAATCCTGTGCTGCTTCTCTAATTAGTGTAATTAACAGCCCCTGTAACTTACCTGTGGCACCTAACAGGTGTTGGCAATAACTAAATCACACTTGCAGACAGCTGACATGGATTAAAGTTGACTCAACCTCTGTCCTGTGTCCTTGTGTGCACCACATTGAGCATGGAGAAAAGAAAGAAGACCAAAGAACTGTCTGAGGACTTGAGAAACCAACTTGTGAGGAAGCATGAGCAATCTCCAGGCTACAAGTCCATCTCCAAAGACCTGAATGTTCCTGTGTCTACCGTGTGCAGTGTCATCAAGAAGTGTAAAGCCCATGGCACTGTGGTTAATCTCCCAAGATGTGGACGGAAAAGAAAAATTGACAAGAGATTTCAACGCAAGATTGTGCGGATGTTGGATAAAGAACCTCGACTAACATCCAAACAAGTTCAAGCTGCCCTGCAGTCCGAGGGTACAACAGTGTCAACCCGTACTATCCGTCGGTGTCTGAATGAAAAGGGACTGTATGGTAGGAGACCCAGGAAGACCCCACTCCTTACCCCAAGACATAAAAAAGCCAGGCTGGAGTTTGCCAAAACTTACCTGAAAAAGCCTAAAACGTTTTGGAAGAATGTTCTCTGGTCAGATGAGACAAAAGCAGAGCTTTTTGGGCAAAGGTATCAACATAGAGTTTACAGAAGAAAAAAAGAGGCATTCAAAGAAAAGAACACGGTCCCTACAGTCAAACATGGCGGAGGTTCCCTAATGTTTTGGGGTTGCTTTGCTGCCTCTGGCACTGGACTGCTTGACCATGTGCATGGCATTATGAAGTCTGAAGACTACCAACAAATTTTGCAGCATAATGTAGGGCCCAGTGTGAGAAAGCTGGGTCTCCCTCAGAGGTCATGGGTCTTCCAGCAGGACAATGACCCAAAACACACTTCAAAAAGCACTAGAAAATGGTTTGAGAGAAGGCACTGGAGACTTCTAAGGTGGCCAGCAATGAGTCCAGACCTGAATCCCATAGAACACCTGTGGAGAGATCTAAAAATGGCAGTTTGGAGAAGGCACCCTTCAAATATCAGGGACCTGGAGCAGTTTGCCAAAGAAGAATGGTCTAAAATTCCAGCAGAGCATTGTAAGAAACTCATTGATGGTTACCGGGAGCGGTTGGTCGCAGTTATTTTGGCTAAAGGTTGTGCAACCAAGTATTTGGCTGAGTGTGCCAATACTTTTGTCTGGCCCATTTTTGGAGTTTTGTGTGAAATGATCAATGTTTTGCTTTTTTGCTTCATTCTCTTTTGTGTTTTTTCATTTAAGACAAATTAAATAAAGATAATAATACCAAAGAATTTGTGATTGCAATCATTTTCAGGAAGAAACTGAGTATTATCTGACAGAATTGCAGGGGTGTCAATACTTTTGGCCATGACTGTAAGTGTTGTGCTCCGAAAAAAAATAATAACTAAAAAAAATGGTAAAACAGTAAACTCAATAATTGTTCATATAAAAATGATGACGCTCTCCGTGAGGTCACAAGTCAGTTATATTCCTAAGGATCAAAACTAAAAGCATTGCAGGAATCTATAGTGAATGTATGGACCTGGACCACAGAGAAGGGTACGGGATTTGTGCTGCTGAAGTGTCCAGAAAAAAATGTAGTGGTGAAAAGGTAAATCTGCCGGGATATGTAGGACTTGTATCATTCTGGTATAGTTTATAGATGTATTACGTTTTATGTGACCATAAATATTTATTAAATGCGATAAACATTTCACATCTATAGTGTATGCTGCATAAAGTTCATATTTATAGTCACATAAAACATTTAGTTCTCGTAACGCATGAAAAGAATTTGCAAGCAGAAGACAAATGTGATTCAGCAGAGAACACAATGTTATACATCAGGCCTCTCCAAAACATGTGCAACAATGACTCAGTGCTTCCACATTCTGCAACAGTGTAGCAGGCTGAGAAGAGGAGCAGATGATGTCTGGAGATATGTCACATAGAGCAGAGATCCAGCGGCCGGGAGATTCCACCGTTACAGCGTCTGTCACTCATCCCATTGGAATGGCTGACAACAGGGAGCAATAGATTGTAGGTCTTTTTTTTTAAAATTTTATAGAAGTACATTACAGAACAGCAGACAAGACTCTATATAACACAACTCCGATACATCATAAAGGATAAGATACAAGAGAAGAAAACAAAAGTACAACGCTCCAATCACACAGAACAAGGTGACATAGAATCAGAGGCAAAGCAAATAAACAGAAAGTGAAATAAATCCAAACAAATAAACTAGAAAAGGAAACAAAAATGGGAAAAAAAAGAAAAATTAGAATAAAATTAATTAAACAAAATAATGAAGAAAATAAAAGTAAAAGTGAAGAAACATAAAAACCATCAGCACATGGATATCCCCCCTAAAATAATAAATAATAAATAGTATAAAATCATGTATAACCCCAGCTTAATTCATACTACTATATACAACCCCAAGTACATTCACACCATCCTATATACAATAATATGTGCAATATAAACACATTACACTAAACCGAATATTATACAATGTTACAAATATTATAACTTATCTACAACCGGAACAGAACAAATGCTTACCTACTGGTCCCAGAGTTTTTCCCCAGGCGGGGCCTGGGCCAGGCCAGATCAGTCTCTTATCATCCACCCCAATCCCCCCACCCAACCTAACTAAGACCCTCTATTATACACACTATATACAATATATACAATACACTATATACAATGTATACATAAACCAACTTCACAGAACACAACCTACATACTCACCACCCAAGGCTCAAGTTCGATGCCTGCAAACCTTCTATTCAGGGAACAGAAATACAAAACAAAAATCTAGGGTGTAAAGATATCAGCCCACCACCAGGATATAGGAGCGCTAACGGACTAAGGCACCCCGAAGGAGAAACCCCTCCAGAGATGGGCCGCCCTCCGGGCACCCAGTCCTCCGCACTCCAGAGAACGCACCTTCACCAGGGCACCTAGGATGCTGCTACAAACTTCATCTACACGGAGGATTTTACTCTGCGTCGTAACTAAAACTCGTGCGTTCCACGTGAAGTACCTGACCACTGCGCTGACTAAGAATAAAGTGGCTCGGTCCCTTCTCCCGAGGTCTCTGAACGCTCCATAGGCCCACTCGGCATAGGACAGAGTGGCCAGCCGCGGCCAACCAATGGAAGCGCCCACCCTGTTGTACACCTCTGTATTAAAGGGACAATGAAGCAGGAAGTGCTCCATGCTTTCCAGCATGGTAGCGCAATCCTCACGGGGACAATTCCTGTCCTCGGAGCTCCTGTACTTCAAATTGTCCTTCACATACAACTTACCTTGGAAGCAGCGCCAAGTCAAGTCCCAATACTTCTTGGGGATCCTGCTAGAATTTAACAAACTTAACCCAACCTCTAGATCCCGACTCTGGCAGTCCTTGAGGACCAATGGCCTCTGAAAATACGGAAGTAAGACCCGCATGTCGAGGAGTTTCCTCGGGTGGGACCTCACTTCCCACATTCCCAGACCCCGCCGGCGCATCATTTTTAGAACTGGGGTAACATAAGCCGGGAGATAACCGTGCGGTGTGCAAAGATCCTTCAATCTTCCCCCTGTCTCCCATTCCTGGAAGAAATGCTGAAACCATCCCTTGCAGGAGAATACCCACGGAGGAGCCCTCTCTTTCCAGAGGTTTGCCACGTTAACTTTCAAAAAGGTGTTTACTAGGAACACCATGGGGTTCATCATATTCAACCCCCCTAGTCTCCTCATGCGGTAAGTGACCTCCCGTTTGACTAGGTTCAGTCTATTCCCCCATAACATCTGGAAGAACAGACTGTAGACCCGTGTCCAGAGAGGCTCGGCAAGACACAGACGCTGCCCAGGTAGATTAACAAGGGGAGCAGGAAAGCTTTGCACGGGTCAACCCTTTCCCTCAGGGTGAAAGACCAACCCTTCCATTGGTCTACTCTTACGGTAACACCTTTGATTCTGCCTTCCCAGTTTTTCGTGGGGTAATCACCCTGGCTAAATTCGAGGCCTAGTGCTTTGGCATGTTCTTGGGGTTCGGGGAGGGTGTCCGGAAGATCAAACGCGGGATCCCCGCCTCCCAGCCAGAGACTCTCACACTTGTCCTTTGGCATGGATGCCTGTTGTGAATTTGCTTTTTGCTCCCTCTAGTGGTTACTAGTTTTTTGACTCTGGTTTTTCTGTCATTCCTTTTATCCGCACCTGGGTCGTTAGTTAGGGGTGTTGCTATATAAGCTCCCTGGACCTTCAGTTCAATGCCTGGCAACGTAGTTATCAGAGCTAGTCTGCTGTGCTCTTGTCTACTGATCCTGGTTCCAGTTATATCAGCTAAGTCTGCCTTTTGCTTTTTGCTATTTGTTTTGGTTTTGTATTTTTGTCCAGCTTGTTCCAAATCTATATCCTGACCTTTGCTGGAAGCTCTAGGGGGCTGGTGTTCTCCCCCCGGACCGTTAGACGGTTCGGGGGTTCTTGAATTTCCAGTGTGGATTTTGATAGGGTTTTTGTTGACCATATAAGTTACCTTTCTTTATTCTGCTATCAGTAAGCGGGCCTCTCTGTGCTAAACCTGGTTCATTTCTGTGTTTGTCATTTCCTCTTACCTCACCGTCATTATTTGTGGGGGGCTTCTATCCAGCTTTGGGGTCCCCTTCTCTGGAGGCAAGAAAGGTCTTTGTTTTCCTCTACTAGGGGTAGCTAGATTCTCCGGCTGGCGCGTGTCATCTAGAATCAACGTAGGAATGATCCCCGGCTACTTCTAGTGTTGGCGTTAGGAGTAGATATATGGTCAACCCAGTTACCACTGCCCTATGAGCTGGATTTTTGTACTCTGCAGACTTCCACGTTCCTCTGAGACCCTCGCCATTGGGGTCATCACAGTTTGCCAGGCCTGTATTAAATGTTTAATGCATTGCAGAAGAGGGATTATAAGAAAGAAGATTCTGAGTTTTTTTTTTTCTCCTTCCCCTTTACCTCAGAGTGGCTATGCTTGCTGCAGACATGAATGTCCAGACCTTGATTACAAGTGTGGACCAGCTGGCTACTCGTGTGCAGGGCATACAAGACTATGTTATCAGAAATCCTAGGTCAGAACCTAAAATACCGATTCCTGAACTGTTTTCCGGAGACAGGTTTAAGTTTAGGAATTTCGTGAATAATTGTAAATTGTTTTTGTCCCTGAGACCCTGTTCATCTGGAGATTCTGCTCAGCAAGTAAAAATTGTTATTTCGTTCTTACGGGGCGACCCTCAGGATTGGGCTTTTTCGCTGGCGCCAGGAGATCCGGCATTGGCTGATCTTGATGCGTTTTTTCTGGCGCTCGGTTTACTTTATGAGGAACCCAATCTTGAGATTCAGGCAGAAAAGGCCTTGCTGGCTATGTCTCAGGGCCAGGACGAGGCTGAAGTGTATTGCCAAAAATTTCGGAAATGGTCCGTGCTGACACATTGGAACGAGTGTGCACTGGCCGCTAATTTTAGAAATGGCCTTTCTGAAGCCATTAAGAATGTTATGGTGGGTTTTCCCATTCCCACAGGTCTGAATGATACTATGGCACTGGCTATTCAAATTGACCGGCGGTTGCGGGAGCGCAAAACCGCAAATTCCCTCATGGTGTTGTCTGAACAGACACCTGATTTAATGCAATGTGATAGAATCCTGACTAGAAATGAGCGGAAAATTCATAGACGCCGGAATGGCTTGTGCTACTACTGTGGTGATTCTACACATGTTATCTCAGCATGCTCTAAACGTATAGCTAAGGTTGTTAGTCCTGTCACCGTTGGTAATTTGCAACCTAAATTTATTCTGTCTGTAACTTTGATTTGCTCACTGTCATCTTATCCTGTCATGGCGTTTGTAGATTCAGGTGCTGCCCTGAGTCTCATGGATCTCTCATTTGCTAAGCGCTGTGGTTTTACTCTTGAACCATTAGAAAATCCTATTCCTCTTAGGGGTATTGATGCTACACCATTGGCAGCAAATAAACCGCAGTATTGGACTCAGGTTACCATGTGCATGACTCCTGAACACCGCGAGGTTATACGTTTTCTTGTTTTGCATAAAATGCATGATTTGGTTGTTTTAGGGCTGCCATGGTTACAGACCCATAATCCAGTCCTGGACTGGAAGGCTATGTCAGTCTCAAGTTGGGGCTGTCGTGGTATTCATGGGGATTCCCTGCCTGTGTCTATTGCTTCTTCTACGCCTTCGGAAGTTCCGGAGTATTTGTCTGATTATCAGGATGTCTTCAGTGAGTCTGAGTCCAGTGCACTGCCTCCTCATAGGGACTGTGACTGTGCTATAGATTTGATCCCAGGCAGTAAGTTTCCTAAGGGAAGACTGTTTAATCTGTCGGTACCTGAACATACCGCTATGCGTTCATATATCAAGGAGTCTCTGGAGAAAGGACATATTCGTCCGTCTTCTTCCCCTCTTGGTGCGGGATTCTTTTTTGTGGCAAAAAAGGACGGATCTTTGAGGCCTTGTATTGACTATCGGCTTTTAAATAAGATCACTGTCAAATTTCAGTATCCTTTACCGCTGTTGTCTGACTTGTTTGCCCGGATTAAGGGTGCCAAGTGGTTCACCAAGATAGACCTTCGTGGTGCGTACAACCTTGTGCGCATTAAGCAAGGAGATGAATGGAAAACCGCATTCAATACGCCCAAAGGTCATTTTGAGTACTTGGTGATGCCTTTTGGGCTCTCCAATGCGCCTTCAGTTTTTCAGTCCTTTATGCATGACATTTTCCGGAAGTATCTGGATAAATTTTTGATTGTTTATCTGGATGATATCTTGGTTTTTTCTGATAATTGGGATTCGCATGTGGAGCAGGTCAGGTTGGTCTTTAAAATTTTGCGTGAAAATTCTTTGTTTGTCAAGGGCTCAAAGTGTCTCTTTGGTGTACAGAAGGTTCCCTTTTTGGGGTTCATTTTTTCCCCTTCTGCTGTGGAGATGGACCCAGTCAAGGTCCGAGCTATTCTTGATTGGACTCAGCCCTCGTCAGTTAAGAGTCTTCAGAAGTTCTTGGGCTTCGCTAACTTCTACCGTCGTTTTATCGCAAATTTTTCTAGCATTGTGAAACCTTTGACGGATATGACCAAGAAGGGCTCCGATGTAGCTAACTGGGCTCCTGCTGCCGTGGAGGCTTTCCAGGAGTTGAAACGCCGGTTTACTTCGGCGCCTGTTTTGTGCCAGCCTGACGTCTCACTTCCCTTTCAGGTTGAGGTGGATGCTTCGGAGATTGGGGCAGGGGCCGTTTTGTCGCAGAGAGGCCCTGGTTGCTCTGTTATGAAGCCTTGTGCCTTTTTCTCTAGGAAGTTTTCGCCTGCCGAGCGAAATTATGATGTGGGCAATCGGGAGTTGTTGGCCATGAAATGGGCATTTGAGGAGTGGCGGCATTGGCTCGAGGGTGCTAAGCATCGTGTGGTGGTCTTGACTGATCACAAAAATCTTATGTATCTCGAGTCTGCTAAACGCCTTAATCCGAGACAGGCCCGCTGGTCATTGTTTTTCTCCCGCTTTGATTTTGTTGTCTCGTATTTACCAGGTTCAAAGAATGTGAAGGCCGATGCTCTTTCTAGGAGCTTTGTGCCTGATGCTCCTGGAGTCACTGATCCTGTTGGTATTCTTAAAGATGGAGTTATCTTGTCAGCTATTTCTCCGGATCTGCGACGTGTGTTGCAGAGATTTCAGGCTGATAGGCCTGAGTCTTGTCCACCTGACAGACTGTTTGTCCCGGATAAGTGGACCAGCAGAGTCATTTCCGAGGTTCATTCCTCGGTGTTGGCAGGTCACCCGGGAATTTTTGGCACCAGAGATCTGGTGGCCAGGTCCTTTTGGTGGCCTTCCTTGTCAAGGGATGTGCGGTCATTTGTGCAGTCCTGTGGGACTTGTGCTCGAGCTAAGCCTTGCTGTTCTCGTGCCAGCGGTTTGCTCTTGCCCTTGCCTGTCCCGAAGAGACCTTGGACACATATCTCCATGGATTTCATTTCTGATCTTCCGCTATCTCAGGGCATGTCCGTTATCTGGGTGATATGTGATCGCTTCTCCAAGATGGTCCATTTGGTTCCTTTGCCTAAGCTGCCTTCCTCTTCCGATCTGGTTCCTGTGTTTTTCCAGAACGTGGTTCGTTTGCACGGCATCCCTGAGAATATTGTGTCAGACAGAGGATCCCAGTTCGTTTCCAGGTTCTGGCGATCCTTTTGTAGTAGGATGGGCATTGATTTGTCGTTTTCGTCTGCTTTCCATCCTCAGACTAATGGACAGACGGAGTGAACCAATCAGACTTTGGAGGCTTATTTGAGGTGTTTTGTCTCTGCTGATCAGGACGATTGGGTGTCATTCTTGCCGTTGGCTGAGTTTGCCCTTAATAATCGGGCTAGTTCCGCCACCTTGGTTTCGCCTTTTTTCTGCAACTCTGGTTTCCATCCTCGCTTTTCTTCGGGTCATGTGGAGCCTTCTGACTGTCCTGGGGTGGATTCTGTGGTGGATAGGTTGCAGCAGATCTGGAATCATGTGGTGGACAACTTGAAGTTGTCACAGGAGAAGGCTCAGCGCTTTGCCAACCGCCGTCGCGGTGTGGGTCCCCGACTACGCGTTGGGGATTTGGTATGGCTTTCTTCCCGCTTTGTTCCTATGAAGGTCTCCTCTCCCAAATTTAAACCTCGTTTTATTGGGCCTTACAAGATATTGGAAATCCTTAATCCTGTATCTTTTCGTCTGGATCTTCCTGTGTCGTTTGCTATTCACAATGTATTTCATAGGTCCTTGTTGCGGCGGTACATTGTGCCTGTAGTTCCTTCTGCTGAGCCTCCTGCTCCGGTGTTGGTTGAGGGCGAGTTGGAGTACGTGGTGGAGAAGATCTTGGATTCTCGCCTCTCCAGGCGGAGGCTTCAGTACCTGGTCAAGTGGAAGGGCTATGGTCAGGAGGATAATTCCTGGGTGGTCGCCTCTGATGTTCATGCGGCCGATTTAGTTCGTGCCTTTCATGCCGCTCATCCTGATCGCCCTGGTGGTCGTGGTGAGGGTTCGGTGACCCCTCACTAAGGGGGGGGTACTGTTGTGAATTTGCTTTTTGCTCCCTCTAGTGGTTACTAGTTTTTTGACTCTGGTTTTTCTGTCATTCCTTTTATCCGCACCTGGGTCGTTAGTTAGGGGTGTTGCTATATAAGCTCCCTGGACCTTCAGTTCAATGCCTGGCAACGTAGTTATCAGAGCTAGTCTGCTGTGCTCTTGTCTACTGATCCTGGTTCCAGTTATATCAGCTAAGTCTGCCTTTTGCTTTTTGCTATTTGTTTTGGTTTTGTATTTTTGTCCAGCTTGTTCCAAATCTATATCCTGACCTTTGCTGGAAGCTCTAGGGGGCTGGTGTTCTCCCCCCGGACCGTTAGACGGTTCGGGGGTTCTTGAATTTCCAGTGTGGATTTTGATAGGGTTTTTGTTGACCATATAAGTTACCTTTCTTTATTCTGCTATCAGTAAGCGGGCCTCTCTGTGCTAAACCTGATTCATTTCTGTGTTTGTCATTTCCTCTTACCTCACCGTCATTATTTGTGGGGGGCTTCTATCCAGCTTTGGGGTCCCCTTCTCTGGAGGCAAGAAAGGTCTTTGTTTTCCTCTACTAGGGGTAGCTAGATTCTCCGGCTGGCGCGTGTCATCTAGAATCAACGTAGGAATGATCCCCGGCTACTTCTAGTGTTGGCGTTAGGAGTAGATATATGGTCAACCCAGTTACCACTGCCCTATGAGCTGGATTTTTGTATTCTGCAGACTTCCACGTTCCTCTGAGACCCTCGCCATTGGGGTCATAACAGATGCCTCCGAGTAGCTCTCCACTTATAGCATCACCAACATCACTTCCTCTTATGAAGAAACAAAGATGGTGACATTGTCCGCATAGGCCCCTACCCTCAGGACAGCCTTCGGCGCCGCCTCTCCGATCTACACCCCCGCCAATGGTCCACAATTAACTTTTCTGAGGAAGGGATCAATTGCAAATGCATAAAGCAAAGGACTAAAAGGGCAGCCCTGGCGGACACCAGATCCTACCCCGAAAGGTTGTCCAATCCACCCGTTTACGGGAGGGAAAGTCTCAGCCCCTGCGTACAAGGTCTTAAGCCAGTCCACAAACCCTCCATACCTCAAAAAAAGTGGACAAGAGGTACTTGTGGTTGACCCAATCAAAGGTTTTTGCCTGATAAAGGGTCAGCAAGAACCCCTTCCAAAGGCCCGCCCTACCTTGCTCCATGGCTTCTCAGACACCAAGAACAGCACTGAAAGTGCCATGATCAAGAAAGCAATAGTGCTGGGCCTCCGAAAGGAGCCGTGGTGCAAACGTCACCAGCCTGTTGAAGAGTATCTTAGCCAAAACCTCCCTGTCCACATTGAGAAGTGCTAATTCTCAATGCGTGACGGATCCTTACCCTTTGACAAAATGATCAAAGCTGACCTCCTTAATGATCTCGGCAGAGTGCCCGAGGAGAGAGACTCATTAAACACTTGAGTCAAGAGGGGGACCAAAGAGTC
Organism: Ranitomeya variabilis; assembly: GCF_051348905.1. NCBI lineage: Eukaryota > Metazoa > Chordata > Amphibia > Anura > Dendrobatidae > Ranitomeya > Ranitomeya variabilis. The sequence goes on from NC_135235.1 coordinate 14,961,373, forward strand.
CTTAAAGGTCCTAAAGAACTCGGGTGTTAAGCCATCTGGACCTGACGATTTTTTTTGGCTGGAGCCCATCGATCGCCAGTCTCACTTCCTCTTCTTTGATTGCTTCTGCCAAACCGCCCAGCGAGAGGCCAGCCCCTGGATCAGGAACAGCTTCAGCCAGGAAAGCCGACATCCCGTCATGATCGAGATCCCTCCTTCCCAAGAGGTGCGAGTAGTATGAACTGACGACCTCCAAGATCCCTGATCTGGATCTTCTCAGGGATCCCATACTGTCAGCCCTCTGTAAGCCCCATCGCTATCTTACTATTCACTGACATCTTGCAGCTTCTGTAAGGGTTGGATGAGTAGTACTTCCCGTAGTCCCTCTCAAAAGCAAAAGATATGTGTCTATCGTACTGACACCTCTTCAAGAAGGATTTCACACTGTAGATCTCCTAGCGGCTGCCTCCAGTCAAGACAAGATGCTTGAATTTCCTCCTCAGGCTCTGATACAGGCAATCACTGGTGCCCCTTTCTACGTCTCTGGGTGGAGGATGGACCTTTTCAGGGTTCTTCACTGCTGTGCTGTCACAAACAATCTGTAATGTTTATTTAGTGTTTTATGACTTTTGTTTTCCCTCCCTATGGCTAAGCTGTGAGTTGTGTCATCCTCTTACTATCCGGAATCACCCAAAATTGGCTGCTGCGTTCCCTGCTTTGGTTTTATACAGTCTATGATAATCCTACATGATTGCTTGCACTTTACATATGATGAGACATTTGCATTAAGGGAAGCCCCCGTGGCCAGGTTTGAGGTCTTATCTGACTGGTGCAATCTTCTACTTTGTGGAAATGGCGTCGCACACAAATCAAACCTCAAATTCTTCAAATTCGCTGAATTCAGCAAATTCCTAAAAAATAGACACAAATGTGATTTGCATTGAATTGATTTGCTCATCTCTAGTTATAATGCACAATTACCCAGTAATCTGTAAGAACATTTTGTCTCTGAGATATTAGTAAAAACATGAAACCTTTCTTCAGTCTGATGTGCAATGATGTCAAATCCGCGTGACAAACTAGGACATACTGTACATAAAGAGAGAATGGAGGCAAGAATCGCGATGCACTTCAGCAATGACTTACCTTCTATTGGCAGTGCAGAGAGATACAATGTAGCAATGAATAATAAAATATTAAATGAAGGTGATATTTACAGATACATGAACAACATTGAGGAGAAAAAGGAAAAGCTCAAGGAAAGGACAATCAGCAAGAAATGAACGGATTGTGTGTGACACAGGAGGAATCGATCATGACATGAAGGTCACTGATGTTAGGGAGAGGTGAGCAATCTCAGCTCAGTGATTCTTTACTTTCGTCCTTTTATCATTTTCTGGCCACTTTTAATCTTCAATTGCTCAGAATGATGATAGAGCTGTATACAGTAATCATCAAACCAGTCCTTCACGGCCCCAAAATTGTACAATTTTAATCATCTCTTTATTTGACATTTTCGCAGACACAGCCAATCAGATACATGAAAAAATTGTGAGAGTTCACGGTCACCACTAGGGGGAGCTAATATGTTGGCTCAAACACGGACTTAAATCCATATATTATAGCACTGGTTACACAGAACTGAGTGAATACATTTGAGGTGAATCACATTCGCTTAAAATTACACAAAAAGGCCTAGTCAGCATCCGAGCTGCCGAAAGTGATGATGAAGACGGAAGAGAAGCTGAAGCTGGAGGAAAGGAAGAACTGTATCAGTGGAAGACCGAACTGGAAGCTTCGGTGCCAGGACAGGTGAGTATAATGTGCTTCTATATTACTTAACACCTCCATTTATTATGCTCTGGGGTCTGAACAGATCCCAGAGCTGAAGAAACTGGTTGGTTTTACTGCCAATCTGACCTGCATTTAGTATTTGAGTGAATCCAGGTGAATCTGAATTTTTGCTAGAATTGATCATACTTACTGCTCATAGATGACTATCCCCATATTACTGATATTATCCAGCGGTGCCACCTTGTACCCATCTCCTCATAGTAATGCCAGCATAGTAATAGCCTGTCTGTGTCGCTTGCCTCATGCATGTGTAGCCCTGAGCCGCATTGTAGAAATCCTATAACATACAATTGTATCTCTTTCTACCTCGATGTCGAAATTAGCACTAAATCAATGACAGATTCCCTTTCCAGTGGGGAAGTACGAAGGTTACACTGGGTTAATTGGTAGAACATTCTAAAAGAACACAAACACATTTGTGGTCCAGGGGTCTGCGGCTGGTAATTATCACTAGGAGGGGACACAGAGTGGATATTCTGATTTACTGTGCTGTAATCCATATTGAAGATTGATGTGCAGACAAGTCCTTTATCTCACTGAGGTCTGTTATTAGGACTCCTCTTTGTAGGGGTGAAATGTGGACAATGGGAAAACTCTTCTGATTTGTACCATTGTTTAACCAGTGCTGAATTGCTTGAACTGGAAAGCTCCATTTCTCAAGTGGGAATGGATACAATGTATAACAATGAAGGCAAGCAAGTCTGCAAAGGAGGTGTATACACAAAACTATAAAAGATTGTTTACGAGGACGATTCATTTGTGTAATTCTATGTTCATTATTAAACGATTAGCAAAAATATAAGAATGAACATAAGCAATAAGTAAATAGATGGATGCTCATGTCTTACAGGATACTTCAGCCTCTGCCTTCTGTCCCATAATTAGCTGTGAGTCTGTTGTCTGAAAACTCTACAAAAATATAGTCCAACTAAAGTGTCAGATTGCAGACTGGGATGTAACAACGGAAGATAAAAGTACAGAACAGAATGCAGAATAAGACACAAAAAAGATACAGATTTAATAATACTAAGAGCAAACAACTACTGTAATATGAATACATTTCATTTAGAAAAATATATTAAAACAGACCAGAGGGGAGATAATGGCCATTATACCAATAACCAGTACTGACAGCAGGTAAACTCAGCTGTTAAAGGGATTGTCCATATTCAACCCTTTATTTTATATGCCCCTTCTTGTGTCTGGTTAGCACTTCCAAATTAGAAGTATTTGAATGTCATGTATGTACACAGTGACTGCACCAGCAGAATAGTGAGTGCAGCTCTGGAGTATAATACAGGAGGTAACTCAGGATCAGTAATGTAATGTATGTACACAGTGACTGCACCAGCAGAATAGTGAGTGCAGCTCTGGAGTATAATACAGGATGTAACTCAGGATCAGTAATGTAATGTATGTACACAGTGACTGCACCAGCAGAATAGTGAGTGCAGCTCTGGGGTATAATACAGGAGGTAACTCAGGATCAGTAATGTAATGTATGTGCACAGTGACTGCACCAGCAGAATAGTGAGTGCAGCTCTGGAGTATAATACAGGAGGTAACTCAGGATCAGTAATGTAATGTATGTACACAGTGACTGCACCAGCAGAATAGTGAGTGCAGCTCTGGGGTATAATACAGGAGGTAACTCAGGATCAGTAATGCAATGTATGTGCACAGTGACTGCACCAGCAGGATAGTGAGTGCAGCTCTGCTCAGCTGCTACTCACTGTGCTGATTGTGGGTGCGGTCGCTGCTGAACCTGCAGTGTGCTCCTGAGCTCCTGAGAACCACCACCTCTCCACCCGGGGACCTGCTCTCTCTCTTACCCAGGGAGGGAGTGGGTTTCCTGGGATGAGTGAAGGAGCCAAGTCCCAGGCTTCTGCTTCCCGGACCAGGCTGGCGGGGGGCAGAAGGAACCAGCAACCAGCCTGCACATCAGAGGATTCGGGGGTGAGACGCTCCACCAGGAGTCGCAGCAATGTGGCTCCTACTCCCCCCAGGTCTGCAGAGACCCAGAGAAGCCGCAAGGCTTCCATGGAGGAGAAGCCTGCTAGTGTGCAAGATGGCGGTCCTTCTGGAGGAAAGCTGAGTGCTCACGGAGGTGAAGCCGACCTCACTGAAGAGGGTTGGGCGCTGCAGAGCCCCCGGGAGTCTGTGTCCACCTATGCCTCCCGGGTCATGAGCCACCTCCGTGAGTATGAAGACGCAAGCAAGACCATCACGAGGCTCCGAGAGGAGCTGCGCTGCACAAGCAACAAAGCTGCAGGTTCCTCCAAACCGAGGAAGAATCAGCTCCAGGCAGAGGTAAGGAGACTGAAGGATGACATCAATGAGCTTGAAGTCAGAAAAGCTTTCATCAGAGACAAAAGTGGACCATTTAAGGAAAAACTTATTAATGAAGATCGATTCAGAGAAATGGCTGATAACAGAGAGCAAAGGCAGATGGGGCTGCAGCCTGAGTGCCAGGTGGATGATGATGATGAGGAGGAGGATGATGACCAGCAGAAAGCCCCACCTGGCAGCCTGCTTAGTCACTCACAGGCCACGTGCAGCGAGCTCCCTGAGGGACAGGCGACAATGACATCTCGTCGCAGTTCTGCTGGCTCTGGGGAGGACAGTGACATCGGCCAGGGAGGGGCGCTAATGGCCGAGATCAAGCTCCTGGAGTCCCCAGTGTGCCTTCAGAACTTCTATCTTGGTGATGATTTGCCAGAGGAGGCACCTGGGGGCCGGAAAAAAAAGGTGAAGAAGATCAAACCTAAGCTGCAGGAAGCGGTAAGCTATGTATATGCCCCCCTCCCTGTACCCCCTGAGTCGGCTGCAGGGTCAGCTCGCTGTATAAGCCCCGTTGCCCAGCCCAGCCCGGGTTCTGCTGTGGATCCGGTGCAAAGGCGCGGGGAGACTACAAAGTAATGTAGTGAGGCGCAGAGCTCCGTTTTTGCTTGTAGTAGCGGGGACGTAGCAGCAGGTGCATCAGCCGAGAGGCTGGACAGTGAGGGCGGCCCGGCGGCGGGCGAAAAATCAGGCCACGATACTGTGGTGCGCTCCCCAGTGGGAGGGGGGAGCAGCCCGGTGTCAGGGGCAGCTCCGGTAGCCTCGGTGCCCCTGAATGCTGTTGCCGCTGATCACTTAGTTGAGAAGCGGCGGCAGTGTGAGGGGGTTACCGGGGCTGGGCGTTCCGGTCCTCCCACCAAAGTCCTGTTCTGTGTTGGCGCCGCTGGTCAACAAGATCCTGATGCTAAGGATCAGCGGTGCCTCACAACAGCGAAAGATCAGCGGCGCCTGGTAGCAACCATGAAGCAGTGGAAAATATCAACTGATGATGCGGAGGGCACACATAAAACCAGGGGTGAGGTCACCTCCAGTTCTGTGGAGGAGACTCAGCCCCTTGTGCCTGATGATGCGGAGGCCAAAATGTCACCCCCTGTTGTCACTGGTCCAGCAGGAGTGAATGTGGTGGTGGGTATGGATGAGGAAAACTCTTTGTCTAGTGGTGTGGTTGCTGGTTTGGTGGAGGGTGAGGAGGTTATGGAGGTGGGTAATGGTGATACTGTTGGTGTGGATGTGGTCACTGGTCCGGTTGCCCCCCCGGTGGTGGCAGCACCTGTCAGGAGTTATGCCGCTGTCACCTCCGGGGGAAATAGGGCGTCCTCCTCGTCTCTGGGCTCTGGGGACGGCATGTTGCAACGGCGTCTCCTGGAGGCTCTAAAGAAGGGAGAGAGATCACTAATGGTAGAGGGTCGAGAGGTTGATCTATCCTTCTGGATAGAGAGGCATGGCCTCGGGGCCTTCCGAGAGCAAAGAGGGGGGGATACAGTGTGGTCCCTCCCAACAGCCGGGCCGGGTAGTGTGCGTAGGAATGTGGTCCGTCTTCGGTGGAGGGGCAGTGATGCGTGTCCTCCAAGGTCGAAGGTTGTGGAGCTCCTGCTGAGGATGGGCTTCAAGGCGATTGACATCTACGCCTTGATACATCCCTATTCCACACCTGAGTTTGATGTCAGCTTTGTTCGGCCGGAGGGGCTTGAACTTTTCTGGTCGAACTATGAGTTGGCAAAAAATGAGCCCGGCTGGCGAGACTTTGCCGTTCAGGCGGTGTCTCGCCAAAATCAAGTCAAGAAAGTGACCGTGATGACATGTAACGAGTCGCTTTCTTGTTATGACATCATGACGTGGCTTGGCCGGTATGGAGAGGTAGTGGAGATGCCAAAGAAAAACCGTGACGAGTTTGGTATCTGGTCGGGGGCCTGGACGTTTATGGTAAAACTTAAGCGTTCAGGTGGTACGGTTGCCCACATACCATCATCTGCCTTCCTGTGTAGGGATCGTATCCTGGTCTTCTACCAGGGGCAACCGAAGCTCTGTCACAAGTGCGGCGACCCCACACACTTCAGCGCAAACTGCACTGTGCAGAAGTGTGCATTGTGTGGGGATGTCGGCCATCTTGCTGCATCTTGTGTGGAGATTAGGTGCCACCTGTGTGGTGAGTTAGGTCACCCATTCAGCCGTTGTCCTCGCTCCTTTGCTAACGCAGTCGTGACCCCGGTGGGAGAAAGCCGTGAGGCTGATTCTGCTGGGGAAGGGACTAGCAAGGGTGAGGGAGCTGAGGGGCCAAGGAAGAAAAGCAATAAAAAGACGCCTGCCCAGCTAAGGCGTCTAGACAAGCGCAGACAGGATAGGGAGCTGGGCGAGCCTCGGGCTACTGGGGCGGCCCCTGTCCTGGATGCCAGTCTTGCTGCTGAGGCCCCAAGGGATGATGAGTTGGATGAGGAGGTCAGGAGGATCCACAGGGAGGAGAGTGCCACTGCCTCAGAGTCCTCCCATTATGAAAGTATGGATGAGGATAATAGGCAGTGGCTAGAGGACAAGCGTAAGCTCGGCACCAAAAAGAAGAGAAAGAAGGGAGATAAAAAATCTTCTCTCACTCTGACCAAGGTACCTAAGGAAGGAAAAACCGACTCCCCTCTGGTTGGTCTTTCTAACCGGTTCCAAGCCCTTGAAAACATCTCTTCCTCTGAGGAGGAAGCTGAGGGTGAGGTTCTGGCTTCGGCGGGGCTCACAGGGGGCGCCGAGTCTCCTCCTTCTGGGAACGTAAGATCCTTGGAGGGAGGGACTGGCCCAGAGTCCGGAGACGAGGACAAAAAAAATAAAAAACGCGTGGAAATGGATACCTCCATGTCATTAAAGAGGGGGAAGGATTCCTCCTCTGAGGCAGAGGATAAGGGGAGTGGGAAAAAGAAAGCCATCTAACTCAATCACCAATGATGGCGGAACCCACTCTGTTGACGCTGGCGTCCATTAATGTCGCCAGCATAAAGTCAAATACAGCTAGATTTGCGGCCTTTGATTTTCTCAGCCGGGTTGAAGCTGACATTTTCTTTTTGCAAGAGACCAGGCTGCCAAACATGGCAGATGTGTTTAAAGCTAAGAGGGAGTGGAGACTCGGGCCCTCCTATTGGTCTCTTGCGGCCGAGCCGTATAGCGGAGTGGCGGTCCTTTTTACCGCACCGGTGGAATGCCGACGGGTTATTGAGTTAGAAATGGGGAGGTGCCTGATCTTAGATGTCCTCATGAAGGGACAAGAGCTCCGGCTCATTAACATCTATGGTCCCCAATCTAAGTGGGACCGGAAGTGTCTCTTTATGAGGATCAAGCCCTACTTTTTACAAGTCGGCAGGTTGTCTTTGGAGGGGACTTCAATGCTGTCACGAGGCCCCGAGATAGAGGAGGTTCCAGAGACAAGCTGACTTATGATAGCGTCGCCCTTAATAGTATAGCTAGTGAGGCTCGCCTGGTGGATGTCCACATTCGGCACACCCCAGGCCACGAGGGGTTCACCTATCATAGAGGTAACTGTAGGTCCAGAATAGATAGGTTTTATTTAAAGGAGGAAGCTGTCTCTTCAGCAGTGTCTGTTGTTGAGGTGGAGTTCTCCGACCACTGTTTAATTTTGTTTTCTCTGAATGTTACAGAGACCCTCCGGATGGGAAGAGGCTTTTGGAGGCTCAATTCGTCTCTCTTGGAAGAAGCGGAGATAAGACAGTCCTTTGAAGATTTTCTTCAGAGCCAGGTACCCTTACTGGATCTTTGTAGTAGTAGGTCAGAGTGGTGGGAGATGTTCAAGGAAAGGGTGGCGAGATTCTTCCGCCAGCTCTCGAGCCTCAGGAGTCTGAGCAGGTACCGCCTGTATCAGGGTCTGAGGAGGAAACTCGAACATCTTGTCTCAACTGGAGGTAGCCGCGAGGAGATCTCCAGAGTGAAATCTTTGCTTATGAGGTGTCAGTACGATAGACACGCATCTTTGGTTTTTGAGAGGGATTACGGGAAGTACCGCTCGCCCGACCCTTACAGAAACTGCAAGATGTCAGTGAATAGTAAAGTGGTTACAGGACTGGTCGACACTACGGGGTCCCTGAGGCGATCCAGATCAGGGATCCTGGAGGTTGTCAGATCCTTCTACTCGCACCTCTTGGGGAAGAGGGATCTTGATTGGGATGAGATGTCGGCTTTCCTGGCAGAAGCTGTCCCCGAACCAGGGGTAGACCCCTCTCTTGACGTTTTGACAGAAATGATCAGGGAAGAGGAAGTTCAGTTGGCGATTGAAGGGCTTGCTCCCAAAAAATCGCCTGGTCCAGATGGCTTAACATCTGAATTCTATAAGACCTTTAAGGACGTTTTGGTTCCCCTCTTGACTGAGGTATTCAATGAGTGTCTTTCCTCGGGCACTCTGCCGAAGTCAATGAGGAGGTCTGCTCTGATCATCTTGTCAAAGGGTAAGGACCCGTCTTGCATTGAGAATTGGCGTCCCATAGCGCTTCTCAATGCAGACAGGAAGGTTCTAGCAAAGGTGCTGTTTAATCGGCTGGTGAAATTTGCACCCCGACTCCTTTCGGGGGCCCAGCATTGCTCTGTTCCAGGCCGCAGCACATTTAGTGCTGTGCTCTGTGTCCGAGAGGCAGTGGAGCAGGGTAGGGCTGGTCACTGGAAGGGGTACATGCTGTCACTGGCTCCAGGCAAAAGCGTTTGATCGGGTTAATCACGAGTACCTCTGGTCCGTCCTTCTGAGATATGGCCTGCCGGGGGGGTTTGTTGATTGGCTTAAGACCTTGTACAGTGGGGCAGAGAGTTTCCCGCTTGTGAATGGTTGGATTGGTAGCTCTTTTGAGGTTGGGTCCGGTGTTCGCCAGGGTTGTCCCTTGAGCCCGCTGCTGTACGTGTTTGCGATTGACCCTCTTCTTAGGAGGGTGGAGCGTGGACCGTTGGCCGGGATCGGGATGGATCAGGCAGCACCGGAAGCCACTCTGAGGGTGGTGGCGTATGCCGATGATGTCACTGTGTTTGCTTCCTCTCACGAGGAGGCAGGGTGGCTGATGTCAGAGGTAGATCGCTACTCGGAGGCATCCGGGTCCAAGATCAACCGGGATAAGTGTGAGAGTCTCTGGCTGGGAGGAGGAGATCCTGGTTTTGATCTCCCGGACACCCTTCCAGGACCCAAAGTCTCTGCAAAAGTCCTTGGCATCGAATTTGGCCAGGGGGATTACCCCAAACAAAATTGGGACAGCAGGCTAGAGATTGCCACTCAGAAGGTGAACCAATGGAAGGGTTGGTCTTTGACCCTAAGGGAAAGGGTAAACCTGAGCAAAACTTATCTGCTCCCTTTACTGATTTATCTGGGCAGTGTGTGCATCTTGCCGGAATCTCTCTGGACTCGGGTCTACAGTTTGTTCTTCCAACTGTTATGGGGGAATAGACTGAACCTGGTCAAGAGGGAGGTTACTTACCGTACGAGGAGACTAGGAGGGTTGGGTATGGTCAACCCTGTGGTATTCCTTGTGGATACCTTCATTAAGATCAATATCGCAAACCTCTGGAAAGAGAGGGCTCCTCCGTGGGTATTCTCCTGTAGGGGATGGTTTCAGCCTTTCTTCCAGGAATGGGAGACAGGAGGGCAAGTGAAGGATCTTCGCACACCGCATGGACATCTTCCGGCCTACGCTACCTTGGTTCTGAAGGTAATTCGTCGGTGGGGTCTGGGAATGTGGGAGATCAGGACTCTGCCAAGGAAACTCCTTGACAGTAGGGTTCTGTTGACCCATTTCCAGAGGCCTCTGGTGCTCAGGGACTGCCCAAGTCGGGATCTTGGGGTGGGTTTGCATCTTTTGAATTCTATCAGGATCCCCTCGAAGTTTTGGGACTTGGCTTGGCGCTGCTTCCATGGGAAACTGTGTGTGAGGGACAATCTGAAGTGTAGGAGCTCTGAGGACAGGAATTGTCCTCGGGAGCATTGTGGTACCTTGCTGGAAAGCATGGACCACTTCCTGCTTCATTGTCCCTTCAACACAGAGGTATACAACAGGGTGGGCGCCTTCATTGGCTGGTCTCGGCTGGCCGGTCTCTCCTATGCGGAATGGGCCTATGGAGCATTCGGAGACCTGGGTGGTCGGGACCGCTGCACCTTATTTCTAGTTAGCGCAGTGGTTAGGTATCACACGTGGAACGCACGGTGCTTAGTATCGACGCAACGAAAAATCCTCCCAGTGGACGATGTGTTTAGGACCATACTCGGTGACCTGGCGAAGGTGCGCTCTCTGGAGTATGGGCGACTGGGCGCACGGAGGGCCGCGCTCCTCTGGAGGGGCTTTTCTTTTAGTGTGCCCTAGTCTGGTCATCTCCTTTCCTGGTGGTGGGCTGCTGCTGACACTGTAGATTTTTGTTTTGTTTGATCATTATACAGTGATGTAGGGCTGCAGGCGCCGAACTTGGGCTTTGTGTTTTGTAATTATTGTGGTGTGTGCTGCTGTATATAATGTATATATTGTATATGGGGATATAGATTTGGGTGTAGGTCTTAGGTTGGGTGGTGGGAAAAGGGGGGAGGTGGGATTATCTTGTGGGACTATGGGACACCGGGTTGTTTGGGGGAAAAACTGGCACTGCCTGATCTGGCCTATGGACGTTGGACATGGACTGAGGCATGAGACGCAGGACCAGCTCTCAGGTCAGTGCGGGGGGTTGGGAATGGAGGATAGCTTGTAGTATTGTATATATTTGTTTAATTTGTAGTTATTTTATTTAAAATTAAAACTAAAAAAAAAAAAAAAAAAAAAGTTCCTGTATATAGTCTTTGTTTTCCATTGTTTATTTTATTTGTTATTATTATTTTGTTTGGTGACCGGACCTGAAGTCATTGTTCTGTATATACTGTATAATATGTGTGGGAGGAGAGAATGAGCGGCTGGACCAGTGTTCAGTATACTGATTATTTTCTAGCTAATATTTTTGTTATGTTTTCTGCTATTATTGTTGTTATGTTTTTCATTTTTATAATAAAAGATCTACAGGATGTAACTCAGGATCAGTAATGTATGTACACAGTGACTGCACCAGCAGAATAGTGAGTGCAGCTCTGGGGTATAATACAGGATGTAACTCAGGATCAGTAATGTAATGTATGTACACAGTGACTGCACCAGCAGAATAGTGAGTGCAGCTCTGGAGTATAATACAGGAGGTAACTCAGGATCAGTAATGTAATGTATGTACACAGTGACTGCACCAGCAGAATAGTGAGTGCAGCTCTGGAGTATAATACAGGAGGTAACTCAGGATCAGTAATGCAATGTATGTACACAGTGACTGCACCAGCAGAATAGTGAGTGCAGCTCTGGAGTATAATACAGGATGTAACTCAGGATCAGTAATGTAATGTATGTACACAGTGACTGCACCAGCAGAATAGTGAGTGCAGCTCTGGAGTATAATACAGGATGTAACTCAGGATCAGTAATGTATGTACACAGTGACTGCACCAGCAGAATAGTGAATGCAGCTCTGGGGTATAATACAGGATGTAACTCAGGATCAGTAATGTAATGTATGTACACAGTGACTGCACCAGCAGAATAGTGAATGCAGCTCTGGGGTATAATACAGGATGTAACTCAGGATCAGTAATGTAATGTATGTACACAGTGACTGCACCAGCAGAATAATGAGTGCAGCTCTGGAGTATAATACAGGATGTAACTCAGGATCAGTAATGTAATGTATGTACACAGTGACTGCACCAGCAGAATAGTGAGTGCAGCTCTGGGGTATAATACAGGATGTAACTCAGGATCAGTAATGTAATGTATGTACACAGTGACTGCACCAGCAGAATAGTGAGTGCAGCTCTGGGGTATAATACAGGATGGAACTCAGGATCAGTAATGTATGTACACAGTGACTGCACCAGCAGAATAGTGAGTGCAGCTCTGGAGTATAATACATGATGTAACTCAGGATCAGTAATGTAATGTATGTACACAGTGACTGCACTGGCAGAATAGTGCACGCAGCTCTGGAGTATAATACAGGATGTAACTCAGGATCAGTAATGGAATGTATGTACATAGTGACTGCACCAGCAGAATAGTGAGTGCAGCTCTGGGGTATAATACAGGATGTAACTCAGGATCAGTAATGTAATATATGTACACAGTGACTGCACTAGCAGAATAGTGAGTGTAGCTCTGGAGTATAATACAGGATGTAACTCAGGATCAGTAATGTAATGTATGTACACAGTAACTGCCCCAGCAGAATAGTGAGTGCAGCTCTGGAGTATAATACAGGATGTAACTCAGGATCAGTAATGTAATGTATTTACACAGTGACTGCACCAGCAGAATAGTGAGTGCAGCTCTGGAGTATAATACAGGAGGTAACTCAGGATCAGTAATGTAATGTATGTACACAGTGACTGCACCAGCAGAATAGTGAGTGCAGCTCTGGAGTATAATACAGGAGGTAACTCAGGATCAGTAATGTAATGTATGTACACAGTGACTGCACCAGCAGAATAGTGCGCGCAGATCTGGAGTATAATACAGGATGTAACTCAGGATCAGTAATGTATGTACACAGTGACTGCACCAGCAGAATAGTGAGTGCAGCTCTGGAGTATAATACATGATGTAACTCAGGATCAGTAATGTAATGTATGTACACAGTGACTGCACTGGCAGAATAGTGCACGCAGCTCTGGAGTATAATACAGGATGTAACTCAGGATCAGTAATGGAATGTATGTACATAGTGACTGCACCAGCAGAATAGTGAGTGCAGCTCTGGGGTATAATACAGGATGTAACTCAGGATCAGTAATGTAATGTATGTACACAGTGACTGCACTAGCAGAATAGTGAGTGTAGCTCTGGAGTATAATACAGGATGTAACTCAGGATCAGTAATGTAATGTATGTACACAGTAACTGCCCCAGCAGAATAGTGAGTGCAGCTCTGGGGTATAATACAGGATGTAACTCAGGATCAGTAATGTAATGTATGTACACAGTGACTGCACCAGCAGAATAATGAGTGCAGCTCTGGAGTATAATACAGGATGTAACTCAGGATCAGTAATGTAATGTATGTACACAGTGACTGCACCAGCAGAATAATGAGTGCAGCTCTGGAGTATAATACAGGATGTAACTCAGGATCAGTAATGTAATGTATGTACACAGTGACTGCACCAGCAGAATAGTGAGTGCAGCTCTGGGGTATAATACAGGATGTAACTCAGGATCAGTAATGTAATGTATGTACACAGTGACTGCACCAGCAGAATAGTGAGTGCAGCTCTGGGGTATAATACAGGATGGAACTCAGGATCAGTAATGTATGTACACAGTGACTGCACCAGCAGAATAGTGAGTGCAGCTCTGGAGTATAATACAGGATGTAACTCAGGATCAGTAATGTAATATATGTACACAGTGACTGCACTAGCAGAATAGTGAGTGTAGCTCTGGAGTATAATACAGGATGTAACTCAGGATCAGTAATGTAATGTATGTACACAGTAACTGCCCCAGCAGAATAGTGAGTGCAGCTCTGGAGTATAATACAGGATGTAACTCAGGATCAGTAATGTAATGTATTTACACAGTGACTGCACCAGCAGAATAGTGAGTGCAGCTCTGGAGTATAATACAGGAGGTAACTCAGGATCAGTAATGTAATGTATGTACACAGTGACTGCACCAGCAGAATAGTGAGTGCAGCTCTGGAGTATAATACAGGAGGTAACTCAGGATCAGTAATGTAATGTATGTACACAGTGACTGCACCAGCAGAATAGTGCGCGCAGATCTGGAGTATAATACAGGATGTAACTCAGGATCAGTAATGTATGTACACAGTGACTGCACCAGCAGAATAGTGAGTGCAGCTCTGGAGTATAATACATGATGTAACTCAGGATCAGTAATGTAATGTATGTACACAGTGACTGCACTGGCAGAATAGTGCACGCAGCTCTGGAGTATAATACAGGATGTAACTCAGGATCAGTAATGGAATGTATGTACATAGTGACTGCACCAGCAGAATAGTGAGTGCAGCTCTGGGGTATAATACAGGATGTAACTCAGGATCAGTAATGTAATGTATGTACACAGTGACTGCACTAGCAGAATAGTGAGTGTAGCTCTGGAGTATAATACAGGATGTAACTCAGGATCAGTAATGTAATGTATGTACACAGTAACTGCCCCAGCAGAATAGTGAGTGCAGCTCTGGAGTATAATACAGGATGTAACTCAGGATCAGTAATTTAATGTATGTACATAGTGACTGCACCAGCTGAATAGTGAGTGCAGCTCTGGTGTATAATACAGGATGTAACTCAGGATCAGTAATGTAATGTATGTACACAGTGACTGCACCAGCAGAATAGTGAGTGCAGCTCTCTGGGGTATAATACAGGAGGTAACTCAGGATCAGTAATGTAATGTATGTACACAGTGACTGTACCAGCAGAATAGTGAGTGCAGCTCTGGGGTATAATACAGGATGTAACTCAGGATCAGTAATGTAATGTATGTACTGTGACAAAACACTCCGGGATCGCCTTTGCTGGGGTCAAAGGTCACATGGTTTGTGCATTGAATCTGAGGCGTACAGCAGGTTTCTTAGCAGACTGACTTCAGGTCAGATTTATTAACGTGAAAGCAACATAGATAAAACAAAGCATAAAAATAAATCCTAGCCTGTCCGGCACTAACTAAACAGATACGATGCTATCTCAACAACTGGGGGGGCTTCTCCCTCCCAGCGAACAACACACAGTCCTTGAGCACAGCTCTCACTCACGTTTGTCTCACACAGACAGGCAATCTGTGTGCCCCAGGCTGATGCCGGAAACCCTCAGCTGGTCATCCTTTATTCCTGCAGTAATTAACCCATCATTATCCTGAAGATACTGAGCAGCCTAATTCACATAGGACAAATACCTGGGCGAGATATACCTGCCCCCGACTACCAGACCGACATGATTCTTACATATCCTCCCCCCCTGCTCAGACCACTCAGGTCGAGCAAGAACACTCTCGAAACAGTGCACTCGGGACAGGGCATCAGCGTTCCCCATCTGCACCCCGGGGCGGTGCTCCACCGTGAAAGAGTAAGCCTGCAGGGCAAGGAACCACCGGGTTACCCGACTATTACGGTCTTTGTGGAGGTGCATCCACTTGAGAGGGGCATGGTCCGGGACCAGCTTAAACTTCCTACCTGCCAGGTAATATTTGAGGGAGTCGAGAGCCCATTTGATGGCTAGGCACTCTTTTTCAACCACGGCATACCTCTGCTCATGTACATTCAGTTTCCGGCTGAGGTAGAGGACCGGGTGTTCCACCTCGTCCCTCACCTGGGAAAGTACAGCTCCGAGCCCAGTATCAGAAGCATCAGTTTGGACCACAAACTCGCTGCTGAAATCAGGAGTCACTAGTAAGGGCTGAGAGCACAAAGCTCGTTTCAGGCTGTGGAAGGCCTCTCCAGCCGCTGAGGTCCATTTTACCATGACGGAACCCTTCCCTTTGGTAAGATCCATCAAGGGGGTAGCCATGGCTGCGAAATTGGGTATGAACCGGCGATAATAGCCGGCGATCCCCAGGAAAGCTTGTACTTGTTTCTTGTTCACTGGTTGCGGCCAGCCCTGAATGGCCTGTATTTTGTCGATCTGTGGTTTAACCACTCCTCTGCCAATCACGTAACCCAAGTATCGGGCTTCTTCAAGCCCGATGTGACATTTCTTGGGGTTTGCCGTTAAGCCTGCGTCCCGCAGGTCATCAATCACCGCCTGTACCTTCCGGAGGTGAGCTTCCCAGTCCACGCTGTAAATTATGATGTCGTCTAGGTAGGCAGAAGCGTACTGCCTGTGGGGCCTCAAGACTCGATCCATCAACCTCTGGAATGTTGCTGGAGCTCTGTGAAGTCCAAACGGCATGTAGATATACTGGAACAGCCCTTCCGGTGTAGCAAATGCCTTCTTCTCTCTGGCCGCCTCCGCCAGAGGGATCTGCCAGTACCCCTTTGTTAGATCCAGGTTCGTAATGTATCGGGCTTTACTCAGCCGGTCGATCAACTCATCGACCCGAGGCATAGGGTACGCATCAAATTTAGAAACCGCATTCAGTTTCCTAAAGTCATTACAAAACCGTATGGAGCCATCCGGATTTGGTATCAACACGATTGGACTGGACCAGGTGCTGTGTGACTCCTCAATGACTCCTAAGTCCAACATTGCCACCACCTCCCGGGAGACGGCTTCACGGCGTGCTTCCGGAATCCGGTATGGCTTCACCTGAACTGTGACACCAGGCTCTGTAACAATCTCATGTTTCACCAGCTTAGTCCGGCCAGGTTTTTCCGAGAAAAACTGTCGGTTCTGTAACAAAAACTGCTTAACCTCAGATTTTTGTTGTTCCGAGAGAGTCTCGGCAATCTGCACCTCCGGTACGGTAGGTGCGCAAACCGGACGGGGCAGATCCGCCGTTAAGGCAGAGCGGTCTTTCCAGGGTTTTATCAGATTCACTTGATAAATCTGTTCTGGTTTTCTCTTACTGGGCTGGTACACTTTATAGTTCACTTCCCCAACTCTTTCCTTGACCTCAAAGGGGCCCTGCCATTTCGCTAGAAATTTACTATCCACCGTAGGGATTAGGATCAACACCCTATCCCCGGGTGCAAACGTACGGACCTTGGCGCCTCTATCATAACTTTGCCTCTGGGCTCCCTGGGCCTGTAACATATGGTCCCTATTAATGGGCATGACAGCGGCAAAACGGTCCTGCATTTGTGTTACATGGTCGATCACCGTTTTAAAGGGAGTGACTTGACCTTCCCAGGTTTCTTTTGCGACATCCAACAGTCCCCGGGGACGACGAGCGTACAACAGTTCGAAAGGCGAGAATCCTGTGGAAGACGGGGGAACTTCCCTAATGGCAAACAGCAAATAGGGTAACAAGTAATCCCAGTTCTTCCCATCTTTGTCTATCGCCTTCCGGAGCATCTGTTTTAAGGTTTTGTTGAACCGCTCAACCAGGCCATCTGTTTGAGGGTGATAGACAGACGTACGCAACTGGTCTATTTGTAAGAGTCTGCAGAGCTCCTTCATCACCCTCGACATAAAGGGAGTCCCCTGGTCGGTAAGTATCTGTTTTGGAATTCCCACCCGACTAAACACTTGTACCAACTCTTTGGCGATCGCTTTGGTAGCAGTGTTACGCAAAGGGATGGCTTCTGGGTAACGAGTGGCATAGTCCATGATGACGAGGATATGTTGGTGCCCACGTGCGGACCGGGGAAGGGGCCCAACCAGATCCATCCCAATTCTCTCAAAAGGGACTCCAATGATAGGGAGGGGTACCAAAGGGCTACAGTATCGAGGTTTAGGTGCAGAGATTTGGCACTCTGGACAGGACTCACAATAGTTACGCACATCATTGTGTATTCTGGGCCACACAAAACAATGCAATATCCTTTCTGTGGTTTTCTGTACCCCCAGATGTCCCCCCATTATGTGTCCGTGGGCCAGGTCCAGTACCTTCCGCCGATAAGGTTTGGGTACCACTAACTGTTGCACAGTGTCTTCTCCTTTTTTCTCTACCTGGTAGAGCAAATCATTTTCAAGAACCATGTACGGGTACGCTAGCCTAGTGTCAGGTTCTACGGGTACCCCATCTATCATTTTTACATTTTTCCTAGCCGGAATCAGGGTAGGATCTTTCATTTGCTCGCTGTGGAAGTCATCCAACTGGACTCCCAAATCTGGCAGGCAAGGTGCTGGATGGCTGTCTGCCTCCGCCTCTCGCTGAGTTTCCTCAGTTTCCTCAGTTTCTCCCGCCAGAACTGAGAAGGGAACTGAAGGTTAGTTTCAATAACCTCCCCAGCAACGTCTTCCTGTGGGACCTCCTCTAGGAGTTCGGGACCTCCAGATGGCATGGGAAAAGACTCACAGCTACCGTGAAGGAGCAACTGATTCTCCCACAACTGCCAGAAATGGGGAAAATCCCTGCCCAGGATTACATCCTGTAACAATGCGGGAACGAGTCCCACTTTGTGTTGCACAGACCGATAGGGAGTGGAGATACATATGACCGCTGTTAGGTACGAGCAGGTGTCACCATGCACACACGTTACAGAAAATTTGTCAGTCGAACCAGATGGAAGTGCCACCAGACTAGCTTTCACCAGAGTCACCACACTTCCAGAGTCTAGTAATGCCACAACACTTTTCCCATCAACAGATAATTCACACAGGTGTTTTGCTATATCACTTTGACCAGCATTCACATTCACCAGCCGTGTAACCAAAGACATGCGTTTCTTAGAGTCTGTAACATCGCACTGCATAGGTTCAGTGGTAACAGGACAGTTCGCAGAAATATGGCCCTTCTCACGGCAGCGGAAACACCTAACAGGCCCCCTACTGAGACCACCGTCCAACACTATCGGTCTCGGAGTGCGAGCAGTCCCGTGTTCCTCCCCCACAGTTTTTGGCAATTTTCCTTCCCCCGCAGTCACTGGAACAGTCTTACCGGTTCCACGAGGAGAAGCCACAGACCGGGTGCTAGCGGTTTCTTCGGGAAGTCCTTCTGCCACGGAATAACGCTCGACCAACTCCACAAGTTGATCCGCTGTCGTGGGATTTCCTTAGCTTACCCACCTTTTCAGCGCTGGTGGTAGTACTCTCAGGTACTTGTCCAAGACAATCCGCTGGATTATTTCGGGTGTTGTCAGTACCTAGTGTTGCAGC
The DNA here is from genome assembly GCF_051348905.1 of Ranitomeya variabilis. Taxonomy (NCBI): domain Eukaryota; kingdom Metazoa; phylum Chordata; class Amphibia; order Anura; family Dendrobatidae; genus Ranitomeya; species Ranitomeya variabilis. The sequence goes on from NC_135235.1 coordinate 14,980,292, forward strand.
CATTTCTTTGTCAAGCAGATCAGGTCGAACATCTGAGACCGCGCCGGTTTATCTGGCTGGTATGTCCACTGGTGTACCCTCTGTGCACGGACAGCCGTCGTTACACCCAGCCGGGCCAGGATTCAACTTTCAGCTTCTCGAAGTCCTGAGCGACTTCGGGGTCCAAGTCATGGTAAGCTTTTTGGGCCTCGCCGGAGAGAAATGGAGCAATCAAATTGGCCCATCGTGCCTTCGGCCACTTCTCCCTCAACGCCGTCCGCTCAAACGTTGTCAGGTACGCTTCGACGTCATCTTCTGCAGCCAACTTTTGCCAGTACCGACTCACATGGATCCTTCGGGTTTCTGCTTCCGGGTCCACCTCAGGCATGCTCACCAGGCGCTGCGCCACCTGTTGGAGAAGGTGGCGGTCTGCAGCCGTCATGTCCACTAACTCCTTCAGCTGTGCGGCCATAAAGCGGTTAGCTTCATGCTGTGCGGCAGTGGCCTGCACTAGGGCTTTCACCACGTCTTCCATACTGTCGCCTGTACCACGTTATTGCCCACGTTCTCCACCACAATGTGACAAAACACTCTGGGATCGCCTTTGCTGGGGTCAAAGGTCACGTGGCGTGTGCATTGAATCTGAGGCGTACAGCAGGTTTCTTAGCAGACTGACTTCAGGTCAGATTTATTAACGTGAAAGCAACATAGATAAAACAAAGCATAAAAATAAATCCTAGCCTGTCCGGCACTAACTAAACAGATACGATGCTATCTCAACAACTGGGGGGGCTTCTCCCTCCCAGCGAACAACACACAGTCCTTGAGCACAGCTCTCACTCACGTTTGTCTCACACAGACAGGCAATCTGTGTGCCCCAGGCTGACGCCGGAAACCCTCAGCTGGTCATCCTTTATTCCTGCAGTCATTAACCCATCATTATCCTGAAGATACTGAGCAGCCTAATTCACATAGGACAAATACCTGGGCGAGATATACCTGCCCCCGACTACCAGACCGACATGATTCTTACAGTACACAGTGACTGCACTGGCAGAATAGTGAGTGCAGCTCTGGTGTATAATACAGGATGTAACTCAGGATCAGTAATGTAATGTATGTACACAGTGACTGCACCAGTAGAATAGTGAGTGCAGCTCTGGAGTATAATACAGGATGTAACTCAGGATCAGTAATGTAATGTATGTACACAGTGACTGCACTAGAAGAATAGTGAGTGCAGCTCTGGGGTATAATACAGCATGTAACTTAGGATCAGTAATGTAATATATGTACATAGTGACTGCACTAGCAGAATAGTGAGTGTAGCTCTGGAGTATAATACAGGAGGTAACTCAGGATCAGTAATGTAATGTATGTACACAGTGACTGCAGTAAGAAAAAACAAAGTCCAGCTCACCATATCGACATTCCCGGAGGCTCGGAGCACGGAACCGCTGTGTCAGGGCGTAGGCAAACATAAAAGGAAAAGAATCCAGCTCAACGATGCAGTGAAAGATCCGTAGCTTTATTTCACTTCAAAATAGCGTGTGAGGACAAAACATCAGCACATTAAAACCAAGATCAACGCGTTTCCGGTGACTGAGCACCCTTAATCATGATGATCATGATTAAGGGTGCTCAGTCACCGGAAACGCGTTGATCTTGGTTTTAATGTGCTGATGTTTTGTCCTCACACGCTATTTTGAAGTGAAATAAAGCTACGGATCTTTCACTGCATCGTTGAGCTGGATTCTTTTCCTTACACAGTGACTGCACCAGCAGAATAGTGAGTGCAGCTCTGGAGTATAATACAGGAGGTAACTCAGGATCAGTAATGTAATGTATGTACACAGTGTCTGCACCAGCAGAATAGTGAGTGCAGCTCTGGGGTATAATACAGGATGTAACTCAGGATCAGTAATGTAATGTGCAGCGCCCCAGAGTCCTGGTCGTTGCAGTACTGATGCTCCGCCGCTAAGGGGGCTATGGTACGTCTGATGGCACTGAAGGAGTTCATCTGACCAGGTATCACAGACACCAATACACTTCACAGTCTGGCCTCCAGGGGGAGCTAAGGGTGCTATGTATTAGGCCACTCCTCACAATCTGGTAAAACTGGGGGTTGGATAGGAAGTTAGAGAGAAGCTGACTGGGAATCGAACAGGCAACATCCTGTGGCAGAGGGTGTTGCGGGGAGAGACTCAGGGGGGTCCCTGTCAGAGGTGGGATCCTGACAGAGGCCTAGCGAACAGAGAGAACGTTACGGGACCGCGCCTGCACTTGATCGCGGCGGTACCCTAAGAAAGGACAAGAAGCGAGGTTTATTGTGCTGAGTGAGAAACGAAATCAACGCAACAAGGAGAAATACCAGTAGGAGTCGTGCTGTAAGACGAGGCAACATCCTACTGAGGCACGTAGCCGGTGGCCGGAACGCCGAGGAAGTACTAGGCTCCAAGCAATACTTCAAACCTACGGCAGGACAGTCAGCTATAGGCGGGCTGTCTCACACCAATCACCTACGAAGACACAGGGGGCAACAATAGGAGAAGGGCGACGCAAGAGTCCCTGAAGAACTCCAGGCCTACCCGTCATACGGGTGCGTCCTAACCATATCATCTGGGGGACGAAGAAGAACATCAGAATCGAGTTGTGAGGGAACACGAGAAACAGACACAACAGTTGTGGGGACTATCCCGTGAGCACAGCAGGGGAGGACCACAACACACAAGCGCTAGAAGGTAGGCACAGATTTCCACCTGCAAAGGGAACTCTGGAGGTGCCATCGGACCGGCCGGACATGCGCAGCCCGGTTAACCGTTTTCCGGACTGAGGATCCTGAAGCCTTCAGTAAAGAGGTAAAGAGACTGCAACCTGGTGTCCTCGTTATTTACTGCGGCCTGCACCACATCATAACATCGTCACCATACCTCCACTTCATTGTACATCCCTCAGCAGGGTCACGGACCGGGTCTAGCCACCATGACAACCCCAGAGCAGAGACTCAGAGGCCCGGTACCGGGTACCCCTCGGCCCTGCGGCAGTGGGGACGCTACAACTGTATGTACACAGTGACTGCACCAGCAGAATAGTGAGTGCAGCTCTGGGGTATAATAAAGAATGTAACTCAGGATCAGTAATATAATGTATGTGCACAGTGACTGCACCAGCAGAATAGTGAGTGCAGCTCTTTAGCCTTTAATACCTGTGAAGTACTTCATACATTCTTGTAGGAACAGGTGTCTCTGTTAATCTTTGATGTCTGGCTTTTTGTTCAGCTGATAGTGGTTGGTTGAGTGACTGTCGCTTTATTAGGTGGAATATTTCATTGCGTTGACCTCAGACCTTCTCCTTCTCGTGAAGAAGCTTTTATGTGAAGAGGATAATCTTCGGCTGACAGCAGGACGGAGGCTCCTTAGTTACCTGTCCAGCTGCCTGTATTTCAGCAGCGTCTTGGCACTTTCAGAGAGAAAGCCGCCTGCCAAGAATTAATATGTTCTCTCCGGAGTTGTCAGCTCGCTGTCTTCTCCATCTCTTGGAGAATCGTGTGAAGGAATTTTTGTCAGCAATGAATTATGAGATTAGTAGTGGACGTCATCCTGAGTCTGAGCGCTGATGACCGTCAATGGACGCTGACCAAGAAAACCATCAATCTCATGTCCATCTCTTTATCTAGCTCATATACAATATATACTGTACTTACCTTGTAATGTCTTTGCAGCGCCCCAGAGTCCTGGTCGTTGCAGTACTGTGGCTCCGCCGCTAAGGGGGGCTATGGTACGTCTGATGGCACTGAAGGAGTTCATCTGACCAGGTATCACACACACCAATACATTTCACAGCCGGGCCTCCAGGGGGAGCTAAGGGTTCTATGTATTAGGCCACTCCTCACAGTCTGGTAAAACTGGGGGTTAGGCAGGAAGTTAGAGAGAATGCTGACTGGGTTGGAACCAGGCAACACCTTGTGGCAGAGGGTGTTGTAGGGGAAGATTCGGTAGGGTCCCTGTCAGAGGGGGGATCCTGACAGAGGCCTGGCAATCAGAGAGAAAGCTACGGGACCGCGCCTGCACTTCATAGCGGCGGTGTCCTAAGAAAGGACAAGAAGCGAGATTTATTGTGCTGAGTGAGCAACGAGATCAACGCAACAGGGAGAAATACCAGTAGGAGTCATGCTGTTAGACCGAGGCAACATCCTACTGAGGCGTAAATAACCGGTGGCCGGAACGCCGAGGAAGTACAGAGCTCTAGGCATTACTTCAAACCAACGGCAGGACAGAGCTATAGGCTGGCTGTCTCACCTACATCACCTACGCAGACATAGGGGGCAACCTTTGGAGAGGGGCGACTCTAGGGTCCCGGAAGAGCTCCGAGCCTTCCCGTCATACGGGTGCGTCCTACCATAAGATCTGGGGGACGAGAATAAGAAGAACATCAGAATTGAGTTGTTGTGAGGGAACACGAGGAACAGACACAACAGTTGTGGGGACTATCCCGTAAGCACAGCAGGGGAGGACCGCAACACACAAGCGCTAGAAGGTAGGCACAGATTTCCACCTGCAACGGGAACTCTGGAGGTGCCATCGGACCGGCCGGACTTGCGCAGCCCGGTTAACCGTATTCCAGACTGAGGACCCAGAAGCCTTCAGTAAAGAGGTAAAGAGACTGCAACCTTGTGTCCTCGTTATTAACTGCGACCGGCACTACACCGCACCACTACCACCATCCATATCTATTACTGTACGCCCTTCAGCAGGGCCACGGACCGGGTCTAGCCATCGTGACAACCCCAGAGCAGAGACTCAGAGGCCCGGTACCGGGTACCCCTCGGCCCTGCGGCAGTGGGGGCGCTACATCTTCACATCCTGTCCAGATGTGTCCAGACCCCAGAATTTCAAGCGGTGGAAGTTCACCGATCGCCATATTGGGACACCCAAGTGATGGGTGTCTCAATATGGAAACTGGTGGTACCAGCCTCTTGCGCGGGACCACCAGCGGAACACCGTCGCAACACACCCACCATATGTGCCGTACGCACCACACACACACACACACACTGTATACGCCGTACGCAGCCTCTTGCGTGATACCACCAGCGGAACACTGTCGTGAACACGCCGCCGCTGGGATCAGCCGAATGATTCACTGACCGCCGACATCTTTTTACAGCAGGAGCGCATACGCAGTTTTTATGTGACCGCCGCTATCTGTCTGCACAATGATGGCAGTGGTCTGATTTACTGCACCTGCGTGAATTACGCGCAGGCGCATTGAATTATTCGGCTATGCCGGCGGCAGATGCGCGACGTGTCTACAGGCAGAGGAAGCCGGTCACATTAAAGGGGTTTTCCCACAAACGAAAGTTCTTTTTAAAAATTGTCTGTGTCTGACCGTGTACAGAACATACCACATCTCCTGGGCAGGGGAGGAAGCAAAAGACAATACTGACATTACAGCAGGGGATCACAGAGGAATCATTTTGTGAGGTAAAATATTTCACTGACTTTTTAAACAATATTTTACCTCACAAAATGAATCCTCTGCGATACCCTGCTGTAATGTCAGTATTGTCTTTTGCTTCCTCCCCTTCCCAGGAGATGTGGTATGTTCTGTACACCATCAGACACAGACAATTTTTAAAATGAACTTTTGTTCGTGGGAAAACTCCTTTAAAAAGCAAATATCAACGCCAACATGGCTCCTCTTAAAAAGCCAATAATGATGACAGGAAAGAAGCAAAGGCACAACGTCGAAGACAACAACAGGCAAATGAGACTCTTGAAGAGCAACAGCATCACTGGGACAAAAACAATGCATATAAGCACATGGGGTAGACAGGTCAAAGAAGAGAGCAGAGACGGGAGAAGTGTTGTGAACTCTATTTCTGGGCTCCCTCTTGTGGTCACAAGTGGTACTGTGTGAGTGCTGTCTTTCTGCAGGTTTGTGACTGGCATCAGCTGTCTCGTTATCTGTGGGCTGGTTTTCTATTTAAGCTCACTTGGACTCTCAGTCTATGCCTGCTGTCAATGTATTCAGTGCTATTCTGATTCCTTCTGACTACCTTGCTACCAGTCTCTTCAAGAGAAGCTAAGTTTCCGTTTTGTTCATTTTTTGATCATCAGTGTTTTATATGTTTCTTGTCCAGCTTGCTAATATGTGATTTCCCTGCTTGCTGGTAGCTCTAGGGGGCTGAGTTTCTCCCCCCACACCGTTAGTTGGTGTGGGGGTTCTTGAATTCTCAGCGTGGATATTTTGGTAGGGATTTCTACTGACCGCACAGTTGGCTATCTGTCTTCTGCTATCTAGTATTAGCGGGCCTCATTTGCTGAATCTGTTTTCATTCCTACGTGTGTCTTTTCTCCTTACCTCACCGTTATTATTTGTTGGGGGCTTCCTATTTCTTTGGGGTTATTTCTCTTGAGGCAAGTGAGGTCTTGCTTTCTCTTTAGGGGTAGTCAGTTTCTCAGGCTGCGTCGAGACGTCCAGGATTTTAGGCACGTTCACCGGCTACCTTTAGTGTGTTTGGTTAGGATCAGGTTTTGCGGTCAGTCCAGTTACCACCTCCCTAGAGCTTGTTCTATGTTTAGTAACTTAGCTAGTATTTCCTGTGATCCTCAGCCACTGGGATCATAACAGAGAAGACAGCACATGGGGAGAAAGAGAGTGGACAGATGGGTGACCACATGGGGGAGAGATTCTCAATGCTGCTAAGCCAGCCCCCATCGTGACATTACCACCCTCCCGATAGCATCCGGCCTCCATCTAGTTTAGCTTTATAGTCACAATTGACCCCGAGTGCTGAGACTGATGCAAGTTTTGGTTTTCACATTTTGCGTTTTCAATGGTTTTTGTCAATGTTTTGTTCACTGAGCCACTTAGTTATCACTTTTGCCTCCGTCAGCTGGAAAAAGCATCATTCCCACATAGTCCTGGGTGGCGGGAGAAGTCGTTCTTGGAGGAGGTTTAGATCCTGCCCTTTGTTCATGGCCGTGCTTTTAGGAATAATTGTGAGTGAGCCCCCTCCATGTGTAGGAGGGTGGTGCTGTGATGGACAGTAAGGAACACGCTGTTACTTTAAGAGACTGCACCCCCTTGTCTGGCAGGATGGAATCTTCTGCTTCTCCCCTGCAATAGACTGTGTGAATGAACTGAACTGTGCAGATGGCAGGGGTGAAGCCTGAACAGCGTGTGTGAGCTGAGGCTACTGCAGAGAGAACTTTGTGCTTATAGCTGCAAGAGAGGAGAATTGTGTCCTGATATAGCTGCAAGAGAGGACCCACAGCCTGTAACAGAGTGGACTTGTGAGATTGACAAACTTTTCCGGGTGCAGTGAGGTTGGCTGTCCTGTGTTAGTTTGAGGAGCCATGAAGATACCAAGAAAGGGATGTACAGTTTCCAGGAGCACCTCCAGGACCCAGAAGCAAGAAGACCACGTTTCACGGAGCTGACAGAAAGCCGTGCGCACCACCGTACTGTTGGGGGCCCCCGGAACTGGATCTGAGTCCCCAACATCACCGTGAGTTTGTTCCTGTTTTGTGCACATGTCAGGGCCTAATGTAGGCTTCAATAGTAAGAACACGGCAGCCGTGAGGCCTGCTTAGTAAAGGCCAGGGAGGTTATACGAAGAGTAGCATTATTCTTTGTTTATTGTTTGCATTTACTTGTGTGATGTATATTGAGTCTGTAACAGTTGGAGCACCGTGCTATTTTACGGACAAGCTAAAGAATATAACTTTTGTAAATTATGTTTTGCCATTTCATACCCCTGTTTGCATCTTCCTCATTCCCTTCATTCCTTGCCTTCCAATACATCTACCCTTTGTTGTTTGCACCTCATCCTGTGTACTGTAGTCTTCCTGCACCGTGGTGGTCCCCCGGCCATCGCTTCAAGTGGCGCTGCGAGCAGGGTACTGTCACCAAGATGGAGGCAGCAGACAGCAATGGTGGGAATGCTAATGTTAATGGAGATGCTGTGGGCATTGATGGAACCCCTGCAAGGACACTCCCTATGGGCACCATATTTAGTGTGCTACCAAAGTTTGACGGCAAGAATATGCCACTGTCCGACTGGGTGTCCCGGCTGCAAAGTACCCTGAAGATTTATAACATCGGCCCAGACCTTGAAGCAGACATTGGTTTAACTGCCCTAGAGGGAGAAGCCCGTAGAAAACATCTGCCTACAACCAGAACTCACCCGCAGTACCCTGAAGGAGCTAGTGAAGTTCCTGGAAGAGATCCACGGCGAGACTGCTAGCGCCGGACACCTTCGCACCAAATTTTTCTGTAGGCTGCAGCGGGAAGAAGGAATTTCTCAGTATGCAACAGTACCACCCTCCTACACATGGATGAGAAGCTCCCACACAAGTGGTCTCAGGGGCTTCACTGCTGGCAGACACAGGACTCATGGCAGCGTCATCTTCTGTAGAAAATCATTCTTCCATATGTCCAAATGTGTGTAAAGGGGCTTCATCAGAGACAGTAGCATAGCTACCTGGGGCAAAGGGGCCGCCGAGGGCCCCGTCACATGGAGGGACCCATTTGAACTCACGACCGCTTCTGTCACTAGGCAGAAGGCAGCACTCTGAGATGACAGAGACAGGGCGGCACAATGTCTGCTCCCCACCTGAGTGAGACTGCACACTCCACAGCGGCCAGTCGCAGAGTTTCACTGCAGAGCATGGAGCTGCCCTGGCAGAACAATGTACTGTAGTGCGTATGCACCTGCTTTACTTATGGGTGATCTGCGCTCTTTGGCTTTTCCCAGCATGTGCGCATTACAGTACTATGCTCTGCCCTCAGCATGGCAGATAGAAGTGCAACTGCGCAACAGGGCGATGGAGGAGACTGTGGAGGACATAAGATGCGTCATTCATATGAAACAGGGAAGGAGGACGGTGATCGTAAGAAGAGAGGAGGCTCTGGATCACGACCAGCGATGCCCATCGGACCAAACGGCACCTTTTGTAAGTTTAAGAAAAGGTGTTTTTGTGCCTTGTAGAGCAGATTGGTGTCTTATATAAAGCAGAACATTGTAACAGAGGCTTATAGATGCTGGCCGTACTTTACATGGGGATAACGTGGTGACAGGTTCCCTTTAAAGTGGTTGTCTGGGCACAGGATAAAAGTCTGCAGTCACTTTACATGACTGCAAACTGGCAAATCAGGACAGGATGTGGTGCGCCTGCTGTAATGAGTCCACAAAAATCACTGATGTGACCTCATGTCTGCTATTTGCATGTGTAGCCTAGATAAGATTGGCTGTTCACAATACAAGAGAACAGAGAGAAGCTGAAAGAGTGAAGATGACACATGACCTCAAGTTGCATATGTAACAGATAGAAGCTGCTCTGTTGATTTAGAATTATCCAGCAACTATAGGGGTTAAAATGGATATTGCAGGCAGGGAGTGGTTAGCTGAGCCCCAGAGGATACTGGGAAAGTTGTTATTGTGTCCTGGACAACCAAGAGCAGAGAGTCTCCTGTCAGACAAGCTGTATCGACCAGTTCTTCCTGGGAAGCATTTGCTGTAATCATAGAAGCAGTCAGGACAGCCAGGAGCATCTTTATTGCCTCTAGATAGAAGTGAGAGAGCTACAGCACCAGACTCATCCCCTTCACCCACCTCACTGCATGAGCAAGGGACAGTTCTGCTTAGGTTAAGACACTGCGTGTGAAGAGAAGTTCTGTAAAGTTCTGTAAAGAGACTTTCATATATTTTGATGGAGCATTGAATGAAGAGAAGTAATTCTGTGTGATGAAAAGAAACTTGAATAAAACCCCTGTGATCAAGTTCAGCTCAGAAGTGTGTCCTAGCTGCGTGTCTGTAAACCATTACCTCCCCTCTACTGTGAAGAATTATCATTAATGGTCACCCTGAGTAAGATTTCCCCAGGATTCCAAAAAGAGCTCCAGTATCCTTTGTATCACCTTCATATACTGAGTGGGGTACATGCAACACATACCTGCAGTTACATGACCTCCTGCTCACATAACCAATGCTGGGGACTCATGGGCCATTATAATTGTACATGTGGGGACTCTGAGGACATTATTAAATGTTAAGAGGGCACTTAAGAAGCATTAATGGGGCACTCAGAGTAGTATGACCGCCAACGGTGCCCAGGAGGTTTTATCACTTGGTGAACACTGTTTTTCTAGGGGATTTGCACAGGGCATTAATAATTTCTAAGGGTTAGTTTTACCATCTTGAGGGCACAAAAGAGGCATTATTGCTATGTAAGGAGCACATTGGTGGCATTATTATGTGGGGGGCACAGTGGTGGTATTATTATGTGGGGCAGTAAGAGGAGCACTGTTATTGTTCTACATAGCAGGTGCAGTAATAGGGACACATATTACAGCAGTGGCTCAGCATTGGGGTATCAGCAGGATGAGGGGTTTGTACAGGTTGGGGATAGATGGTGATGGGGCTGGAAATGTGAGAAGTCCGATGTGTCTGTGCTGTAATCTCTGCAGACGAGTCCTGGCTGGAGAAGTTGTCATGTCGGTCTGGGCCAGATGGAAAAGATGGGAAAAGTGATCGATTCCATCAGAAACGACATCAGCGGTAAGTCATTATCTATAACTGTGCTGTAACCTCTTACATGTTCTGCAGGACTGGTATCTACCACTATATGGTCACCGTATGGCGGTAATATCAGTGTTGGATTTGCGTAGAGATTTGTTTTTACTAACAGCGCAGTCATCTGCTGAGGTTCCCTGGTACCTATTAGTTAAGTCCGCCACCATAGTTGTAATCAGGGCTACCTGGTTAGGGACCCACTCAGATGTTTTGCTTCCCCCTGAGCTGAACCTCTAGCTACACCTCTGATCAGTGAAAATACATTTACCCCCGTCCTCTGCAGTCTAATCCCTGTACTTCTTCCAGAATTTCAGTCTAGCCTTGATGTTTTTCTTTTAGAGAAGAGGCTTTTTTGCTGCCTTCGTCACACCCATCAGCCTCCAAAAGCTTCTACCCACTGTGCGTGCAGATGCACTGACACCTGCCTGCTGCCATTCCTGATCAAGCTCTGCACTGGTGTTTAATGTGTCCAGTAGCTGAATCCTGTTTAGGATACAGTCCTAGCATTTGGTGGACTTTTTTGGATGTTGTGAAGTCTTTATAACAAATGAACGTGTCTATTTGATGATCCAATCAATTGTTGATTTAGAGGCTCACTACATACAGGTTTATACAGCCACCACTAGGGGGAGCTCATTACATACAGATGTATACAGTCACCACTAGAAGGAGCTCACTACATAGATATTTATACAACCACCACTAGGGGGAGCTCACTACATACAGATTTATACAGCCACCAATAGGGGGAGCTCACTACATACAGATTTATACAGCCACCACTAGAGGTAGCTCAATATATGCAGATTTATACAACCACCATTAGGGGGAGCTCACTACATACAGATTTCTACAGCCACCACTAGGAGCCTGTAGTCTGTGGAGAAAGGTGCTGCTCTGGTTGCTCCAGGAGAGTCACTGTTTTTTTTTCCACCCAGTAATTCCCCCCCCTCTCTGACCTAGGAAAGAGAGGGGTGTAGTGGATGGACTGTGGGGCTGAGTCCCCGTCTCCCACCCCTCGGTCTAAGCCGGCGAGGGGTGGGAGCTCATTGCTACCGGCAAAGAGGGTCACCAGATCTGGCAAGGCCCAGAGCATGGAGGAGCCCAGGAAGACCCAGGAGGGCTGCAAAGCCCCTAAGGCTGAGGCGAGGGCCACTGCGGTGTCTCCTCCCGGAGGTGAGCGGAGTACTCGCAGAGGTGCAGCGGTGGCGGTGCCGAAGGACTGGGGCACTAGGGCCGCACAGGAGCCGGTTACCAGCTATGGCTCCCGCGTCCATACGTACCTCAGCGAGTACGATGAGGCTGGGAAGACCATCAGGAGACTCCGGGAGGAGCTGAAGGAGGTGAGGCAAGCTGCAAGCAGAGCCTCCCGCACAGAGAAGTCTGCCCTGACAGCCAGGATATCCAGCCTGGGGATCTGCATTGAGGGCATGGAAGCCCGGAGAGGGACTATATTAGACAACCGCGGGCCCTTCCGGGAAAAACTGGAAAAAGAGGACCGATTCCACAACATGGCTGCTGCGAAGGAGCCAGAGGGGTCTCGGCGTCCGACCCAGGTGGAGGAGGTGGACCATGAGGAGATGGAGGAGGCACCGTACCCACCTGGGGGCTTGGTAAGTGATCTCCAGGCCACACACAGCGGGATAGATCCAGTGCAGGTCCCACTCCCATCAGACAATAGCATTTCAGAGGATGATGGGGGTGATGCGGATGATAGCAGCAGCGATAACAGCAGTAGTGGGGGTTGCCTCGTCTTGCAGCAGATCCGTCAGCTAGACTCCCCAGTAAATTATGCCCACCTGAAGTTTGGGGATGAGGTCTGCGGGGACGAGGCAACCAGGAGGGGGAAAAAGAAAAGCAAAAAAAGGAAGAAAACATCGGAGGAGAGGTTGGTGTTTGTCCCCCTTCCTGGGACCCCCCGGTCCCGCTGTGTGGAGCCCGCTACCCACCCCGGCCCGGGACCTGCAGTGGTTCCGGTGCGAGGGAGCGGGGAGAGTACAAGTCGCATGGCGCAGGTCGCCGTCTCTGCTGGCGGTAGCAGAGGGGGCGAGAGTGGGCATGCGGCTGCAGAGCCGGACAGTGTGCATGGTCTGGAGTGTGGCCCTGTGGCGGGCGGTAATAAAATCTGTGGAGGTGTCCAGGCCCGATCCTCTGTGGAAACGGGGGACGGCCTGGTGCCTGCTGCACCTGCTGGCGCTCGGGGGGTGGAGGCTGTGGGTACCTTACCGGTGGTCACCGCTCCCCGCAGTGTTAGCGGTGTGCTGTCAGCCGGGGCCGCATCATCGGCGGCGTGTGCTGTGGTGTCGGGGTCTCCCACATGCAGATCCGATGCTGGGTCAAAGTCCGGGACCCCGGCACCGGTTATCATCTCGGGTGCAGCTGTAATGGCTGCGGTAATGCCGTCCCGGATCACACCCTCGCCGGAGGAGGTCGCACTGCCGGGGTCCTCTGCATGTGTGTCACCTGTATCTGTGGGGGACCCGGCGGTGAAGTGCACACAGCGTGGAGATGGTCTGCAGGAGAGGCTGGAGCAACAGTCTGCAGCTGCCAGCACATGCTCTGCTGAAAAGCAGGGTGTGGTAATCAAACCCTGCAGTATGGATCTTAAAGGGGCAGCTGCACTGCAAATAGCAACAACCCCAGCAGAAAGCAGAAAAAAAAATGCTAACAAAAATGTAAATAAGAATGGAAGTGGTGCAAGTGGTGTGAATATTGTCTGTGATGATGGTGACGGGTCAAGGGTGGTTTCTGCTGGAGGTATGGTTGGTGTGAATGGTGCCAGTGCGGTGATTTCTACCAGTGAAAATGGTGAGGCTGAGGTAAGTGAGGTGGAGATTGTTGACTGTGAGGTTGAGGGTTCAGGGAATATAGGGGCTGGTCCATCGTCCCCCTCACCTGCAGCCGCCATTAGTTATGCGGCTGCTGCCGCTGGGGTTCCACAGGGGTCTTCCTCATCTCCGGACCCAGGGAATGAGGCTTTTCGCCGCCGTTTCCTGGAGGCCCTCAAAAAAGGGGAGCGGACGATCAATGTAGAGGGAAGAGAGGTGGCGTTGTCCTACTGGCTAGATAAGTTTGGTGTAGCTGCCTTCCAAGAGAAAAGGGGGGGGGGAGACCGTGTGGTCCCTCCCGACAGCCGGGCAGGGGGTCTCCAGGAGAAATGTGGTTCGTCTTCGCTGGAGGGGCGATGAGGCGTGTCCATCCAGGACAAATGTGGTGAAGCTCCTCATGAAGATGGACTTCAGAGCTATTGACATCTTTGCTCTGATACATCCTTTTGGGACCTCCACCTTTGATATCAGCTTTGTTCGGACGGAGGGCTTGGAGCTCTTTTGGTCGAATTATGAGCTGGTAAAAGAGGAGCCCGGCTGGTGAGGGTTCGCCGTGGAAGCAATTTCTCGCCAAAGTGGGCCGAAGAAAGTGACCGTTTTAACATGTAATGAGTCTCTTTCTGGCGTTGACATAATGACCTGGTTGAGCCGCTACGGCGAGGTTGTGGAGGTCCCTAAGAAGAACCGGGACGATTTTGGTATCTGGTCAGGAGGCTGGACCTTCATGGTAAAGTTGAAGCGTTCAGGTGGCACTGTCACCCACATCCCTTCCTCGGCTTTCCTGGGAAGGGATCGGATTCTGGTCTTCTACCAGGGGCAGCCGAAGGTATGCCACAGGTGCGGTGATCATCGCCACTTCAGCGCAGGCTGCAAGGTGCAGAAATGTTCCTTGTGTGGCGAGGTGGGTCACCTCGCCACATCCTGTGGTGTCATTCGATGTCACCTGTGTGGTGATCTAGGTCACCCGTTCAGCCACTGCCCTCGTTCCTTCTCTAATGCCATGGCCGGCCGGGCGGAGGGGAGCCGCGAGGAAGTTCCTGGCGGTGCAACTTCTGCAGAGATTGGAGGTGGCAGCGGGGGAGGAGCTGAGGGGCCGATGAGGAATGGCAGGGCTAGGGGCCCCTCTTACCAGCGGAGGCAGGCAAGGCGTCAGGAGGGCAGGGGGCAGGAGGAGCCTCGGGAAACTGGGGTAATGGCTGCCCCCTCCTCCGAGGCGACAGCTCATGTCACTGAGGCCCCGGGGGAGGAAGCGGTGAATGAGGAGATCAGACGGATGGAGAATGAGGAAGTGGCTGATCTCTCAGATGCCTCTCAATATGAAAGTTTTGATGAGGATGGAGGGGAACAGCCAAAAGAAATGGGTGACAAGGGTACCAAGAGTGCCAAAAGTAAAAAAAAGAAGAAAAAAGGTGGAAAATCTTCTTCCCTGACCAAGGTGCCTAAGGAAGGTCCCACCGACTCCCCTCTGATCCCCCTCTCCAACCGGTTCCAAGCCCTTGACGATCCTGCTGAGATGGGAGTCGGGGGTGAGGTTCCGGAGGTAACATCGGGAGGGCCTTTGGGAGGCGGGGGAGTCCCTTCTCCAGGGGGTGTGTCTTCCTCGGGAGGTGGGGACGACCCTGGGTCCGGAGATGAGAAAGAGGTGGGAGGGATGGATACCTCAGTCTCTCTGAAAAGAAGAGGGGGGGCTTCATCGTCCGGAGATGAGCGGGCTAAGAAAAAGGGTGGGGGGAAGAAAAAGGCCATCTAACTCGATCACTCATGATGGCGGCACCCACCCCGTTGACTCTAGCGACCATTAATGTCGCTAGTATAAAGTCTGATGCGGCTAGATTTGCGGCCTTTGATTTTCTCACCCAATTTGAGGCTGAAATTTTGTTTTTGCAGGAGACCAGGCTTACGGATATGGGGGCCATACGCAAGGCGGAGAGCGAGTGGAGGTGCGGGTCTTCGTACTGGTCTCTTGCGGCCGAGCCGTGTAGCGGGGTGGCAGTCCTTTTTAAGACTGCATCGGTTGAATGCCGGAGAGTTATCGAGGTAGAAATGGGGAGGTGCCTGGTCTTAGACGTCTTCATGAGGGGACAGGAGCTTCGGCTCATTAACATCTATGGTCCGCAGTCAAAGTGGGACCGTAAATGTCTCTTCCTGAAGATTAAGCCCTATCTTTTTACGAGTCGGCAAGTGGTCTTTGGAGGTGACTTTAACACTGTCACAAGGCTTCGTGATAGGGGAGGCTCCATTGACCGGCTGGCTTATGATAGTAATACTCTTAATAGCATAGCTAGTGACGCTCGCCTGGTGGATGTCCACATCCGGCACACCCCAGGTCACTGTGGTTTCACCTTTCATAGAGGTAATTGTAGGTCTAGGATAGACAGGTTTTTTTTAAAGGAGGAAGCCATCTCTTCAGCAGTGTCCGTTGTTGAGGTGGAGTTCTCCGATCACTGTCTGATTTCTTTTTCTCTGAATGTTTCAGAAACCCCTCGGATGGGAAGGGGACTATGGAAGCTGAATTCGTCCCTCTTGGAAGAAGCAGAGATAAGACAATCCTTTGAGGACTTTCTTCAGAGCCAGGTACCGCTTTTGGATCTCTGTAGCGATAAGTCAGAGTGGTGGGAGATGTTCAAGGATCGGGTTGCTAGTTTCTTCCGCCAGCTCTCGAGCCTCAGGAGCCTGAGCAGGTACCGCCTGTATCAGGAACTGAGGAGGAAACTCAAACATCTCGTCTCGGCTGGAGGTGACCGTGAGGAGATCTCCAGAGTGAAGTCTTTACTCAAGAGGTGTCAGTACGATAGGCACACATCTTTGGTTTTTGAGAGGGATTTCGGGAGGTACCGCTCGCCTGACCCCTACAGAAACTGTAAGATGTCAGTGAGTTGTAAGGTGGTGACAGGTTTGGTCGACGATACGGGTTCCCTGAACAGATCCAAATCAGGGATCCTGGAGGTGATCAGATCTTTCTACTCACACCTCTTGGGGAAGAGGGATCTGGATCGGAACGTGATGTCGGCTTTCCTGGCCGAAGCCATCCCTGAGCCAGGAGATGACCCCTCGCTTCACGTTTTGACAGAACCAATCAGGGAAGAGGAAGTGCGACTGGCCATTGATGGGCTTCGGCCTAAGAAATCACCAGGTCCGGATGGCTTAACATCCGAGTTTTATAAGACCTTTAGGGACTCCTTGGTCCCTCTCTTGACTGAGGTGTTTAACGAGTGTCTCTCCTCGGGCGCTCTTTCCCAGTCAATGAGGCAGTCTGCCCTGATTATCCTGTCAAAGGGTAAGGACCCGTCCCGTATTGAGAATTGGCGTCCCATAGCGCTTCTCAATACGGACCGGAAGGTTCTGGCAAAGGTGCTGTTCAAACGGCTGGTGAAGTTTGCTCCCCGGCTCCTTTCGGAGGCCCAGCACTGCTCTGTTCCAGGCCGCAGTACGTTTAGTGCTGTGCTCGGTGTCCGAGAGGCAGTGGAGCAGGGCAGGGCAGGTCACTGGAAGGGGTACTTGCTGTCCTTAGACCAGGCGAAGGCTTTTGATCGGGTTAACCATGAGTACCTCTGGTCCGTCCTTCTGAGGTACGGTCTGCCTGGGGGGTTTGTAAATTGGCTAAAGATCTTGTATGCGGGGGCAGAGACTTTCCCGCTCGTGAATGGTTGGTCTGGCCGCCCTTTTGAGGTTGGGTCTGGGGTCCGCCAGGGCTGTCCATTGAGCCCGCTGTTATACGTGTTCGCGATAGATCCCCTTTTAAGGAGGATTGAGCGTGGACCGTTAGTGGGAGTCAGGATGGACCAGGTGGCCCCGGAAGCCACTCTGAGGGTGGTAGCGTATGCCGATGACGTCTCCCTTTTCGTGTCCTCGGGTGAGGAGGCGGAGTGGGTCATGTCTGAGGTTGATCGCTACTCGGAGGCTTCTGGGTCCAGAATTAATCAGGAAAAGTGTGAGAGTCTCTGGCTGGGAGGGGGAGACCCTAGTTTTGGTCTCCCGGACACTCTTCCAGAGCCCCAGGCATCGGCAAAAATCCTAGTCATCGAATTTGGCCCTGGGGACTACCCCCAGCAAAATTGGGAGGGCAGACTTAAGATCGCCGCCCAGAAGGTGGACCAATGGAAGGGTTGGTCTTTGACCCTGAGGGAAAGGGTTAGCCTGGTTAAGGGTTTTTTGCTACCCGTGTTAATATACCTGGGCAGTGTCTGCATGTTGCCAGAGCCGCTCTGGACACGGGTCTACAGCCTGTTTTTCCAGATGTTATGGGGAAATAGGCTAAACCTAGTCAAGTGGGAGGTCACGTACCGCACGAGGAGACTAGGAGGGTTGGGTATGGTCAACCCGGTGGTGTTTCTAATAAACACTTTTGTCAAGAGTAACATCGCCAACCTCTGGTCAGAGAGGGCTCCTCCGTGGGTATTCTCCTGCAGGGGATGGCTTCGACCCTTCTTCCAGGAATGGGAGACAGGAGGGCAAGTGAAGGACCTGCGCACACCGCACGGGCATCTCCCAGCTTATGCTACCCCGGTTCTGAAGGTGATCCGCCGGTGGGGTCTGGGAATGTGGGAGATCAGGACCATGTCGAGGAAATTCCTTGACAGGAGGGTCCTGTTGACCCATTTCCAGAAGCCTCTGGTGCTCAAAGATTGCCCAAGTCGGGATCTGGAGGGTGGGCTGAGGTTATTGAATTCTACTCGGGTCCCCTTGAAGTTTTGGGACTTGGCTTGGCGCTGCTTCCATGGGAAACTGTATGTAAGGGACAACCTGAAGTGTAGGAACTCCGATGATCGGGGTTGTCCCCGTGAGGGGTGTTGCGACACGCTGGAAAGCATGGAGCACTGCCTCCTTCAGTGTCCTTTTAATACAGCGGTCTACAACAGGGTGGGTGCTTCCATAGGCTGGCCTCGGCTGGCACACCTTTCCTATGCGGAGTGGGCGTATGGGGCATTCGGATCCCTGGGTGGCCGAGATCGGGGCACTTTATTTCTAGTCAGTTTAGTCGTCAGGTTTTACACGTGGAACGCACGGTGCTTAGTGTCAACTCAGCAGAAAATCCTCCCCAGGGACGAGGTTGTTAGGAACATTCTGGGTGGCCTGGTGAAGGTGCGCTCTCTGGAGTATGACAGGCTGGGTGCAGCGAGGGCCTCTCTTCTCTGGAGAGGGTTCTCATTTAATGTACCTAGGGCTTAAATAAGCAGGTAAATGGTAGGGACAGGTAGACAGCTTCAGTAGGGACAGGTAGATAGTTAGGGACAGGATAGGGACAGCCTAGGGACAGTTAGGTAGGCACGCGGTGAGTTAGGTAGGGTAGTAGGGTCAGGCAGGGAGAGACAGGGAAAGGTAGGTAGATAAATAGGGACAGATGTCTAGACAGGTATGGACGGCTGGTAGGGTAAGGATTGTTAGGGTAGAAGCCTGTCATCTCCGGTTTCCCGGTGGCGGGCTGGGGCTTTTCACTATCAGATTTTTGTTTTGCAGAAGTGAATTATTGATATAGGGCTTACAGGCACCAATCCTGGCTCTGGGTAAGTGTTGTATATAGAGTTATGTAGCATTGTATTGTAATGTGATGATCCTGTCTTGTAGGCAAGAGGTTATGAGTTACTCGGTGAGCTTATTTTTGTATTGTGTGGGTTTGGTGGTAGGTTGTTTATAGTTGTGTTTGCTGTGGGGGGGAAAAAAAATGTATATATTAAAAAAATATATATATTAAAAATAAAAAATGAAATAATTAAAAAAAAAAATAAAAAAAATTATAAAATAGATAAAAAGAAAAAAATATGTTTGTGTGATTTAGATAGATGTGTTTAAGCCAGGTGGCTATAATGTTTCTTTTTGGGCGATGGACCAGAGTTTTCTTTGTCAGGTTTGGTATGAAGTGTGTATGTGCGTGTGTATTAATAAAATGTTTCTTCTCTCCTTGGGTGAGGTAACCTGGGGAGGAGGAGATCTGGAGGAATCAAAAGTGAAAAGACGAGTAAAGGACAGAAACAGCATAAGAAGGAAAGATGGAGGAAGCTTCTCTGAGAAAGAAGAAGGCAGTTTGTTTTCTTTTGCGGGGTTGCTTTGACTGGGGGCAGTTATGCTGGACTCGGACTTTGCTTTGGACTGGGGGGGGGGGTAATGTTGGACTCGGACAGTTGCTTTTGCTGGGGTTTTGCTATTTATTGATTGTAAGTTTTGTATTTTTATAATAAAAGAGTTCACTACATACAGATTTATACAGCCACCACTAGAGGAAGCTCACTGCATACAGATTTATACAGCCACCACTAGGGGGAGCTGACTACATGCAAACTTATACAGTCTCCACTAGAGGGAGCTCATTACATATAGAATTATACAACCACCGATAGTGTGACCCTAGGCTATGAACTGTAACCTTGTGACCTGTTTTCAAAAGGGATGCAGTTACTAAAGATTGATGGCTAGGTAACAGGAATGGATGAGCTGTAATGTGATATCACATTGGACGGTTCAGGAATGACCCCAAGAAGCCCACTTTTGGATTTTATAAGCAAGCGTATCTACCACAGTGTTGGCTTTAGTTGTGATATCTAGAAAACAGGGTCCTGGCATCTCTAGAACGTCATGCGGTTCCCCTGTTATCTAGAGGCTATTAACATTCAAAAGTGGCCCAAGGAAAAGCCATTGTAGCTGCAGCATAGAAGCCCCTGACCATTACTCCCCAGCACCCAGGCAATTATGAAGCCTCCCTGGGAGCAATACTCGGTTTCCCTATAGTGATCACTGCCGTTCCCCTGGTTTTAACTGTGAAGAATGGAGACAAATATCTAATATTCCAGAAAACTATGAGAAGTTTTTACTATGAAGAAGAAACTTATTATTGTGAAATCCTATGATTGGGGCATTATGTAGATGGAGCTTCATGATGTTATGTTACAGATTCAAATCAAACCTTTTCTGAAAGTTTAATCTTTGAAATGAAACCTGAAGCCGAGTGTAAATCCCAGCAGTCGGCTGCACATCATTATTCACGGCGGCGCTCCAGCTCTGTTGCGCCTCAGCATCAGCTGCAGAGATTGTTCTTTCTCTTTTCACATTCTTATAATGCTTAAGAGCCTTAAGATTTACCGTGAGTTCATTTGGGGGCGCAAAACGTTGATGAGCAATTACTCGAGATTTACACAGGGATATAATATGATCAGCGCTCCTAGTTTCTCCTTATTGGCCGATGTGATGCCACGCAGGTCCTGCTCAGGGGTGGAACTACTCATAAAAGTGGCAACTCCTCCGAGGACCTTATTGTGGCATTGTAAGAAACTCTTGTAAGAAACTTCTGAGAGGGACATGCTGGAATAGTGATCTGCGATGCTCCGCAGAATGTGCCCAGCTGTCCCCACTATCGTCTTTACATGGGACATGGACATCAGGGCACCATCAGCTTCTTGGCTCACACAGTATCACAGTAGAATTTGTCCTGGGGCAAATAGTGTGCGGCGTATGAGCTGTACTTCCCCTTTAAGCTCGGCAGCACAATTACACACAGAATGTAGCGCCCATTACACATTGTGCCAACACGGAGCAAAAAACACATTTCTACTTTTTATCGTGACACCTTTGCTTCAGCCAGATAATCAGCACATAATGACACTTGTTAATTAGACCTGGAGGACAGCAGAAAAACATCTTCTAATGATGCCACCAGGACCCGGCTGCTTATGAGGAGCAAATTATTTAATTAAAGATAATTTCCACAAATTGCAACAAAACAAAACAGAAAAAAAACAAAAAACAGGTCCTGAGATGTCCTATTACATTGGACCCACTCCCGTGTGTATGGTCATACACTGCATGAATAATCTTCCCTGCGTGACACAGTCCGAGTGTGATACAATGGTAGAAGGGCAGCTCCATTCAGTTTCCTAAATTACTGCTCCACCACCACCATATACTGCTGAAATAATAAACTATACACAGCCTAAATAATGGCGTCGTTCAAGGCAGATACCACAATGTCCTGCAGAAATTACACCAATACAATTAGAAAGTAATACCACCACACTGTGCTAAAATAATACTGCCACACAGTGCCCAAATAATACCACCATACAGCACAAAAATAATACCATTATACAATGCCAAAGTAATACCACCATACAGTGCTCAAACAATGTCACTTTACAATGCTCACGTAATACCACACAGTGCTTAATTAATTTCACAATTTTGTGCTGCAATAATACCAAAGTACTTATATAATACTGCCCTAAAATGGTCCAATAATACCAACATGCTCTAATATTACTACCATACAGTGCATAAATAATACCATCATAGAATTCATAAATAGTACCACCATACAGTGCTCAAATAATCCCAGCATATAGAGCTTATATAGTGCTGCCATAAAGTGCCAAAACAATACCACTATACAGTGCTTAAATAATCCTGTTATAGTGTACAAACAATGACCAGAAAATGCCGCCATACAATCTTTATATAAACCTGCCATAAAGTGCTCAAATAAAAACCACCATACTGTGGTTATAGAATATCCCCACACAGTGCCCAAGTAGTAACACCATACAGAATTCTTATAATACTGTAATACTATCCAAATAACCACCATGCTGTGTGCAAATAGAACAGCCTATGTACGTATATAATCCCATCATACAGTGACAAATAACACCTCCATATGGTTGGTTACATAATACTGCTATCGAGTGTCCACATCCAGTTGTCAGATTAAAGCTGTTAGTGCCACATATACCGCACCCTCAGATGGGACAGCATGGCTAGCCGCAGCCTCCCTTTTGGTGCACTGTGTCAGTCCTCACTGCAGCACTAGTATTCTATTAGTTCTCCTCCAGATTGTGGTGGGCACATTCCTGCCGGCCACGGATCTGGGGGGCCGCTGCAGTAATCCAGGAGCTTCTGACTGAGAGCCACGTGACAATTGTCCCTGTAAATCATAATGACGGCAGCCTCGGGGATTTACTGCCAGTTGCTGGAATTTAATAGGATTTGTAATGAATACGAGCTACAAATGAGAACATTAGCGTGAAAATCTGTTCTGCTCCAATAGTCTCAGACACAATGATAGCGGGATTATCTGCCAGAAGATATCAGAACAGTATATATACTGCAAATATCCTGGACAGGCCCCGCTCCCCCAACCTCCCGGCAGCCACATGACATTATGTTACGTGACCGCTGCAGCCGATCAGATTGTTCTGTCCTCATTCATCATCACATTATCGGCAGCACATTCCTGTTTGCACAGAACAATGTGCTGCTGATCCTACACATGCTCGTTCATCAATGGCTCATATAAAAGGGCCACTATGTGCATGTACGGCACCAATATGTGGAGTGATAGGTGGTCAGGTGGGTGCAGGTCCCAGATGGGGGGCTTTTACTGACCCATATCTAAGTGACTACATTGTAGACTTCCTTCAAAGTACATATAGTCCATTCTTTGAGAAACCACAAAACATTGCTCCACTGAGAATCATTTGCAGACCATCAATATTCATTATTAGTGACAGATTTAGTACTACACGTCCCAGCATGCTAACCCCAGGTTACCTGCCACACACTGTGTGCTATTTGCAGGATTTCCCAGTCCCCGTGTGTCCTGTTACAATTGTAAAGAGAACATTCCAAGATATTGCACAAAACTTACATTCTGTGCGATCGGAAAAGGATCCAATCAGCAGAAATGTGCGGCCCACACATCTCCCACCGA
Source organism: Ranitomeya variabilis (assembly GCF_051348905.1). Classification (NCBI taxonomy): domain Eukaryota; kingdom Metazoa; phylum Chordata; class Amphibia; order Anura; family Dendrobatidae; genus Ranitomeya; species Ranitomeya variabilis. The sequence continues at coordinate 15,003,372 of NC_135235.1, forward strand.
AAATACGAGGGAGGAACTCAGAAGATGAAAATGGAAATCCAGACACGATAAGATCGTCTGAGGTCAGGGCCCAAAATGACCCCAATGTGGGCGAGAGGGCGAATGGGACATAACGGTCCGAAAGTATTTATTACTAGATGGTTGCCCGATTCTAACGCATCGGGTATTCTAGAATATGTATGTCCACGTAGTATATTGCCCAGCCACGTAGTATATTGCCCAGTGATGTAGTATATTGCCCAGCCACGTAGTATATTGCCCAGTGATGTAGTATATTGCCCAGCCACGTAGTATATTGCCCAGCCACGTAGTATATTGCCCAGTGACGTAGTATATTGCCCAGCCACGTAGTATATTGCCCAGTGACGTAGTATATTGCCCAGTGACGTAGTATATTGCCTAGTTACATTGTATATTGCCCAGTGACATAGTATATTGCCTAGTTACATTGTATATTGCCCAGTGACGTAGTATATTGCCCAGTGACGTAGTATATTGCACAGCCCATGTAGTATATTGCCCATCCACGTATGACACAGGTTAAAAAAATAAAAAATAAACATATACTCACCTTCCGCAGGCGCGTTGTAGCTCTGTCGCCTGTGTGGGGTGCAGGCGGCATCTTCCGGTCCCAGGGTGTGATAACGTCGCGGTTACATGACCATGACGTCATGGCAGGTCCTTTTGCCAGACCATCTGTGCCACCGGAACGTGGCGGTTGCATCGCGAGGAGCGGGAAAGGCGGCGTAGGTGAGTATATAATCATTTTTTATTTTTTGTATTATTTTTAACACTAGATGTTTTTACTATTGGCGCTGCATAGGCTGCGTCAATAGTAAAAAACTTGGTCACACAGGGTTAATAGCAGCGGTAACGGAGTGCGTTGCATCTTCTCGCCCGACCACTTGCACCAGTGACCCCATTCCGTCACATCTCCTCCAGTCCCTTTCCCCGGCTGTCACCTCTCACCTAACAAAAATATTCAACCTTTCCCTCACTTCCGGTATTTTTCCCTCCTCATTTAAGCATGCCATCATACATCCATTACTTAAAAAACCCTCCCTCGACCAAACCTGTGCTGCTAATTATAGACCTGTCTCTAATCTTCCCTTCATCTCTAAACTCCTCGACTGCCTGGTCCACTCCCGTCTTACCCGCTATCTCTCAGATAACTCTCTTCTCGACCCTCTTCAATCTGATTTCCGCTCTTTACACTCTACTGAAACTGCCCTCACTAAAGTCTCTAATGACCTACTAACAGCTAAATCTAATGGTCACTACTCCATGCTAATTCTCTTGGATCTCTCTGCAGCATTCGACACTGTGGATCATCAGCTCCTCCTCACTATGCTCCTCACCATCGGCCTCAAGGACACCGTTCTCTCCTGGTTCTCCTGCTATCTCTCTGACCGATCCTTCACTGTATGTTTTGCTGGTTCCTCCTCCTCTCACCTTCCCCTTCCTGTTGGGGTTCCTCAAGGATCAGTCCTAGGCCCCCTCCTCTTCTCTTTGTATACGGCCCCTATTGGACAAGCAATCAGTAGATTTGGTTTCCAGTACCATCTCTATGCTGACGACACCCAATTATATACCTCTTCTCCTGTTATCACGCCGACCTTCTTAGAAAACACCAGTGATTGTCTTACCGCTGTCTCTAACATCATGTCCTCCCTCTATCTGAAACTGAACCTGTCAAAAACTGAACTCCTCGTGTTCTCTCCCTCTACTAACCTACCTTTGCCTGACATTGCCATCTCCGTGTGCGGTTCCACCATTACTCCAAAGCAACATGCCCGCTGCCTTGGGGTCATCCTTGGTTCCGAGCTTTCGTTCACCCCCCACATCCGATCACTGGCTCGCTCTTCTTATCTGCATCTCAAAAATATTTCTAGAATTCGCCCTTTTCTTACTTTTGACTCTGCAAAAACTCTTACTGTTTCTCTTATTCATTCCCATCTGGACTATTGTAACTCTCTACTAATCGGCCTCCCTCTTACCAAACTCTCCCCGCTCCAATCTGTCCTGAATGCTGCTGCCAGGATCATATTCCTCACCAACCGTTACACCGATGCCTCTACTTTGTGCCAGTCATTACACTGGCTACTAGTGTTGAGCGATACCGTCCGATACTTGAAAGTATCGGTATCGGAAAGTATCGGCCGATACCGTCACAGTATCGGAATCCAATCCGATACCGATACCCGATACCAATACAAGTCAATGGGACTCATGTATCGGACGGTATCCCTGATGGTTCCCAGGGTCTGAAGGAGAGGAAACTCTCCTTCAGGCCCTGGGAACCATATAAATGTGTAAAAGAAAGAATTAAAATAAAAAATATCGCTATACTCACCCTCCGACGCAGCCGGGACTTCAGCGAGGGAACCGGCAGCGTTGTTTGTTTAAAAATCGCGCTATTACTTGGTTACGTGAATTCCCGGCTTGTGATTGGTCAGGTCGGCCATGTTGCCGGGACGCGGACCAATCACAGCAAGCCGTGACGAAATTACGTCACGGCTTGCTGTGATTGGTCCGCGTCCCGGCAATATGGCCGCCCTGACCAATCACAAGCCGGGACGTCACGGGAGGCTGGACACGCGCTCATTTTAAAATGGGCGCGTGTCCAGCCTCCCGTGACGTCACGGCTTGTGATTGGTTGCGCCGCGATCAACCAATCACAAGCCGGGAGGCTGGACGCGCTCATTTTGAAATGGGCGCGTGTCCAGCCTCCCGTGACGTCACGGCTTGTGATTGGTTGCGCCGCGATCAACCAATCACAAGCCGGGAGGCTGGACGCGCTCATTTTGAAATGGGCGCGTGTCCAGCCTCCCGTGACGTCACGGCTTGTGATTGGTTGCGCCGCGATCAACCAATCACAAGCCGGGAGGCTGGACGCGCTCATTTTGAAATGGGCGCGTGTCCAGCCTCCCGGCTTGTGATTGGTTGACCGCGACGCAACCAATCACAAGCCGTGACGTCACGGGAGGCTGGACACGCGCCCTTTTTAAAATGAGCGCGTTTCCAGCCTCCCGTGACGTCACGGCTTGTGATTGGTTAATGGCGGCCATGTTGCCGGGACGCGGACCAATCACAGCAAGCCGTGACGTATTTTCGTCACGGCTTGCTGTGATTGGTCCGCGGCCCGGCAACATGGCCGCCCTGACCAATCACAAGCCGGGACTTCGCGTAACCATGTAAAAGCGGGAATTTTAAACAAACAACGCTGCCGGTTCCTGCGCTGAGGTCCCGGCTGCGTCGGACAGGTGAGTATAGCGATATTTTTTATTTTAATTCTCTATTTTACACATTTTAACATTAATGTTGTTCCGATACCCGATACCACAAGAGTATCGGAATCCCGGTATCGGAATTCCGATACAGCAAGTATCGGCCGATACCCGATACTTGCAGCATCGGAATGCTCAACACTACTGGCTACCCATCCACTCCAGAATCCAGTACAAAACTACTACACTCATCCACAAAGCACTCCATGGCTCAGCACCACCCTACATCTCCTCTCTGATCTCAGTCTACCACCCTACCCGTGCCATACGCTCCGCTAATGACCTCAGGTTAGCATCCTCAATAATCAGAACCTCCCACTCCCGTCTCCAAGACTTTACGCGTGCTGCGCCGATTCTTTGGAATGCACTACCCAGGTTAATACGATTAATCCCCAATCCCCACAGTTTTAAGCGTGCCCTAAAAACGCATTTGTTCAGACTGGCCTACCGCCTCAACGCATTAACCTAACTATCCCTGTGTGGCCTATTAAAAAAAAAAAAAAAAACATAATCAGGTTCCTCGCATCATGTTCTCATACACTTTATACAGTTAATAGCCCTCTGTGTCTGTACTGCTACATACTTAGGCTGTTACCTGGTTCATGCAGCTTTACATGAACACCCGAGCCTTACACTATGGCTGGTCCAAATAACTAAAGCAATTGTAACCATCCACCTCTTGTGTCTCCCCTTTTCCTCATAGTTTGTAAGCTTGCGAGCAGCAGGGCCCTCATTCCTCCTGGTATCTATATTGAACTGTGATTTCTGTTATGCTGTAATGTCTGTTGTCTGTACAAGTCCCCTCTATAAGTTGTAAAGCGCTGCGAAATATGTTGGCGCTATATAAATAAAATTATTATTATTTATTATTATTATTGGTAAGGAGCGGCCATTTTCTTCCGGACTGTGTGCGTCACTGATTGGTCGCGGCAGCCATGACAGGCAGCTGGCGAGACCAATCAGCGAACGAATAACTGTTACGGACAGAAGGACAGACAGAAGTGACCCTTAGACAATTATATAGTAGATTATCAGGGCAAAGGCACAAACAGAATGCAGCCCCTTAAAGAACAGACCAATTAATGGCCCTAAAGGGGGAATAATAACATAGTGATAACCTGGAAGTTCTACAACTTTAATACTTTATCAGTTCTGTAGCCTTTACCAGATACTTGTTTGCTGTCAGTGAATGAGAATATTCAGGTTTTCATTCAGAGGCAGAAATTCTGCACAAAGCGAATCCTGCTCTGATACATTGCATCCAGTCTGGGTAACAATCAGTGAAGGAAACAACTTGGACTCCTGGCTGATACAATGTAGCAAACTAGCAGAGATGTGCTCAGCTCACAGTATTGTCTACACTGGAATATAATAATAATAATCTCTTTATTTATATAGCGCCAACATATTCCGCAGCGCTTTACAGTTTAAGGGTATGTGCACACCTCCAGATTTCTTGCAGAAATTTCCTGAAGAAAACCGGAAATTTTCTGCAAGAAATCCGCATTTTTTTTTTTGCGTTTTTTTTCCGTTTTTTCGCGTTTTTTTTTAGCATTCTGCAAGCGTAATTAGCTTGCAGAATGCTAAAGTTTTCCAAGCAATCTGTAGCATCGCTTGGAAAACTGATTGACAGGTTGGTCACACTTGTCAAACATAGTGTTTGACAAGTGTGACCAACTTTTTACTATAGATGCAGCCTATGCAGCATCAATAGTAAAAGATAGAATGTTTAAAAATAATAAAAAAAATAAAAAAAAAGGTTATACTCACCTGCAGACAGCCGATCTCCTCGGCGGCGTCCGTTCCTATAGATGGTTTGTGTGTGAAGGACCTTCGATGACGTCGCGGCTTGTGATTGGTCATGTGAGCGGTCACATGATCAGTCACGCGACCAATCACAAGACCGCGACGTCATCGCAGGTCCTTTACACAGACCATCTAAAGGAACGGAAGCGGCAGCATGCACCGGAGAGGCGGGAACACTCCAGGGGCCATCAGAGGGTGAGTATATGACTATTTTTTATTTTAATTCTTTATTTTTTTACCAATTATATGGTACCCAGTGCGTGGAGGAGAGTCTCCTCTCCTCCACCCTGGGTACCAACCGCACATAATCTGCTTACTTCCCGCATGGTGTGCACAGCCCCGTGCTGGATGTAAGCAGATCAATGCACTCCTAGGTGTGCGGAATCCCCGCAATTCCGCAATTTTAATGAACATGTTGCTTTTTTTTCCGCAATGCGATTTTTTCGTGGAAAAAAATGCAACATTTGCACAAAAAATGCGGAATACCCTGTAAATAATAGGAGGCATATGTTAGCGTTTTTTTCGCGTTTTTATAGCGAAAAAAATGCGAAAAATCCTGAACGTGTGCACATGGCCTAACAGTTTCAAACACAACAGTCATGAGTAACAACATTAACAATACAATAACTAAAGCACAATAAGCCGCCCCTGCTGGTGAGAGCTTACACTCTACAATGAGGTGGGGAGATACAAAGCACAGGTGTGTATTTACAATGATGTATTTACAATGATGATCCAGCCATCTTCAGGGGGTGAGGGATAGATGGAGATAGTGAATGGGCTACACACACACAAACATAAAATGACTTAGATACGCCGCTCTGAACAAATGTATATTGAGGGAGCGCCTAAAACTATGCGAGTTGTGGATGGTCCTAATTTGTTGGGGTAGAGCATTCCAGAGGATTGGCGCAGCGCAGTAGAAGTCTTGGAGTTGGGAGTGGGAAGTATGGATTAGTGCAGAGGTTAGTTTAAAGTTATTTGCAGAACGCAGCAGTCGGTTAGGCCGATAGACAGAAATGAGGGAGGAGGTGTAAGGGGGTGCCGCACTGTGGAGAGCTTTGTGGGTGAGAACAAGTACTTTGAATTGGATCCTATAATGAATGTGAAGCGATGGCCGGGGGACCACCACTGTGCAGGGAGACTACCGCACACAAGATGAGGTGCAAACAACAAAGCGTAAATATATTGGAAGTCAAGGAATGCAGTGGAAGAGGAAGATGCAAACAGGGGTATGCAGTGGCAAAAGATAATTTACAAGAGTTGTATTCTTTAGCTCCAACTATTACAGAATCAATATATGTACACAAGCAAATGCAAACAATAAATGCAGAATGATGCTACGCTGCGTATAACCTCCCTGACCTCTCTAAGCAGGCCACACGGCTGCCGCGTTCTGTCTGTTGAAGCCTACACTAGGCCCTGACATGTGCTCAGAACAGGAACAAACGCACGGTGATGTTGGGGACTCAGATCCAGTCCAGGGGGGCCCCCAACAGTCTATTATGGTGGTGCTCATGGCTCTCTGCCAGCTCTGGGAAACGTGGTCTTCTCCTTGCTTCTGGGTCTGGGAGGTGCTCCTGGAAACTGTAAATCCCTTTCTCGGTATCTTCGTGGGTTCTCAAACTAGCACAGGACAGCCACCCTTGCTGCACCCGAAGAGTCTGTCCAATTTCACGAGTCCACTCGTCCCAGGCTGTGGGTCCTCTTTCACAACTACGAGCACAGACTATCATACCTGCAGCGTCTCTCCCTCCGCGCTCGCTCCCGGCCTTTGCTTCTCGTGCGCGCGCATACCAGGTTCAGTGCTGCGCGTGTGCACTTCTGATCTTCTGTCGGCGCTCCTCTTCGTCTCCTCTATGGTCCTGGAGGACCAGTACCCGGAAGTCAGTCCTACTTATTGTCCTCTCTATGGTTCTGGAGGTCTGTTACCCGGAAGTGCTACCCTGCCTTTAGGTATTTAAACTGCTTCCTGACGTCCCTCTGTGCCTGGTTATCATTTGTTCCTTCAGGTGTTCCTGGCCGCTCTTAGTCTCTGTAAAGTTCGTTTTCCCTCTGACTTTGGGTTTATCCTGTCTTTCCTGTATCCTGCTAGCCTCTGCGTTTCCTCAGTTCCTCCGCCAGTCCCTGCGCTGCTGCAGTTTACCCATCACTCCTGTTTTACCAATCAGTCCTGTTTTACCAATCAGTCCTGTATCTCTGCAGTACTCACCTATCCTGTGGTCCTACTATCTCTGCCTCTTCTTTGTCTTCTCCCATCCTGGTCCTCCAGCTTCCGTGGCGATAGTCCCTCACGGGCCTGCCCCTAACTCTCCCTGTGTAGGGGTGGTCTATCTGGTCAGCTTGTCCGTGAGGGGTTCGTCGTCGCGGTCTAGAGGGTCCACTTCCCATTATTCCCTCTTAGAATTGTCACACTCACAATAGGCCTGCACTCGGATGACATCTGAGTGCAGCCAGATTCTTATAGCATAATACAGACATTCTCCGCAGCAGCTTTTGCTCACACACTCTAAAGGCTCCACCCCTTCCCTCAGCACAGGGCAATTCATTCACACCGTCTATTGCAGGGGGGAGCAGAACATTCCATCACACCAGGCAAGGGGGTGCTGTCTGTTAAAGTGGCAGCGTGTTCCTTACTGTCCATAACAGCACCACCCCCCCTACAAATGAGCAGCCAGTGTAACGACTAGCGAAGAGCGGACACGTCTGAATACCGATTAGCTAGATGGACAACCCTGGCTGCTGCATTAAGGATGGACTGGAGAGGGGAAAGTCGCGTGAGGGGGAGGCCAATTAATAGAGCGTTACAGTAGTCCACGCGGGAGTAGATCAGGGCGACAATGAGGGTTTTTGTTGTTTCCATGGTGAGAAAAGGGCAGATTCTAGAGATTGCGGTACGAGCGAGCAAGAGATTGTATGTGGGAGGTGAAGGAGAGATTGGAGTCAAACATAACACCCAGACAGCGTGCCTGCTGCCGGGGTGTTATTATGGTGCCACCCACGGAGAGGGAAATGCCAGATTTAGGGAGGTTAGTAGACGGCGGGAGCAGAAGAAGTTCAGTTTTGGAGAGGTTGAGTTTCAGATAGAGAGCGGACATGATGTCAGAGACTGCAGACAGACAGTCAGTGGTGTTCTGTAGTACAGCGGGGGTAAGGTCAGGGGATGACGTGTATAGTTGTGTGTCATCAGCATAAAGATGGTACTGAAAGCCAAATCTGCTGATGGTCTGTCCAATTGGGGCCGTGTAGAGGGAGAAGAGAAGGGGCCAAGGACTGAGCCCTGAGGTACCCCGACAGTGAGAGGAAGAGGAGATGAAGTGGAGCCGGAGAACAGAACACTGAAGGAGCTGTCAGAAAGATAGGAGGAGAACCTGGAGGGAGCAGTGTCCTTAATGCCTAGTGACTGGATCCTAGAGAGTAGGAGAGGGTGGTCAACAGTGTCGAAAGCTGCAGAGAGGTCGAGGAGAATGAGCAGAGCGTGGTCACCGTTATATTTTGCTGTCAGAAGGTCGTTAGTCACTTTGATTAGTGCAGCTTCTGTCGAATGTAGGGGACGGAAGCCAGACTGTGAAGGGTCTAGGAGGGAATGAGTGGAGAGGTAACGGGTAAGGAGGGAGTAGACCAGGTGCTCCAAGAGTTTAGAGATGGAGGGGACATTGGAGACCGGTCTGTAGTTGTTTGTGCAGGATGGGTGGAGGGCTGTATCCACGTCTCCTCTCTGGGCAGAATTAGATACAAGCAGTGATTCACACTTCTCGCATCTCTTGTGCCCTCAGCAGATTCCATATTATATATTTATATCTCCTTTATATGACAAGTTCTGTCTGCTGGGTGCGGAGCTCAGGATATACAGGACACAGTGTGACCCTGGAAAAAAAATACAATTGGGGCAGCAAATGCTAAAATATTGCACCGTCACATAGAAACATTTCTTGTGAATTTACAGATGCTGATTTCAGACCATTAAACAAGCGCCGATCAGCCGTGTCCTAATTGTTTGCCGCCTCTTTGCTGGTCTCTTTACACAATCTGATGAATGATGGGGACAGAACAATCACTAATAGATCATTCTGTCCACACACATATCATGTTATCAGCAGCACATCAGGGCACCTGATGAATAAGCATTTTGCTTGCTCGTTGGGTCATCCCTGACATGTTTGTACCTTCCATCACTCTTCTGCAGTATTTAATGTGAAAGCTGCACACACACTGCATGCTAAAAACACATTGTATGTTACACATATGGAGCGCCCCCTCTGCCGCAGGGCCGAGGGGTACCCGGCACCGGGCCTCAGAGTCTCTGTTCTGGGGGGTTGTCATGGCGGCTAAGCCCGGTCCGTGGCCCTGCCTGTCAGGGGGACGTCCGGTAAAAGAGTGGTGAATGATGGTGAAGTTGTGAAGTGCCGGTCGCAATAAATAACGAGGACACCAGGTTGCAGTCTCTTTACCTCTTTACTGAAGGTTTTAGAGTCCTCAGTCCAGAGCGCTGTCAACAGGGCTGTTTGAGACCGGCCGGTCCAAAGGCACATCAGGAGTTCTCTTTACAGGTGGGAATCAGTGTCTACCTTCTAGTGCTGTGTGTTGTAGTCCTTCCCTGCTGAGCTCCCGGGATAGTCCTCAGTCACAACTCATTCTGTCTCTGATGTTCGTTCTCTCCGTCCCCCAGGTGATATGGTAGGACGCACCCGTATGACGGGGTAGGCCTGGAGTTCTTCCGGGACCCTAGAGTCGCCCCTCTCCCACAGCTGCCTCCGTTGTCTGCTTAGGTGATTTGTGTGAGACAGCCAACCTGTAATTAGCTGTCCGGCCGTGGTTTGCAGTAGTACTTAGAGTCTCTTACTTGCTCGGCGTTCCGGCCACCGACTGTTTGCGCCTCAGAAGGATGTTGCCTCGGTCTAACAGCCCGACTCCTTCTGGTCCTAATGCCTCTTTTCTGTATTCCCGTTGTTCACTGGTTAGTTCTGCTCTTAGGAGTCTGCCAGGATCCCATCCCTGACAGGTCCTCTCACTAGCTCTTCCCAGTTACTTCTCTTCCTGTCTTCCTGTCCAACCCCCAGTTTTACCAGAGTGTGAGGAGTGGCCTACTAGATAGAACCACCCCTCCTGGTGGCTGGAGTGTGAAGTGTAGTGCGAGTGTTACCTGGTCAGAGAAACTCCTTTAGTGCAATCAGACGTAACATCACTCCCCTTAGTGGCAGAGCGACATCACTGCAACGACCAGGACTCTGGGGCGCTGCACTCCCCCCCGGTTAAATCCAGTACTCCCGGACTGGGAAAACAAGAACAACAATACATGTTAACAGAAAACACACAAAATTTTGAAATAGCATAAACAATTAAACATAACAGTGCTTCCCTTTATGGGAGGTGAGGACTCTTGAACATTGCAAAAGTTAGGTCATGCACAGTTTATGACTCTCAGTTCAATGATTGAAACAGCGGGGACCCCGGGTAAACAAAGGGGTCCCCCCCTTTGGAAAGTTTTTGAGCAATTCACCGTCCATTACTCTATTGTCCATTTTACAACCTGTAACAAAAGATATGTACACAAACATTTTCAACTAAATAGCAGCCCTTATTAATACCTCCAAGTTTTGTAGCGGAGGGGAGTTTGATTCTGAGTGCTGCGCGTGGACCTTCGCAGCGCAGGGGTTGCTATTGACCTAACAGGGCCCGCTATACTTGCTACCGCTGGTGTAGTGCACTGTCTTCTGGCTACACTTCTAGTGAGTCTGGGTAGCTCTGGCAGGCTAGAGCTCTCAGGGCTGCTGCTAGCAACAGTGGGTACGGCAGGCTCACCGATAGCAGAGGGAGGATCTGCCAGTTCAGCGGTCGGCACAGCATCTTTAGGTAGGGCTTGTTGAGGTTGCGGTGCCGGATGGTCGGGTACTACCATTAATTCTGGTGGGTCCGGCTGTTGGAACGTTAGAACAGGTACCACGACGGCGTGATTTATCTGAGTCCAGGACTGGGGAAAGTCTCCAAGGACGGTGTGGATCATCTTCTCCTTTCCCACCGGTGGGGAGATTTCTGGGGCCGCGTCCCTCTCTCTCAACTTATCGGGGCAGACCTTAAGGTGATCCCTGGATATCGCTGTCGAGGTCTCCCCTCCGTCCTTGCTGATGAGACAGACCTTCGTGTTGTCGAAATCGGATGGCAGGATGGTATACGGTTCCGCTTCCCATTGGTCATCGAGCTTGTGTAGTCTCCTCTTTCGCTTGAGTACTTGCTCACCAGGGGACAGGGGAATCGCAGGAGCACGCTGGTTGTAGTCCCTTTCTTGTTTCTGCCTAGCCTGGGCAAGACTTCTTTCCACGCACTCCTGTACTTGGCGGTACCTTCGCTGCCTTTCCGCATCCCAATCCGCATCCGACGAGGTATCTTCGGGGACTAGGACCCCCATGTCCAGATCAACAGGTAACTGGCTAGACCTTCCTCGCATCAAGTACGCTGGAGTGCAATTGGTGGAATTTACTGGGATGTGGTTGTACATATCCACCAAGTCAGGCAACTTGGTCGGCCACATGTTCCGTTCCTCCACGGGTAAGGTCTTCAATAAGTCGATCACCACTTGGTTCATCTTTTCGCACATCCCATTGGTTTGAGGATGGTATGGGGTGGTTCTGATCTTCTTACACCCGTACAGTTGGCAGAACTCTTGGAACACTTCTGCTTCGAATGCTGGTCCCTGATCGGTCAGTACCTTCTCCAGGTAGCCGTGGGGCCGACAAAAGTACTGCTGGAAGGCTTTGGCGGCAGTCCTAGCCGTTAGATCCTTAACAGGTACGACCACCAAAAATCTGGAGTAGTGATCTACGATGGTAAGGGCGTAGATATAGCCTGACCGGCTAGGTGTCAGTTTCACATGATCCAGTGCGACCAGTTCGAGCGGCCGTTTGGTGATGATAGGCCGCAGGGGAGCCCGTTGACTACCACGGTCCTTCCTGCGTAGACTACATGGACCACACTCCCGACACCACTTCTCAATGGCTCTCTTCATGCCAATCCAATAGAACCTCCCTCGGAGTAGCCTCTCTAGCTTTCTCCATCCGAAGTGTCCGGCTCCATCGTGGTAGGCTCCCAGAACCATGGGCGCATCTCGCCTTGGCACCACTATCTGCCACACCAATTCATGAGTACGTGGGTCGATGCTCCTCCGGCACAGCTTGCCATCATGGATAAACAATTTGCTTCTCCCCTTCCACAGCTGTTGGGTCTCCTGTTGATCATCTGGGCCAGGGTGCAACCCTGCCTGCATCAAGAGCTCTTTCACCCGACGGACCGCGGGGTCACCATCCTGGGTTTCCGCCCATCCGTGATGGGGCAGGGGATTCAGCGTGGCATCCGGTTGGTTCTTGTGCCTGTTCTTCACATGATGAGAGTTCTGAGTGGCTTTGGGGCGATGGAAGGCAGGCAGCTCCACCTCTTCAAGTGCCTCCGGGTCTTCTCCCATTTCTGGCAAATTGGGCATTCGGGACAAGGCATCGGCATTAGCATTCTTGTGTCCTGCCCGGTACTTGATGGTGAAATCATAGTTGGACAGCCGGGCCATCCACCGCTGTTCCAAGGCCCCGAGTTTGGCAGTGTCCAGATGCGTTAGCGGATTGTTGTCCGTGAAGACGGTGAATTTCGCAGAGGCCAGGTAGTGTTTAAACCTCTCTGTCACTGCCCAGACGATGGCAAGGAATTCCAGCTTAAAGGAACTGTAGTTGTCAGGGTTTCTTTCCGTGGGACGGAGTTTTCTGCTGGCGTAAGCGATCACCCTCTCTTTGCCTTTCTGGACCTGGGACAGCACGGCTCCCAATCCCACATTGCTGGCATCCGTGTACAGCACAAACGGTTGGTCGTATTCGGGGTAGGCCAGTACCTCTTCACCCGTCAGTGCCGACTTCAAGCAAGTAAAGGATCCCTCCAGCTCCTCATTCCAGTCAAATGGGGTGTTCCTCCCCTTAGTCTTCTTTGGTTGTCCCACCAACAGGTTTTGCAAGGGTGCGGCCTTCTTGGTGAAGTCCTTGATGAACCTCTGGTAATAGCCGACCAGCCCGAGGAACTGCCGGACTTCGTGGAGGTCACTGGGCTTTGGCCAGTCCTTGATCACCGTGACCTTGTCTGGGTCTGGGGCCACTCCTTCAGTGCTCACCACATGGCCCAGGTACTGCACTTTAGGTTTCAGCAGATGACACTTGGACGGTTTCACCTTTAAGCCAAAGTTGGACAGAGCTTCAAACACCTCGGCCAGGTGCTTCAGATGGTCTTCGTAGGTCTTAGAGAAAACAATAACATCATCCAAATACAGCAGCACGGTTTCAAAGTTCATGTGTCCCAGGCAGCACTCCATCATCCTCTGGAACGTCCCTGGAGCATTGCACAATCCGAAGGGCATGTAATTGAATTCGCAGAGACCCATTGGTGTCGTGAAGGCCGTCTTCTCTTTGTCCGCCTCCGCCACAGGAACCTGCCAGTACCCACTGGAGAGATCCAAGGTAGAGAAATAGTTAGCAGATTTTAAAGCAGCCAGAGACTCCTCTATCCTGGGCAGTGGGTATGCGTCTTTATGTGTAATGCGATTCAACTGCCTGTAATCAACACACATCCTCATTGTACCATCTTTCTTTTTAACAAGGACTAACGGAGCTGCCCAGGGGCTACAGCTGTCTCTCACCACCCCAGCCTCCTTCATTTCCCGCAACATGTCTTTGGCACACTGGTAATGAGCTGGGGGTACAGGACGATATCTCTCTTTTATGGGTCGGTGATCTCCCGTGGGGATATGATGTTGGATCCCTTTCACCTGCCCGAAATCTAAGGGGTGTTTGCTGAATACCTGCTCGTACTCGTGTACCACCCTGTAAGCCCCCTGTTTTTGATGGAATGGGGTAGAATCAGTGCCCACATGCAATTCCCAACACCAGTCTTTCGAGTGCTCTGCAGAAGCGTTGTCCCTTGCCACGTTTGACGGGACCAAGGGTTCAGGTGTCTGTATCACACTATTATTAACAGTGAACAATTTGGTGAGTGTGGCATACTTGGTGAGGTGAACTTCTTCCTCCCCACAATTGAGGACACGTACAGGCACCCTCCCCTGGCGAACGTCAACCACCCCCCTGGCGGTTAGAATAGTAGGCCTATTGTCTGAATATACGGGTTCTACCAAGGCCTGGTAGTCCTTTCCCCTGAGGCCTATGGCTGCCCGACACCATATTAACATTTCACTCCTGGGGGGTATCGCGATGGGGTTTGAATCACTCACAGTGACACGACCAATCTCACCACCAGTCAGCTCTACCTGCTGTCTCTGCATCAGAGCTCTGATTTCCTTCTGCAGGGCACGTTGCTCACTGTGACCAGCAGTTTCTGCCACCTGTTGCAACAAAACAATAACTTCTGCAAGACAATTTTCTATAACATTAGTACCAAGAGTCATCATGGGATTACATTCTCGACGATCAATATCAACAATCACAATCCCTTGGGCTTTCAATTCCACCCGCCCCACTTTGATGGTGACTTCCTTATACCCCACTTGTGGTAACGGCTGACCATTACTGGCTATTATGGTGAAATCATCGTCAGGGCCACGAGTAATATCGGTGTCCTCCCAATACCGTTTATAAAGCACGTAAGGTATAGTCGTCACCTGAGAACCAGTGTCCAGCAAAGCGTTCAAGGGGATCCCATCAACCACTACGGGGAGAACTGGTCGTCCTCCAATGTATTTGGTTCTCCAATGCTGCGGGCCTGACCGTCCTACTCCTGGGGGTTGGCCCTTTGCCCCAGGGGTTGCTCGTTTAAAGGACAGTACCTTGCAAGGTGGCCCACCTGATGACAGCGGCGGCAGATGGGTCGTCCATCCTGATGGAAGCGATCGTCGGCCCGGCCTCTGGTCGGCGGAGTCCTCCTCTGTCGCATCCAAGGAACATCCTCCGGTCTGGAGGCCAGCTGGATCTTCTCCTTGGGGGCCTCCTGTAGGGACTGCACCGTCCGGGCCAGGGCAGCAACGCTCTTGGTCAGCTCCTGCATCTGGAGGCGGAGTCCTGCAGGGGAATCGTCTTCTAGGCTCTGGGCATCGGCCTCGGCGGCGACTGGAACATCCGACGCCACCTCCTGGTGGTATGTGAGAGAGGGGCGCCTGAGAGGTGCTGCACGGCTAGGCTGTCGCTCCTGCAATGCCTGGATAGCTTTATCCTTGAATTGCGCAAAAGTCAAGTCTGGATCTTGCATGGCCAAGAAGTACAATTGGCCCCGTTGGTGACTGCACAGGAGCCCCTCAATGAACCGCTCCTTCAGGAGTTTATCCTCATCCTGCATGCTGTCGGGGTCACTCTGCTTAATGGTCCGCATCGCCTCCTGGAGATTAAGGGCATAGTCCCGTAAGCTATCCTGCGGTCTCTGTTTGCATCCATAGAAAGTCAATTTAATTTCTGTAGCTGTACGGGTATCGAAGGTGGCTTTAAGCTTTGCAAAAATCTGCTGTGCCGTTCCCTTATCTGCGGCGGGCCAGGACTTCACTTCTCTCAGAGCTGCTCCAAAGAGTTGGCCGATTATCATATGAACCTTCTGAGGCTCGGTCAGGGGATAGAACTCGAGCAGGCTGCAGAGCCCTTCTTTAAAGTCAGTGAACGTATGTGACTCCCCAGAGTATCGCGGGAGCCAGGCCGCTCCGGGCAGGTATGGCATAGAGAAGGGCATTATGGCCTTTGTGGTAGCGGCGGTGTCCGCCTGGCTGATGGGGGGAGCGGGCTCCGGGGCCGCCAGTGGTGGTATTAGGGCCGCGGCTTCGCCCGCTGCGGGGACCGGAGCTGCCCCTGCGTCCGTGGCTGCAGCCACCACCTCCTCTCCTCCCGACTCGGACATGGCTGTCCCTTCCTCCCACTAACCTGCTGGAAGTCGGAGTTCCTCTTCCGGGATTGGCGCCTTACCGCGCTTTTTTTGGCCGGTTCCGCCCATGAAGCTAAGGCTCCTCCCTCCGTGCGCGGCAATGGCGAATTTTGGCGGTAAATGGCAATACACAGTCCAAGCACAATAAATCACAGTTCCAAGGCACACATGACCTGATTCTTCAGGCTTAAGTAGATCCTGTTCGTGACGCCAAAATGGAGCGCCCCCACTGCCGCAGGGCCGAGGGGTACCCGGCACCGGGCCTCAGAGTCTCTGTTCTGGGGGTTGTCACGGCAGCTAAGCCCGGTCC
Source organism: Ranitomeya variabilis (assembly GCF_051348905.1). Taxonomy (NCBI): domain Eukaryota; kingdom Metazoa; phylum Chordata; class Amphibia; order Anura; family Dendrobatidae; genus Ranitomeya; species Ranitomeya variabilis. The sequence goes on from NC_135235.1 coordinate 15,019,656, forward strand.
GTGGCCCTGCCTGTCAGGGGGACGTCCGGTAAAAGATTGGTGAATGATGGTGAAGTTGTGAAGTGCCGGTCGCAATAAATAACAAGGACACCAGGTTGCAGTCTCTTTACCTCTTTACTGAAGGTTTTAGAATCCTCAGTCCAGAGCGCTGTCAACAGGGCTGTTTGAGACCGGCCGGTCCAAAGGCTCATCAGGAGTTCTCTTTACAGGTGGGAATCAGTGTCTACCTTCTAGCGCTGTGTGTTGTAGTCCTTCCCTGCTGAGCTCCCGGGATAGTCCTCACAACTCATTCTGTCTGTCTCTGATGTTCGTTCTCTCCGTCCCCCAGGTGATATGGTAGGACGCACCCGTATGACGGGGTAGGCCTGGAGTTCTTCCGGGACCCTAGAGTCGCCCCTCTCCCACAGCTGCCTCCGTTGTCTGCTTAGGTGATTTGTGTGAGACAGCCAACCTATAATTGGCTGTCCGGCCGTGGTTTGCAGTAGTACTTAGAGTCTCTTACTTGCTCGGCGTTCCGGCCACCGACTGTTTGCGCCTCAGAAGGATGTTGCCTCGGTCTAACAGCACGACTCCTTCTGGTCCTAATGCCTCTTTTCTGTATTCCCGTTGTTCACTGGTTAGTTCTGCTCTTAGGAGTCTGCCAGGATCCCATCCCTGACAGGTCCTCTCACTAGCTCTTCCCAGTTACTTCTCTTCCTGTCTTCCTGAAGAGGGTCCCAGAACCATACCAGTATATTGACTTTTTTGAGTTGGAAGTCGGCCTCAGCGTGACTGCACAAATGGTATGAACGCCCCTGCACTGCATACTGGAAACACACCGCTTGTTAAATATTGGACAACACAACTCAATCCCTAAGGCCGGTTTCACACGAGAATAGAGGGGTCCCCATGCTATTTTTTAAATTATTTAAATAAATAATTTTAAAAAACGGCATGGTGTCCCCCACATTTTTGACAACCAGCCTTGCTAAAGCTGACAGCTGGGGGCTGGTATTCTTAGACAGGTAAGGAGCCATGGATATTGGCCCCCCAGCCTAAAAATAGCAGCCCGCAGCCGCCCAGAAAAGGCACAACTATTAGATTCAATTCTGGTGCCTTGCCTGGATCCTCCCGCTTGCCCTGTAGCGGTGGCAAGTGGGGTTCATATTTGTGTGGTTGATGTCACCTTTTTATTGTCTGGTGACATAAAGACCACTGATTACTAATGGAGAGGTTTGTATGAGACCCTTATCCATTACTAATCCTATAGTTACATGGTAAACAAACTAAACCTATTCCCCCTTCCACCACGACCTCGCTTTTCCCCCCTCATGTTGTATGTACCTTTCCCCTCTTGTACCCTGCTGTTTCACAACCTTAGGCCCACAGCTGTCAGTCACCTGTCACTAAATGAACAATCACTATTTATTTTCTTAGATAATGTGCCTGAACATCACTGTTATACTTAGCGATTGTTAAGTAGAAATCTGTCCTTCTGATTTCTCGCTGAAACACAGTTTTATCAGAAATGATTTGGATTAGCAAATGGTGTCTCCTGACTGCAACACAGTATTAGCACAATCTAGTTAGATGCTGGAAGATTGATTTCACACAGGACAGGATCCTAGCTAGCTAACTGCCAAGTTCCAGCAGCAGTGCTATCAGGATCGACCTCTCTGCACTGTGACACTAAGAAAATGGCGCCAGCAAAACAAGATGTCCGCGTTTTATATGACCAGGGACATGGGACCGGCAGCCAATTACAGAAGACCTCGTGTCATGACGTACATGAAATGATGCATAAACTGACAACCTTATAACAAGTAGACATTCTTTTGACAAGAGGTGAAATATAAATACATGACAGAAATGAGATGACCAGAATCTGACCTGTCACAACCACAGCAGGGTCTTCAGACATGACATCTGTCCAGGCTTCTCCAGTGGTTTAATTTCCCCTGAGATCACAATGTAACAATGTAACAATGTAAGTCGGCCTGGCTAAGTTTTAGCAATGCTTATGATAAAGCCATCTTGGTAACACATGGCGAGGATGAATAATGCTGGTGACTACCTTCGCCTGCACAATGTATCAGGATCATGTGTGAGATGAAACGATTTCATAAAGCTCGGAGAATTTAGATCCCTATTGATCTACAGATGTTACGGAATATTCTGTCTGTAGGCTGCAGCGTGCCAAGTCTGAGATGTGATGTCCTGGAACAACATAATGAATGCTCCGAGTGCGGTGGGCGGCTGAAACATCAGGGTGCAAAACACATTCATTTAAGGTGAACCTTCCAGAGATTAAAGGAGTAGTCTAGAACAAAACGTACGCTGTGCTCCCCATGAGAGTGCTGGAGAGCGGTAAGTGCACACAGAGGTTTTTAGGTGGTTTTAAAGCAGAAACTTAGTGAAAACTATGCAGAAACTCCCCAAATCCTTCTAAAAAGAACCTTCAAACCTCAAAAGCTGGGAGATTCCGCTCAGTTTCTGTTCTGAAAACTTTGCAAAAGTCATGAATATGCACATACCCTCACACCATGCAGAACAATGCTTCCTTGAGTTTTCCTTTAAGGTCAGGGGACTCCATAACTTAAGGTTTTGACACACTCTGCCTTCACACATTATCATCTAATTTTGATCTTGTAACAAAATGTAACTTATCAAATTTGTCTTATTAGAAAAAAAATACAATTTGACATTTTATATTTTACAGCACTCATTTGCTGCTCTAATAAAGAGTTAATTTTCATCTGTGCATCAGTTCATTTATGGCGATGCCAAATAGATTTATTTCTGTTTTATGGCTTTTATACAATAAATAGAATGTTTAAAAAATTATTTGTTTTTGTGTCACCGTTTTCCATGTTCCAAGAACTGAGCTGTTTAGGGGTTTGTGTGACAACATTTAGTTTTCATTGGTATCTTTTTTGTTACATAAGACTTTTTATTATTATTATTATTATTATTATTATTACTATTTATTACACTTTTTGGAGGTGGAAATAACAAAAATAAGAACAGTGATACTGGATTAAAAAAACAAACATTGCTCACATATTCAGCAGAATTTATATAGGAACTTGTCAGATGATAAATGTCGCCCAAATGAAGTACATACACGGGAGAGACCAATTCTCTGAGACACCTTGATGTAGACACAACTGAGCGCAGACCTGTTTTCATGGGACAAGCTGGTGTTTTCACTGGTGATATTTTATTGATTTTATTGATTTTTTTATCACCTTTTGTTTCATTTTTAGGTGATAGAGATGAAAGCACAGCAATTCTGTTATTGGTTTTAGCATTATGCTTTTTTTCCCCCACGTTAGACAAATAATGATACAGTTTTACAATATGCAGTGTTACCCAAATATCGCAATAGCCAAATCTGTGCTTCTTGGGGGGATGTCTGTTTTTCAGATAAAAGCACTCTTTATTGGGAAATTTAAGATCAAGGCTCGGTTCAGACAAGCGTATGAAAAATCATCCGCATTGTCATCTGTATGTCCTTTTGTTACGTTCGTGTGCGATCTGTTCTCATGCTTCTACATTCATAAAGTGTATGTGATCAAATACAGTTTCCTAGGTTAATAATGGAAATGTATCCATAACAATGGGATGCTGTATGTGGGGTCTGATATTATTTTATGCACCCATAGTCTTGTAAGGGGGCGAGTCTTGTCTGATACATAGAAAAGAACAGAGCGTGAAAAAACTGGACAGCAATATCATGGATCCAATATCTTGGATCATGCACTGCACTACTTCTGTACTTCAGTAGTGCAGTGTATCAGTTTTATAATTTCAGGTCGCCTATTAGACCCCATCTAAGGCAGGATTTAACAGGCTTTGCTCTAGCGCAGACCCCGGGGGTCATTGTTAGGCCTCTGATTACCACTGCAATTGTGCTGGAGGGGTGCCAATGGGCTGACAGAAGGAGAGGTCTCCATCTGTCAAACTCCTCAGGTACTGTTGTCATCGGAGGGGTAAAACTGCTAGGAACAGAGCAGCAGATACATATTACGCACATTACATCTGGCTCCTGCACAATTCCTGTGCCCGCTCCGTCCTGATCCTGAACATGTATATTCTGATTCAGGAGGTTTCATCCCATCGGGATTTACACGTCATGCACAGAATTTAGTTTTAAGTGGTTAAATTTTATTTTTTCTCTCTAAACTTATAGGACTTGCAGGAATTAAAAAAGTCAAACAAAGTAAACTTTACATACCCCCCCCGCAGTGCTCCAGCTCCAGTTCCCTGCTGTCACCCACGGTCTTTGGTGACAAGCTGCAGCGGTGACGACTCCGGCCACGTGACCACTGCAGCCTTTCATCTTCTCGGAGTTTTACTCTTCTGGAAGTTTTGCTGGTCTTCAGGCCTGGACCCCGTGGGCGGCAGCACATTTCTAAGAGTTACATAACATTCCACAGAAATCATCACATTGTTTCGAGCTCATTAACTCCCTGAATTGATAATTATAATAATTGTAATTACAGGAGAGCAGCTCTGACCCCGGCAACATCGCGTCACGACGCCTTCTTATCTTAAAGAGTGATTCATTACATGGAACAATAGATGATTATTTCTTCTTTTCAGGACTCATTCTGAAACATTCTAAACATGTGAAAGTCTATTAAAGGGCCAGTAAAGCTTAAAGGGATTTACCACTCTTAGAAAAGTAGACCCCAAATGACCAGATAGCAGTAAGAAAAAATATATAGATAGTTCTCACCCTCCCGCGGTCCAGCGCCGTCTCCCCACATCACCTCTGCAGCCAATCACTAAACTCTGGCTCATGCCACTGACAACAGAAGCTGCTGAGCTCAGTGATTGGCTGCAGTGGCAGGCAAACAATGATGGACTGAAGTAGGATGAGTATTATTTCGCTTTTACTAATATCTGATCGGTTGAGGTTGCCTGTCCTAAAAGTAGAAAGCCCCTTTGATTATTTATAATATATACATACACCCTACTCTACTCACCTCCAGAGCTGAAATCGCAATCCTGCTTGGTAACGAACTTACATTCAACAGTTTCTCAAATAAAATGCAACTTCTATGGCGGCAAGTAGAGATCTTGACGGAATCGATTCAGAAAGTATACAGTTGTATAAGTTTCCATTATACCAACCATCGACCTATATTTGCTGAAAGTAACGCACCACTTTGAGCCATCGTCGAATCTCCGCACTCTCCTGACCAGAGCAGAACTCCGCCATATCTGAAACTCGGCAATTTTCATGCTTTAGATTCCAGCTCTTCACCTCTAATTTCCCTTCTGCTCAGCACATCGTCATCCCGGCGTTTCATAATTTACTTGTGCAATTAATTACCATGTTCATGTTAATTATGTCATTAGGATGTCGTAACCTGACGGATCGTCTGCAGCCTCCTCAATAAATCTGCACATAGGAGAATGGTTTCTAATGAGGCGGCTCGTACTGACTGTGAAACACAATGAGATTATGGAGATGGCACAGACAGCTTCAGGGGTCTTCCATTCATTTCTCAGCAGGTGGTGATGTCATCGGATGATGTCACACCATGACAAGAACATCTCTGCCAGAGACGATGTGGAAAATAATGAGAATTTCACATAAGAAGTCACTGATTTGGACAATTCCTATTCCACAGGCATAAAGTGGCCTGATTAATGCAGGATGTGGCTATACAACCAGTGATGATGGCAACCAGGTCTGTAAGCTTTAAGGATGGGGATACTGGAAAATCTTCACAAATACAGATTAACCCCTTCCTGAAATAGGCAATACATGGATGCCAGAATGTACCCAACGGCGGCCGTGCATGGCCATGACAGTCACAGCAAAGCTTAGGGCACCCTCAAGTCTCCATCACTTCGATGAGCGGACTCATGGACGATCGGGTTCGACCAAACTTTAGCCCAAAGTTCAGCTTGGGTAGCAGAACTCTACCCGAACTTAAACCCGAACCCCATAGAAGTCAATGGGGTCCCGAACTTTGGTGCTGTAAAAATATCTCTCTCCATCCGAACTCCGAACAGTAAAACGGACTTCGGGGAGAAGTCAGTGTTTGGAGTTCAGCACTAGTCTCCGGTACGAACCCCAAACTTTGCAGCTTGGGTTCTCTCATCTCTATAACATACAAAATTAGAAAATCATCAAAAAGTTATTTTATTTCAGTTCTTCAACACAAAAAGTGAATCTCATATATTATATAGACTTTTGGGTTTTCATTGGCTGTAAGCCGTAATCATCAACATTAACAGAAATAAACACGTGAAATAGATCACTCTGTGTGTAATGACTATAGAATATGAGATTCACTTTTTGATGATATTCTAATTTTGTGAGAAGCTCCTGTATCTCATAAAAAGGAAAATTCCTCAATCTCTCCGTGCCTGAGTAATACCTTGTCTGTCACTCTTCAGAATCTCTGCACTCACAGAAAAAGCATGACAGCTATGAGGCATGAAAGTTGTGGGGGGGTTTATATGAGACAATAAGGAGAGACTGTGGTGAGAAGTGCAGATGGGGCAAAGGTTCACGTGACTAATCATTCGCTCTTGATAACTTGTCACAGAAGGATAAGGACAGCAGCGCACACAACATTGACTGATGTGAGGTTAGGTGTGAAATTACACCTTTTACAGATGTGTGATCTGCAATAAATAAACTTAAAAGTTAAACTTTGAAAGATTCTACAACTTTCCAATAGACTTGACGCTTCGGTTTCTCAGCAGTTTCCAGATCTGTGTTTGCTGACAGTGAGTTTGAACAGTTTCATTTACGCTTAAACGCCGTAGCCCTGGATTTATAGTTCTACTCACAGCCGAGAAGTGAATACAATTGTATCCTGTAATAACAAATAAATAATAAAAGTATCCTTCCTACTCAGAGCAAGACAAAGTATAAGAGTCGGAAATGTCCAGCTGCAAATATACAAAACCACAGAAAAATTTGCAGAGAATAAAACTATAAATTTACTTAAAAAAAGGGAGAACAGAACAAAGTGACACAATAACTTATAGACTAGTGTTGGTGAGTATAACCCCAATTCCAAAAAGTTGTAAAGAACACATGAATTAAAGATCTGGAAATCTCTCAGAACATAGAACAGATAATAAGGTGAAACTTTGAACATATTTCCATCTCATGTGAAAAAAGAAATATGGCTTTATGATAGACCCTCAAGAAATCCTGAAGAATCAAAACTGCTCTTATGTTATTTGATGGGCTGGTTTTAACTGTAAGGATAGCATTAAAGTCTGGAGAAGTAACTCTTAATCAGGATCTGTCTTCCCTCATGAATATGCAGAATAAAGCTGCAATAACTCTTTGGAGAAGATTCAGTGAGAGCTGTGTTATGATCCCAGTGGTAGAGGATCTCTGGTATTCCGGCAAGGTCAACAAAAAACATAGGAACTGCTCTAGGGAGGTGGATACCGCATACCTGATCCTAACACAACAACTAGAAGTAGCCGGTGAACGTGCCTACGTTGATTCTAGACGTCTCGAACCAGCCGGAGAACTGACTACCCCTAGAGGGAAAATAAGACCTCACTTGCCTCCAGAGAAATTGAACCCCAAAGATATAGAAAGCCCCCAACAAATAATAACGGTGAGGCAAGAGGAAAACACAAACGTAGAGATGAACTAGATTCAGCAAAGTGAGGCCCACTAGTCTAGATAGGTAGAAAATAGAAAGTGAACTATGCGGTCAGCAGAAAACCCTTCAAAAACATCCACGCTGAATATTTCAAGAACCCCCACACCGACTGATGGTGCGGAGGGGGAATATCAGCACCCTAGAGCTTCCAGCGAGCCAGAAAATCACATATCAAGCAAGCTGGACAAAAACACTGAAAAATGCAAATGATCCAAAGTATTCAAAATGGACTTAGCTTTTCTTGCATGAGACAGACGGAAAGGAATCAGGAGGAAACCTTATAGGACTAGATACAACGATGCCAGGCAAGAGACTGAGTCCAGAGGAGACCTAAATAGGGAACACCCGCTGCTTAATGACCCAGCTGGAGCCCAGGCCTGCAACAAGACATGCCTAACACAGTACCGTTAGTGACCACCAGAGGGAGCCCAGAAACACAGTTCACAACAGTACCCCCCCCTTGAGGAGGGGTCACCGAACCCTCACCAAGACCCCCAGGGCGATCAGGATGAGCAGCGTGAAAGGCACGAACCAAATCAGTCGCATGAACATCAGAGGCGACAACCCAGGAATTATCCTCCTGACCATAGTCTTTCCACTTAACTAAATACTGAAGTCTCCATCTAGAGATACGAGAATCCAAAATCTTCTCCACCACGTACTCCAACTCGCCCTCAACCAAAACCGGGGCAGGAGGCTCAACAGCAGGAACCATAGGCACCACGTACTGCCGCAACAAGGACCTATGGAACACATTATGAATAGCAAATGACGCTGGAAGGTCCAAGCGAAAGACACCGGGTTAAGGATTTCCAAAATCTTATAAGGACCGATAAAGCGAGGCTTAAACTTAGGAGAGGAGACCTTCAAAGGAACATGCCGAGAAGACAACCAAACCAAATCCCCAACACGAAGTCGGGGACCCACACCGCGGCGGCGGTTGGCAAAACGCTGGGGCTTCTCCTGTGACAATTTCAAATTGTCCACCACATGGTTCCAAATCCGCTGCAACCTATCCACCACAGAATCAACCCCAGGACAGTCAGAAGGTTCAACCTGACCCGAGGAGAAACGAGGATGAAAACCAGAGTTGCAGAAAAAGGGTGAAACCAAAGTGGCAGAACTAGCCCGATTATTAAGGGCAAACTCGGCCAGTGGCAAAAAGGTAACCCAGTCGTCCTGATCAGCAGAAACAAAACATCTTAAATAAGTCTCCAACGTCTGATTAGTTCGCTCGGTCTGGCCATTAGTCTGAGGATGAAAAGCTGACGAAAAAGACAAATCAATACCCATCCTAGCACAAAAGGATCGCCAGAATCTGGACACAAACTGGGATCCTCTGTCAGACACAATATTCTCAGGGATGCCGTGCAAACGAACCACATTCTGAAAGAACAAAGGCACCAAATCAGAGGAGGAAGGCAACTTAGGGAAGGGCACCAAATGGACCATTTTAGAAAAACGATCGCACACCACCCAGATGACAGACATCTTCCGAGATACCGGAAGATCCGAAATGAAATCCATGGAAATGTGCGTCCAAGGCCTCTTCGGGATAGGTAAGGGCAAAAGCAACCCGCTGGCACGAGAACAGCAAGGCTTAGCCCGAGCACAAATCCCACAGGACTGCACAAACGAACGCACATCCCGCGACAAGGAAGGCCACCAAAAGGACCTAGCCACCAAATCTCTGGTACCGAAAATCCCAGGATGCCCCGCCAACACCGAGGAATGAACCTCAGAAATAACTCTGCTGGTCCATCTGTCAGGGACAAACAGTCTCTCCGGTGGGCAACGATCAGGCCTATCAGCCTGAAATTTCTGCAGCACTCATCGCAAATCTGGGGAAATGGCAGACAAAATCACTCCCTCTCTGAGAACACCACCCGGCTCCGAGACTCCAGGAGAGTCAGGCACAAAACTCCTAGAAAGTGCATCAGCCTTCACGTTCTTCGAACCAGGCAGGTACGAGACCACAAAGTCAAAACGGGAGAAAAACAACGACCAACGAGCCTGTCTAGGATTCAGGCGCTTGGCAGACTCGAGATAAATAAGATTTTTATGATCAGTCAAGACCACCACACGATGTTTAGCTCCCTCGAGCCAATGTCGCCACTCCTCAAATGCCCACTTCATAGCCAACAACTCCCGATTACCAACATCATAGTTCCGCTCAGCAGGCGAAAATTTTCTTGAAAAGAAGGCGCATGGCTTCATGTTATGATTTTCCCAATGGCAGGGAAATCAAAATAACAACGGACTAGCTCTCGGGTGATGGGAACTAAAGTGACCGTGACCTGAACCTGACACGACACTGGAAGTAGCCGGGGAGTGTTTCCTACGATGCCCTAGACACCACGCGCCAGCCGGAGATCTAACTACCCCTATCAGAGGAATATACAGGCCTGCCTTACCTCCAGAGATGAACCCCAAAAGGAGATAGCAGCCCCCCACAGATATTGACGGTGAGTCAAGAGGAAAAGACATACGTAGGATGAACAGCAGATTTAGCACAGTGAGGTCCGCTTACTAGATAGCAGAAGTACAGGAAAGAGTCACTTCACGGTCAACTTCAAAACACTACTCAAAAACACCATCCTGAAATTACTTTAAAACTCCAGTGACAACTCATGCCACTGGAGTGGCAATTTCAGTCCTCGAGAGCTTCCAGCTACAGAGAGTCACATTGCAAATAGCTGGACAAAAATAGCATAAACTAGAAACAAAATTCAACTTAGCTGAACAGGATCTTGAGGCAGGAGAATGCAACAGAATGCTACTGATACATTGTTGGCCGGCATCAGACCAGCAGCCAAGCAGCCTTAAATAGGAAACTCCCCTAATGGGTGTCAACAGGTGATCAAGGATAGAAGAAGGCAAATAAGTGACACTACCATAAAACACCACCGGGGGAGCCCACAAACAGAATTCACAACAGTACCCCCCCCTTAAGGAGGGGGCACCGAACCCTCACCAGAACCACCAGGGCGATATGGATGAGCACTATGAAATGCACGAACCAAATCAGGAGCATGAACATCAGATGCTGTCACCCAAGAATTATCCTCCTGACCATAGCCTTTCCACTTAACCAGATACTGAAGTTTCCGTCTGGAAACACGGGAGTCCAAGATCTTTTCCACCTCATACTCCAACTCACCCTCAACCAGCACAGGAGCAGGAGGATCAGCAGACGGAACAACCGGCACCTCATACCTCCGCAACAATGACCGATGAAAAACATTATGAATAGTAAAAGATGCTGGGAGGTCCAAACGAAAGGACACAGGATTGAGAACCTCCAGAATCCTATAAGGGCCGATAAACCGAGGCTTAAACTTAGGAGACGAGACCTTCATAGGAACAAATCGAGAAGACAACCAAACCAGGTCCCCAACACAAAGACGAGGACCGACACGCCGATGACGATTAGTGAACTGTTGAGTCTTCTCCTGGGACAACTTCAGATTGTCCACAACCTGTCCCCAAATCTGATGCATTCTATCAACCACAGCATCTACTCCAGGACAATCCGAAGACTCCAATTGACCGGACGAAAAGCGAGGGTGAAACCCTGAATTACAAAAAAATGGAGAAACCAAAGTGGCAGAACTGGCCCGATTGTTAAGGGCAAACTCTGCCAATGGCAAAAAATCAAGCCAATCGTCCTGATCAGCGGACACAAAACACCTCAAGTAAGTCTCCAAGGTCTGATTAGTACGCTCAGTCTGGCCATTAGTCTGAGGATGGAATGCAGACGAAAAAGACAAGTCGATGCCCATCCTGGCACAGAACGCCCGCCAAAATCTAGACACAAACTGAGTACCCCTGTCAGACACTATATTCTCAGGAATACCATGCAAACGCACAACATTCTGAAAAAATAGAGGGACCAGCTCAGAGGAGGAGGGCAATTTGGGCAAAGGTACCAAGTGAACCATCTTGGAAAAACGGTCACACACCACCCAGATGACGGACATCCTACGAGAAACAGGAAGGTCAGAAATAAAGTCCATAGAGATGTGCGTCCAAGGCCTCTTAGGAATAGGCAAGGGCAACAACAACCCGCTGGCCCGGGAACAGCAGGGCTTAGCCCGAGCACAAACATCACAAGACTGCACAAAAATACGTACATCTCGAGACAAGGAAGGCCACCAGAAGGACCTAGACACCAGATCCCTGGTGCCAAAAATTCCAGGATGACCTGCCAACGCGGAAGAGTGAACCTCCGAAATAACTCTACTGGTCCAGTCATCAGGGACAAACAGTCTACCAGGCGGACAGCGATCAGGCCTATCCACCTGAAACTCCTGCAAAGAGCGCCGCAGGTCTGGGGAGACAGCTGACAATATCACCCCATCCTTCAGGATGCCAGTAGGTTCGGAATCACCAGGCGAGTCAGGCTCAAAACTCCTAGAGAGGGCATCCGCCCTCACATTCTTAGACCCAGGCAGATATGAAACCACAAAGTTAAATCGAGAGAAAAACAACGACCAGCGCGCCTGTCTAGGATTCAGACGCCTGGCTGACTCAAGATAAATTAGATTTTTGTGGTCAGTCAAGACCACCACCTGGTGTCTAGCACCCTCAAGCCAATGACGCCACTCCTCAAATGCCCACTTCATGGCCAAGAGCTCCCGATTTCCAACATCATAATTTCGCTCAGCGGGCGAAAACTTTCGAGAGAAAAATGCACATGGTCTCATCACTGAGCAGTCAGGACCTTTCTGCGACAAAACTGCACCTGCTCTGATCTCGGAAGCATCTACTTCAACCTGGAACGGAAGTGAAACATCAGGCTGGCGCAACACAGGAGCAGAAGAAAAGCGGCGCTTAAGCTCCCGAAAGGCCTCCACAGCCGCAGAGGACCAATTAGCAACATCAGCACCCTTCTTGGTCAAATCAGTCAAAGGTTTAGCAATGGCAGAAAAACCCGCTATGAATCGGCGATAGAAATTAGCAAATCCCAAGAATTTCTGAAGACTCTTTAGAGAAGTAGGTTGTACCCAATCACAAATAGCCTGAACCTTAACAGGGTCCATCTCCATAGATGAAGGGGAAAAAATATATCCCAAAAAGGAAATTCTCTGAACCCCAAAAATACACTTTGAGCCCTTCACAAATAGAGAATTAGCTCGTAAAACCTGAAAAACTCTCCTGACCTGTTGAACATGAGATTCCCAGTCCTCCGAAAAAATCAAAATATCATCCAAATACACAATCATAAATTTATCCAGATATTCACGGAAAATATCGTGCATAAAGGACTGAAAAACGGAAGGGGCATTCGCGAGACGAAAGGCATCACCAAATACTCAAAATGGCCTTCAGGCGTATTAAATGCGGTCTTCCACTCATCCCCCTGCTTAATCCGCACCAAATTATACGCACCACGTAGATCGATCTTAGTGAACCACTTCGCCCCCTTTATGCGAGCAAAAAGATCAGTCAGTAAAGGTAACGGGTACTGGTATTTAACTGTAATCTTATTCAGAAGTCGATAGTCGATACAAGGTCTCAATGAACCATCCTTTTTACCCACAAAGAAAAACCCTGCCCCCAGTGGAGACAAAGAGGGGCGAATATGACCCTTTTCCAAAGATTCTCTGATATACTCCCGCATAGCAGTATGTTCAGGTACAGACAAATTAAACAAGCGACCCTTAGGAAATTTACTACCGGGAATCAACTCAATAGCGCAGTCACACTCTCTGTGAGGGGGGAGAGAATCAGTTTTAGGCTCCTGAAAGACATCATAAAAATCTGACAGAAATGCTGGGATCTCAGAGGGAGTAGATGAAGAAATGGGAACCAAAGGTGCATCCCCATGAATCCCCTGACATCCCCAGCTCAGCACAGACATTGATCTCCAGTCCAAGACTGGATTATGAATTTGTAACCATGGTAATCCAAGTACTAATACGTCATGTAGATTATATAACACAAGGAAACGAATAATCTCCTGATGGTCTGGGGAAAGATGCATAGTCACTTGTGTCCAATATTGTGGTTTATTGCTAGCCAAAGGTGTAGAATCAATACCCTTTAAGGGAATAGAAACCTCCAGAGGCTCTAAATCAAACCCACAACGCTTGGCAAAGGACCAATCCATGAGACTCAGAGCGGCGCCAGAATCCACATAAGCATCCACAGTAACAGATGATAAAGTATAAATCAATGTCACGGACAAAAGAAATTTAGACTGCAAGGTACCCATAGAAAAAGATTTATCAACCTTTTTATCAACCTTCTTTATGCGTTTAGAGCATGCTGATATAACATGAGCTGGATCTCCACAATAGAAGCACAACCCATTTTTGCGCCTGTAATTCTGTCGTTCGCCTCTAGACAATACACTATCGCATTGCATATGCTCTGGTGCCTTTTCAGAGGTCACCGCCAAATGATGCACAGGTTTTTGCTCAGAAGATACCGCCATATGGTGCACAGGTTTTTGCTCAGAAGATACCGCCATATGGTGCACAGGTTTTTGCTCAAAAGATACCGCCATATGGTGCACAGATTTTTGCTCAGAAGATACCGCCATATGGTGCACAGATTTGCGCTCCCGTAAACGCCGATCAATCTGGATAGCCAATTTCATGGCATCATTCAGACCTGTAGGCACAGGGAACCCCACCATGACATCCTTCACGGCATCAGAGAGACCTTCTCTGAAATTAGCTGCTAGAGCGCACTCATTCCATTTAGTAAGCACCGACCATTTACGAAATTTCTGGCAGTATATCTCAGCTTCATCTTGCCCTTGGGAAAGAGCTATCAAGGCTTTCTCAGCCAAAATCTCTAAATTAGGTTCTTCATAAAGCAACCCCAGAGCCAGAAAAAACGCATCTACATTTAATAACGCAGGATCCCCTGGCGACAATGCAAATGCCCAACTTTGTGGGTCACCCCGCAATAGAGAAATAACAATTTTAACCTGTTGCGCAGGATCACCAGCAGAGTGAGATTTCAGAGACAAAAACAATTTACAATTCTCTCTGAAATTCAAAAAACGGGATCTCTCTCCGGTAAAAAATTCAGGCATAGGGATCTTAGGTTCAGACATTGGAGCACGTATAACAAAATTTTGTAAGTTCTGGACCCTTGTAGCCAGGTTATTCAGACCTGCAACCAAACTCTGTGGATCCATGATTCAAACAGGTGTAACCAAAGCCATTCAGAGATTAAGAGGAGAGGAAAAAAAAAAAAAAAGGCTGAAGACTGCAGTTTAAGCAAGGAGTACAAATAAGCACTAAGGTGCACTTTCCAAACACAGAAGGAAAAAAAACCTTTTCATATCCTTTCCTGCTTTAGTGCATAGTTTTAACACATGTGGGCCGGCCAAACTGTTATGATTTTCCCAATGGCAGGGAAATCAAAATAACAACGGACTAGCTCTCGGGTGATGGGAACTAAAGTGACCGTGACCTGAACCTGACACGACACTGGAAGTAGCCGGGGAGTGTTTCCTACGATGCCCTAGACACCACGCGCCAGCCGGAGATCTAACTACCCCTATCAGAGGAATATACAGGCCTGCCTTACCTCCAGAGATGAACCCCAAAAGGAGATAGCAGCCCCCCACAGATATTGACGGTGAGTCAAGAGGAAAAGACATACGTAGGATGAACAGCAGATTTAGCACAGTGAGGTCCGCTTACTAGATAGCAGAAGTACAGGAAAGAGTCACTTCACGGTCAACTTCAAAACACTACTCAAAAACACCATCCTGAAATTACTTTAAAACTCCAGTGACAACTCATGCCACTGGAGTGGCAATTTCAGTCCTCGAGAGCTTCCAGCTACAGAGAGTCACATTGCAAATAGCTGGACAAAAATAGCATAAACTAGAAACAAAATTCAACTTAGCTGAACAGGATCTTGAGGCAGGAGAATGCAACAGAATGCTACTGATACATTGTTGGCCGGCATCAGACCAGCAGCCAAGCAGCCTTAAATAGGAAACTCCCCTAATGGGTGTCAACAGGTGATCAAGGATAGAAGAAGGCAAATAAGTGACACTACCATAAAACACCACCGGGGGAGCCCACAAACAGAATTCACAACAGCTTCATCACGGAGCCATCAGAACTTCTTTGCGACAAAACGGCCCCTGCACCAATCTCCAAAGCATCAACTTCAACCTGGAAGGGAAGAGAGACATCCGGCTGGCACAGGACTGGCGCTGAAGTAAACCGACGCTTCAGCTCCCGAAAGGCCTCCACGGCCGCAGTAGACCAATTAGCAACATCAGAACCCTTCTTGGTCATATCCGTCAAAGGTTTAACCACGCTAGAAAAATTAGCGATAAAACGACGGTAAAAATTAGCAAAGCCCAAGAACTTCTGCAGGCTCTTAACAGATGTGGGCTGAGTCCAGTCATGAATGGCACGGACCTTGACTGGATCCATCTCCACAGTAGAAGGGGAAAAAATAAACCCCAAAAAAAAAACCTTCTGTACCCCAAAGATACATTTTGAACCCTTCACAAATAAAGCATTCTCACGCAGAACCTGAAACACCATCCTGACCTGGTTCACATGGGACTCCCAATCATCAGAAAAAAACAAAATATCATCCAGATAAATAATCATAAATTTATCCAGATATTTCCGGAAGATGTCATGCATGAAGGACTGAAACACAGAAGGAGCATTAGAGAGTCCAAAAGGCATCACCAGGTACTCAAAATGACCCTCGTGCGTATTAAATGCTGTTTTCCATTCATCTCCCTGCTTTATGCGCACAAGGTTATACGCACCGCGAAGATCTATCTTGGTGAACCAACTGGCACCCTTAATCCGAGCAAACAAATCAGACAACAATGGCAAAGGATACTGAAATTTCACGGTGATCTTATTCAGAAGACGATAATCTATACAAGGTGTCAAAGACCCGTCTTTCTTGCCCACAAAAAAGAATCCTGCACCAAGAGGAGAAGAGGATGGGCGAATATGTCCCTTCTCCAAAGACTCCTTTATATAACTCCGCATCGCGGCATGCTCTGGCACAGATAAATTAAAGAGTCGTCCCTTAGGAAATTTACTACCAGGAATCAAATCTATAGCACAATCACAGTCCCTATGAGGAGGAAGGGCACTGGACCTGGGTTCATCAAATACATCCTGATAGTCTGACAAAAACTCAGGGATCTCAGAAGGAGTAGAAGAAGCAATAGACACCAATGGAGAATCGCCATGAATCCCCTGACAACCCCAACTAGACACAGTCATAGCTTTCCAATCTAAAACTGGATTATGGGCCTGTAACCATGGCAGACCCAAAACAACAACATCATGCATTTTATGCAGTACCAGAAAACGAATCACCTCCTGATGTACAGGAGTCATGCACATGGTCACTTGCGTCCAATACTGAGGTTTATTCTCTGCCAATGGCATAGCATCAATTCCTCTAAGAGGAATAGGATTTTCCAAAGGCTCCAGGACAAAACCACAGCGCCTGGCAAATGACAAATCCATCAGACTCAGAGCAGCACCAGAATCTACAAAAGCCATAGCTGAGTAAGAAGATAATGAACAAATTAAAGTCACCGACAAAATAAACTTAGGCTGAAAAGTACCAATGGCGACAGGATTAACAACAATTTTTTTTAAGCGCTTAGAGCATGCTGAGATAACATGTGTTGAATCACCACAGTAAAAACACAACCCATTTTGACGTCTATGACTTTGCCGCTCGGCTCTGGTCAGAATTCTGTCACATTGCATAGAATCAGGTGACCGTTCAGACAGCACTGCCAAAGGATTAGCAGATTTGCGCTCCCGCAAACGTCGATCAATTTGAATGGCCAGAGCCATTGAATCATTCAGACCTGTAGGGATAGGAAACCCCACCATCACATTCTTAATGGCTTCAGAAAGACCATTTCTGAAATTTGCGGCCAGGGCACACTCATTCCATTGAGTAAGCACGGACCATTTCCGAAATTTTTGACAATACACCTCAGCTTCGTCCTGACCCTGAGAGATAGCCAGCAACATCTTTTCAGCCTGACTTTCAAGATTAGGCTCCTCATAAAGCAAACCAAGTGCCAGAAAAAAGGCATGAACATTCACCAATGCAGGATCTCCTGGCGCCAGAGAGAAGGCCCAATCTTGAGGGTCGCCGCGCAAGAAGGAGATAACAATCTTAACTTGCTGAGCGAAATCACCAGAGGAACGAGGTTTCAGAGACAGAAACAATTTGCAATTATTCCTAAAATTCAGGAACTTAGATCTATCTCCAAAAAACGGCTCAGGAATAGGTATTTTTGGTTCAGACATAGGGCTATGGATAACAAAATCCTGAATGCTTTGCACCCTAGCAGCAAGCTGATCCACACTAGAAGTCAGAGTCTGGACATTCATATCTGCAGCAGAGCTCAAGCCACTCAGAGAAAAAGGGGATGGAAGAAGCTAGGCTAACTGCAGCAACACAAGAAAAAAAAACAAAACTCAGAACTTCTTTTTAATCCCGCTTCTGCGATGCAATAAACATTTTCTTTTGGGCCTGGCATTCTGTTATGATCCCAGTGGTAGAGGATCTCTGGTATTCCGGCAAGGTCAACAAAAAACATAGGAACTGCTCTAGGGAGGTGGATACTGGGCTAACCGCATACCTGATCCTAACACAACAACTAGAAGTAGCCGGTGAACGTGCCTATGTTGATTCTAGACGTCTTGAACCAGCCGGAGAACTGACTACCCCTAGAGGGAAAATAAGACCTCACTTGCCTCCAGAGAAATTGAACCGCAAAGATATAGAAAGCCCCCAACAAATAATAACGGTGAGGCAAGAGGAAAACACAAACGTAGAGATGAACTAGATTCAGCAAAGTGAGGCCCACTAGTCTAGATAGGCAGAAAATAGAAAGTGAACTGTTGTGAATTTGGATTCTGGGCTCCCCCGGTGGCTACTGGTGGAATTGAACTTGTGACATCATCTTCCCTGTTCACCTGTTCTGATTAGATCTGGGTGTCGCTATATAACCTGGCTTCTCTGTTAGATGCTTGCCGGTCAACAATGTTATCAGAAGCCTCTCTGTGCTTGTTCCTGCTCCCAGACATCTACTAGATAAGTTGGACATTCGTCCATGTTTTGTTTTTGTATTTTGGTTCCAGTTCACAGCTGCAGTTTCGTTGCTGTGTCTGGAAAGCTCTTGTTGATCAGGAATTGCCACTCTGGTATTATGAGTTAATGCCAGAGTCCTAAAGTAATTTCTGGATGTGTTTTGTTAGGGTTTTCTACTGACCATGAAAGTATGCTTTCTGTCTTCTGCTATCTAGAAAGCGGACCTCAAATTTGCTAAAACTATTTTCCTGCTGCGTTTGTTGTTTCATCTCATATCACCGCCAATATATGTGGGGGGCTTCTGTCTCCTTTTGGGCATTTCTCTAGAGGTGAGTCAGGTCTTATATTTCCCTCTGCTAGCATTATTTAGTTCTCCGGCCGGCGCTGGGCATATAGGGATAAAAAGTAGGACATGCTACCTGGCTACTTCTAGATGATGCGGTAGGTTTAGTTCATGGTCAGTACAGTTACATCTTCCAAGAGCTTGTTCCTATAGAGGCTTATGCTAGTTCTCTGGCCATGGAGATCATGACAGTTTGACCGGCCACTAAAGGGTTAAAATCCTTGGCTGAGAAAGGAGAGAAATAAGAAGTCTGCTGAGAGTTTTTTTTTTTTTTTTTTCCTCTGTGCTCTTAATTGGATCACTTGCCAGTCTGTCTATGCTGCAGTCTTTCTTTTTTTTCTCTCTCCTTATAATCTTTGAATGGCTTTGTGTTCACCTGTTAATAATGGATCTTCAGAGTGTAACTGCAGGTTTGAATAATCTCACCACGAAAGTACAAAATTTGCAAGATTTTATTATTCATGCTCCGGTATCTGAGCCGAGAATTCCTTTGCCGGAATTCTTCTCAGGGAATAGATCTAGCTTTCAGAATTTTAGAAATAATTGTAAGCTATTTTTGTCCCTGAAATCTCGTTCTGCTGGAGACTCTGCACAGCAGGTTGGGATTGTGATTTCCTTGCTCCGCGGCGACCCTCAAGACTGGGCTTTTGCATTGGCACCAGGGGATCCTGCGTTGCGCAATGTGGATGCGTTTTTTTTGGCCTTGGGCTTGCTGTATGAGGAACCTCATTTGGAACTTCAGGCAGAAAAAACTTTGATGTCCCTATCGCAGGGGCAAGATGAAGCTGAAATTTACTGCCAAAGATTCCGTAAATGGTCGGTGCTTACTCAGTGGAATGAGTGTGCCTTGGCGGCTACTTTCAGAGAGGGTCTCTCTGATGCCATTAAGGATGTTATGGTGGGGTTCCCTGTGCCTGCGGGTCTGAATGAGTCCATGACAATGGCCATTCAGATCGATAGGCGTCTGCGGGAGCGCAAACCTGTGCACCATCTGGCGGTGTCCACTGAGAAGACGCCAGAAAGCATGCAGTGTGATAGAATTCTGTCCAGAAGCGAGCGGCAGAATTTTAGACGGAAAAATGGGTTGTGTTTCTATTGTGGGGATTCTACTCATGTTATATCAGCGTGCTCTAAGCGTACTAAAAAGCTTGATAAATCCGTTTCCATTGGCACTTTACAGTCTAAATTTATTTTGTCTGTGACCCTGATTTGCTCTTTGTCATCTATTACTACTGACGCCTATATCGACTCTGGCGCCGCTTTGAGTCTTATGGATTGGTCCTTTGCCAATCGTTGTGGGTATGATTTAGAGCCTTTGGAAACTCTTATTCCTCTGAAGGGGATTGATTCCACCCCATTGGCTAATAATAAACCACAATACTGGACACAAGTGACTATGTGTATTAATCCGGATCACCAGGAGACTATTCGTTTTCTAGTGCTGTATAATCTACATGAGGATTTGGTGCTGGGATTGCCATGGCTGCAGTCTCACAACCCAGTCCTTGACTGGAGAGCTATGTCTGTGTTGAGCTGGGGATGTAAGGGGACTCATGGGGACGTACCTTTGGTGTCCATTTCATCATCTATTCCCTCTGAAATCCCTGAGTTCCTGTCTGATTATCGTGACGTCTTTGAAGAACCCAAGCTGGGTTCACTACCTCCGCACCGTGAGTGCGATTGTGCTATAGATTTAATTCCGGGTAGTAAATACCCAAAGGGTCGTTTATTTAATCTGTCTGTGCCTGAACATACTGCTATGCGAGAATATATAAAGGAGTCCTTGGAAAAGGGACATATTCGTCCATCGTCATCTCCCTTAGGAGCCGGTTTTTTCTTTGTGTCAAAAAAAGACGGCTCTTTGAGACCATGTATTGATTATCGGCTTTTGAATAAAATCACGGTTAAATATCAATACCCATTGCCGTTGCTGACTGATTTGTTTGCTCGCATAAAGGGGGCCAAGTGGTTCTCTAAGATTGATCTCCGTGGGGCGTATAATTTGGTGCGGATCAGGCAGGGGGATGAGTGGAAAACCGCATTTAATACGCCCGAGGGCCACTTTGAGTATTTGGTGATGCCTTTTGGTCTTTCTAATGCCCCTTCAGTCTTCCAGTCCTTTATGCATGATATTTTCCGCGATTTTTTGGATAAATTTATGATAGTGTATCTGGATGATATTCTGATTTTTTCGGATGACTGGGACTCTCATGTCCGGCAAGTTAAGAGGGTTTTTCAGGTTTTGCGGTCTAATTCTCTGTGTGTCAAGGGTTCTAAGTGCGTTTTTGGGGTTCAGAGAATTTCCTTTTTGGGATATATTTTTTCTCCCTCTTCCATTGAGATGGATCCTGTCAAGGTTCAAGCTATTTGTGATTGGACGCAGCCCTCTTCTCTTAAAAGTCTTCAGAAATTTTTGGGCTTTGCCAACTTTTATCGTCGATTTATTTCTGGTTTTTCGGATGTCGTTAAGCCATTGACCGATTTGACTAGACAGGGTGCTGATGTTGCTAATTGGTCCCCTGATGCTGTGGAGGCCTTTCAGGAGCTTAAGCGCCGTTTTTCTTCTGCCCCTGTGTTGCGTCAGCCTGATGTGACTCTTCCTTTTCAGGTTGAGGTCGACGCTTCTGAGATCGGAGCTGGGGCAGTGTTGTCGCAGAAAAGTTCTGACTGCGCCGTGATGAGGCCTTGTGCCTTCTTTTCCCGTAAATTTTCGCCCGCTGAGCGGAATTATGATGTTGGGAATCGGGAGCTTTTGGCCATGAAGTGGGCGTTTGAGGAGTGGCGCCATTGGCTCGAGGGGGCCAGACATCAGGTGGTGGTATTGACTGACCACAAAAATTTGATTTATCTTGAGACCGCCAGGCGCCTGAATCCTAGACAGGCGCGCTGGTCATTATTTTTTTCTCGGTTTAATTTTGTGGTATCGTACCTACCAGGTTCTAAGAATGTTAAGGCGGATGCCCTTTCTAGGAGTTTTGAGCCTGATTCACCTGGCAACTCTGACCCCACAGGTATTCTTAAGGAGGGAGTTATCTTGTCAGCTGTTTCTCCAGACCTGCGGCGGGCCTTGCAGGAGTTTCAGGCGGATAGACCGGATCGTTGTCCGCCTGATAGGCTGTTTGTTCCTGATGATTGGACCAGTAAAGTCATCTCTGAGGTGCATTCTTCTGCGTTGGCAGGTCATCCTGGAATTTTTGGTACCAGGGATTTGGTGGCAAGATCCTTCTGGTGGCCTTCCCTGTCACGAGATGTGCGAGGCTTTGTGCAGTCTTGTGACGTTTGTGCTCGGGCCAAGCCTTGTTGTTCTCGGGCTAGTGGATTATTGTTGCCCTTGCCTATTCCTAAGAGGCCTTGGACACACATCTCGATGGATTTTATTTCAGATCTGCCTGTTTCTCAGAAGATGTCTGTCATCTGGGTGGTGTGTGACCGTTTTTCTAAGATGGTTCATTTGGTTCCCCTGCCCAAATTGCCTTCTTCTTCCGAGTTGGTGCCCCTGTTTTTTCAAAATGTTGTTCGTTTGCATGGTATTCCTGAGAATATCGTTTCTGACAGAGGAACCCAATTTGTGTCTAGATTTTGGCGGGCATTTTGTGCTAGGATGGGCATAGATTTGTCTTTTTCGTCTGCTTTTCACCCTCAGACTAATGGCCAGACCGAGCGGACTAATCAGACCCTGGAGACATATCTGAGGTGTTTTGTGTCTGCTGACCAGGATGATTGGGTTGCTTTTTTGCCATTGGCGGAGTTCGCCCTCAATAATCGGGCCAGCTCTGCCACCTTGGTTTCCCCGTTTTTCTGTAATTCGGGGTTCCATCCTCGATTTTCCTCCGGTCAGATGGAATCCTCGGATTGTCCTGGAGTGGATGCGGTGGTGGAGAGATTGCATCATATCTGGGGGCAGGTGATGGACAATTTAAAGTTGTCCCAGGAGAAGACTCAGCTTTTTGCCAACCGTCACCGTCGTGTTGGTCCTCGGCTTTGTGTTGGAGATTTGGTGTGGTTGTCTTCTCGTTTTGTCCCTATGAGGGTCTCATCTCCTAAGTTTAAGCCTCGGTTCATCGGTCCGTATAAAATATTGGAGATTCTTAACCCTGTTTCCTTCCGTTTGGACCTCCCTGCATCCTTTTCTATTCATAACGTTTTTCATCGGTCGTTATTGCGCAGGTATGAGGCACCGGTTGTGCCTTCCGTTGAGCCTCCTGCTCCGGTGTTGGTTGAGGGTGAGTTGGAGTACGTTGTGGAAAAAATCCTAGACTCCCGTGTTTCCAGACGGAGACTCCAGTATCTGGTCAAGTGGAAGGGATACGGCCAGGAGGATAATTCTTGGGTCACTGCATCTGATGTTCATGCCTCTGATCTGGTTCGTGCCTTTCATAGGGCCCATCCTGATCGCCCTGGTGGTTCTGGTGAGGGTGCGGTGCCCCCTCCTTGAGGGGGGGGTACTGTTGTGAATTTGGATTCTGGGCTCCCCCGGTGGCTACTGGTGGAATTGAACTTGTGACATCATCTTCCCTGTTCACCTGTTCTGATTAGATCTGGGTGTCGCTATATAACCTGGCTTCTCTGTTAGATGCTTGCCGGTCAACAATGTTATCAGAAGCCTCTCTGTGCTTGTTCCTGCTCCCAGACATCTACTAGATAAGTTGGACATTCGTCCATGTTTTGTTTTTGTATTTTGGTTCCAGTTCACAGCTGCAGTTTCGTTGCTGTGTCTGGAAAGCTCTTGTTGATCAGGAATTGCCACTCTGGTATTATGAGTTAATGCCAGAGTCCTAAAGTAATTTCTGGATGTGTTTTGTTAGGGTTTTCTACTGACCATGAAAGTATGCTTTCTGTCTTCTGCTATCTAGAAAGCGGACCTCAAATTTGCTAAAACTATTTTCCTGCTGCGTTTGTTGTTTCATCTCATATCACCGCCAATATATGTGGGGGGCTTCTGTCTCCTTTTGGGCATTTCTCTAGAGGTGAGTCAGGTCTTATATTTCCCTCTGCTAGCATTATTTAGTTCTCCGGCCGGCGCTGGGCATATAGGGATAAAAAGTAGGACATGCTACCTGGCTACTTCTAGATGATGCGGTAGGTTTAGTTCATGGTCAGTACAGTTACATCTTCCAAGAGCTTGTTCCTATAGAGGCTTATGCTAGTTCTCTGGCCATGGAGATCATGACAGTGAACTATGCGGTCAGCAGAAAACCCTGCAAAAACATCCACGCTGAATATTTCAAGAACCCCCACACCGACTGACGGTGCGGAGGGGGAATATCAGCACCCTAGAGCTTCCAGCGAGCCAGAAAATCACATATCAATCAAGCTGGACAAAAACACTGAAAAATGCAAATGATCCAAAGTATTAAAAACGGACTTAGCTTTTCTTGCATGAGACAGACGGAAAGGAATCAGGAGGAAACCTTATAGGACTGGATACAACGATGCCAGGCAAGAGACTGAGTCCAGAGGAAACCTAAATAGGGAACACCCGCTGCTTAATGACCCAGCTGGAGCCCAGGCCTGCAACAAGACATGCCTAACACAGTACCGTTAGTGACCACCAGAGGGAGCCCAGAAACACAGTTCACAACAGAGCTGACCACCGAAGAAGCCCCCCCAAGTGGATTGGAGACACGCGTGTATCCACCTGATGGGGCTGAGCTGGACTAGGATGGAGGGAAGTATTATTGTAAAGATAACATTTTTGTTATAAATCATTAGTACAAGTGAAAATAAGAAACTTTATAATAATTCTTAGTAGAGAAATCGTCTCGTTTCGATAATGTATCAATCTGGCTTCACTGAATACACATTTTACACAAGAATTGAGAATTTTGAAAAAGAATGCTCAGTACTTGTGGAGAAAGAAGCACATTTCTCTGGTAAGATACATTACAAACAGTAACATAGCGACCGAGGGGCAGAGAGTGCGGGCGCCCCAGGACCGGAGCTCAGAGGGGGCGTACCCGGAGCTATGCTGCTGCAACTGTATTGGTGTGCACAGCGCGACGATACAGTTACCCTATGCGGCAGAGCAGGGAGAATCGATCTCCTTGCTATGCAGCCGGACGCTATGGGCCCCTGAGCACGCGGGGGGGCGGTGCCAGCGGTGGGCCCCCCGCCTGTCACTGCAAGGTCAGCTGTTTCGGCATTTAGCCACTACAGCTGACCGCAATGATGAGGGAAGGAGCACTACGCTCCTTCTCCCATCATCCCCTGTCAGCGTCTGTCACCGACGCCGACATTGACAGCGGGAGCTCAGAGCACCACTGGAACAAGGAGGAAGAGAGGTGAGTATTTATTGTTTTTTATGGGGGCTGCCTTATACTACAGGATCTTCTTATGGGATGCTGCCTTATACTACAGTATCTGCCTATGGGGGTGCTGCCTTATACTACAGGGTCTGCCTATGGGGTTCTGTCTTATAATACAGGGTGCTGCCTTATACTACAGGAGATGAGCGGGAGATCGGAGCACCACTGGAACAAGGAGGAAGAGAGGTGAGTATTGTTTTTTTATGGGGGCTGCCTTATACTACAGGATCTGCATGTGGGGTGCTGCCTTATACTACAGGGTCTGCCTATGGGGGTGCTGCCTTAAACTACAGGGTCTGCCTATGGGGGTGCTGCCTTATACTACAGGGTCTTGAAAGTGACTTTTTGTCTTCATGTCCCATCAGGCCTCTGGCCTACTACCGCTACATTGATGATATTTTAATCATCTGGACGGAGTCTGAGCCACAGCTATAGACATTCCTTGAACAGTTTAATCAATTTCATCCTACCATCAACTTAACACTCAACTACTCCTGCACTGAAATTAACTTTCTGGACACCATCATTAAGCTGCTGATCAATGAAATAGAGACATCCCTGTATCAGAAGTCAATCGACGGCCCAACATACCTTAAATAGGACAGTTTCCCCACTACTGTGTTTTATGCAGCCCCCAAATCTAAGAAGCATCATTGCCAGAAGCTCCCTGTCCTCTCCAACAGCTGCAAGTACCTTTCCTTGCAACTAGAAAAAATGTAAAACCTGTCCATTTATAATGACCACGGACAAGATAAAGATCCCAACTCACATCAGGACTACAAGATCCCAGGTACTTTCAGCTGCGTCACTTCTAATGTGGTGTACCTAATTATTTGTACTAAATGTCCAGCTGGGGGTCTGTATGTGGGGGAGACAGGGCAGAAACTAAGAACAAGGATAAATTCTCACTGCCACACAATAAGAAAAAAAAGAATGGATCTACCTGTGACAATACATTTTTGTCTCCCAGATAACAGTATTATGGACATAAAATTACTTGTATTAAAAGGTAATTTCAAATCTCAGAGAGACAGAAGAGTCTGGGAGTATAAGCTGATGATGACCTTTGACACTCTCAGCGCAGGAATGAATGTGTCGCATGGATTTATGTCTTTTTACATCCACTAAGGAATTAGCTCATCAGACCATGTGGGGTCATCATAAGATGGAACCAGACCCCAATCAGAGGACAATAAAACATTCACACTCCTTATCTATGAACTGTTCCAATATTTATGGACATATCTGTTTATGACTCACATAATGGTAATTCTGCTTCACGTCACCTGTCTTATCTATGGCATTTTTCTGTGCTGTGTTGAGCATAAATATGTGATTCTTCAGAATTTGTATTAGTCTATGCCTGATGAAGGGACCGGCGTAGTCTTGAAATCTTGCAATTTGTTACCATCTTTTCAGTTAGCCGTTAAAAGGTATCAACCACTGAGGACTCTCAATTCCAAATATTATTCTATCCACTGGCTAACACGGTACCAAGATATATACCTTTCCTGTATCTTACTCTGAGAACATTCATTTTACATAGTGTACAGTTTGTTTCCATGGAGCTCGACCAGAAAAGCTTGGGAAAGTATTTATGGTTGTTAAGGAGAGAAGTTAGGTCCTCAGATACCAATCAGTTTGCTCCAGCCTATTAATTTTGATACAGCAGTTATCTACTTGCCTACCATCTCCATCCCCAGCTCCTGACAAGCTGCTGTTATAAATTTTGCAAGATCAGCAGCTTCTGCCATTAGCTGCTTCCAGAGCAATTCTCATAATCATGGCCCTCGTTTTCTTGAGCTCTGTGCTTGTTCAAATATCATCCTGTGCACACTTTGATAGCAATGTGGACTTCAAAAAATAAAAGGCTAAATAACTGTAAGCTGCTCAAGAGACAACTTTGATAATACCCCTTTAAGATTTTTATTGATATAGAGGGATGAAAAGGGCAAACTAATTTTTCTATTCAAATTACTACTCTTCCAATCTATCCCATCCCAGCACGAGCGCTGTCATATAATGAAGCAGAACAAACCAATGAAACCGTCATCATAACCATGAAGATGAAATTGAAGATATCCATTACAAATGAAACCCTGCTGAGTACACACGTGCTGCTCCGGGGCTCACACGGCTGCTCGGAGGATTCTAGCGCTTGGCTCGGTGCGCTGGAAATAGAAGGGGCCTCATTTTATTGGAAATCGCGCAGAATCTTGTATTTCATAAGAATGCTGATGGGTATCCAAGAAGTCAACCCAAAAAATAAGAACCAGCCCTTACAGCGTGGCGACTGCTGGAACCGACCAATTTGGAGTAAATTATATCAACTGAGTTTAATAAAAGTTCATGTTGTGCGGCAGCGGCGGCAGTACGAAACGGTGGGTACAGAAGATGGGAAGACTCTAGAAACACATGAAGACAAATTCTGGGATGAGGCGCAGGTTGAAGCTACTGGACATTTTGCAAAACATAACCCAGGGGCCACACAATAATCACGTGTAATAATGTGGGTGTCGATGTGAAAGCATTGGTGTCCTTTTGTGTGGTGGAAGGTGGTACAACCCTTATAAAGGATTTTGGAGTGATAAGCCTCGTTAAAAGTAAGAACACAATGAGCCTCGCTGCAGCGATCGCTTAGTGTGAAGGTACCTTAAGTTGTAGAGTAGTTCTAGTACTCCACTCAGGGAATGAAAAATGCCGATCTACACATTATCTGCTTCAACATTTTTTGCAGCAATGTTTCTTAAACATAAGTAGATAGTTGGTATTATTAAACAATGAGTCTGCAATTGTGATACTTTGCACAAAGCTGCAAGTATACTTCTCTGCAGCTCTTCCACTCTGGAATAGTGTCCCTGGTAACAGTCTGCTGGCAAGTTCCACAGCAGCACTTCCTTCACTGTGGAACAGGGTATGCGGTAAGTCTGCAGGCATGCTCCCCAGCAGCGCCTACTTCACTCTGGAATAGTGTCTGTGGTAACAGTCTGCATGCATTCTCCACAGCAGCACTTCCTTCACTCTGGAATAGTGTCTGTGGTAACAGTCTGCTTGCACACTCCACAGCAGCACTTCCTTCACTCTGGAATAGTGTCTGTGGTAACAGTCTGCATGCATTCTCCACAGCAGCACTTCCTTCACTCTGGAATAGTGTCTGTGGTAACAGTCTGCTTGCACACTCCACAGCATCACTTCCTTCACTCTGGAACAATGTCCATGGTAGCAGTCTGCTGGCATTCTCCACAGCAGCACTTCCTTCACTCTGGAACAATGTCCATGGTAGCAGTCTGCTGGCATACTTCACTGCACCTCCTTCACTCTCTCCTTAGCTCTCCTAATGTAGCCCAGCACAGATGCTGTGATAGTCACAACTCTTGTCAGGCACTAGGCTACAGCCTTCTCTGGTATGGCAATCCTCAAAACCAGAAAGTCTTGAACCTTCCCTTTGCTGTGAGAAATTCTCTTGTCAATGGATGAACTATTCACTCACAGGAATAAGCCTCTCTGCTCCTCTCTGTGGTAACAATCCTCGCACTCTCATAGTTATGGCAGCACTCTCATGCTTGTGGACTGGTCTCACTCACATGGATTGCTCCTCTGTGGCCCTCTCAATAGCCTCAGGCGGTGCATGAAGTATAATACCTGCCTCTCACCCCTACTTCCAGCTAGCTATGATGCAGGCACTCTCTGCTGGGCTGCTGCTGCTTCGTCTGACAGCCCGTTCCTTCTACATGTATCTGACCTCTATTGGTGGGAAACAAACTATTTGTGGTCTGTATACACTCCTGGGGCAGGAACATAATGCACGCACTAACTACACCCTGACCCATGCCTCAATATCACCAGCAAACTCATTGCAAATTCCTATCAATAAAATAGCTTTATTATATATAGCACAGTTGCTTGGATATTCTGTGTGTCTCCTATTTGCAGTCTATGGCAATCACATAAGTTGAGCATACCCTACTGTCCCTCCATGTTTATTGTAGCCCCATCCCCCGTCATCACTTTAATCATATTCCAATATTATCATAAAAAGTAAAATCTGCAAAAAAGCTGAATCAGGAATTCTGTCCATAAAGAGCAAAGAAATTCTGCAGTTCACGCTCGAATGTTCACAGGATCAGATTATTACATTCCTGTAAGGAGTGATTATATGTGATTATAACCCCAGGTACTGGCACAGCTGGGATGTCGTATCAATGACATTACCTACAGCACAAGCTGCTCACTGCCAGGACGGTAACGTAAAGCAGCGGACTCGACTGATGGGTCTACAGGAGGTTCATGTCCTCATTCACCCCGGAAGAAGAACTGCGAAGTGTCCAATGTCAGTGCGCCCTGCATTCCTGCTAATGAGAAGAACCCTCCCGCGACTTTGTCAGTGCTTCAGATTATCGCCCCCCCACACAACCTCCTATCAAAGACCCCAATATTAGGAAGTGATTTGTTGAGTCTGGGGTCATTTGGATGAAAAGATAAAATGTGTCTTTAATTAGACCTTTGAATAGAACATTGTTACATTATGTCACATACAGTTTTTAGGAGCCAATGTGGCCCCTAGGTGAAGCTTGCAGCTGTTGGGAGGGGGTTCCTGTGGAGGTGGCTTAGGTACAGATTGTGTCAGTCAGTAAGGGCCCCATCTGGGGTCCAAGGGCCACACTTCTGCTTTGTCCCCAAGTACAGGTCGTCTCGCTTCACTTGTCTTTTTCATTTACTCTTCTGATGAGTATAACTTCTGAATAGTAGGAGCCTAAAACCAGTCTGTGCAGCACAGAGAGGCAGTCTCCTGTATAGCAAAAAAAAAAAAAAAAGACTTCCTGTGCCTATGTCAGAACAAGGAGCTGCATGTGGTCAAATAATGGTCACTCAGACTGGGAAACAAGTGAGATAATCAGCAGAAAGGTCTACTTTGCACTCCCCATATATACACCATCCAAGAATGAGCCGGAATAATCTAGATATGGGTCACGATGGGCCGGTCTATACATGGTACTTCACTTCATGCTCATTCCCTTATATTGACAGCGCCCGGTCCAGATCCGACATCGCACATCCAGGAATCCAGAGCGGAGCCACGAATAGGACAAATCTCCACCTTGCTGACGGTCTCCATACAGCGCCACTTCTGTAATACTCTGTGCTGCTGTGCTTCCTGCTCCATCCATTAAGGAACTCTCAGTCTGTGACCACCTAGAAGATCAGGACATGCCCCCTCCCCCTTAAATAATCTGTGCTGCTGATTCTGCCCTTACCAATACATTAGTCTCCTGAAATACTCTGTGCAGCTGTGACTGTCCGCAGATTTCAGGATCCCTTTGCGATTATGACTTTAACCCCATCTTCCCCCTTCAGACTTGTCTTCCTGTCACCAGCGGGGCGTGCTGTGCCTCCGCGCACGGCGTTGCAGCATCCCGCCTACAAACACTGGCTCAGTTTATGGATCTTAAAAATATTCCCGTCCCAAGAAACTAATTGCAGAGGTCACGGGGTCATGTGAAAGTAAAAGAAGTGCGACCTCGGGATCATCAGACGTATCTGTTTGTAATAAGAAGATGATAGCCGACATCAGGACGACATGTCCCGGGGCTCTTAACTCCCTAATCGCCAGATCACCATACGAATCGGTGTCAGAACTAGGAAAAGTTCAAGGACATTTCCCCTTTAAGACGATAGTTCCCAGTAAATACTTGGGGTCAATGAAAAATTCCGTTATTTATTTATTTTTTTAAAATATTTGTTTCTAGGAAAGTTCAGTGACAAGAAATCCGTCCTCAGGTTGTTGTCAGGCCCTTACACCGATACATTGTAACAAACATATATGTAACATATAACGATATGTTACTGTTACAAGGACGTCAGTACCAGCTATAACAACCATGCTGGGAGTTGTAGTGCTCTTCATGCACAGCCCAGGTTGGAGATCAGCGATTTCTCTTATACATTTCCTTCTTGCTCGCTCTTGCACTCGTCCTGTTTTATATCTGGACATTCGCCAGCGAACATGTAAAGAAAGTTTGTGATTCTTCTGTGCGGAGTTCGGCCGGGGTCTGGCGCGGGTCAGATCGTCCTGTAATCCCCATTTTTGGGATCCCTGTGATAACTCAGTCCCGCTGGAGTCATCGTTTGCTAAGGATCGTTCAGGCTTTTAAATAGTAATTTTAAGAGGAGAGGATGAAATAGAAAGTTTAGAAACACACGAAGGAGCGGAATAATGTAGGAATTTACAACAGGTTTTTTTTTGCATCAAAACGTTGCATTTTTTACACCATTTTTCCAGAAAACTGTGTGATTTTTTTTTTACACTTGATGCCGCTCTCATAACTTTCTAAAAGCGGTGATATCTGGACACAGTTATGCAAATAAATCTCAACCAGATTTATGATTTGTGACTTTTGCAAAGTTTCAATTCTCATTCCAGTAAGGGTAAAAATAGTTCTAAATGGAAATGTTTTATCTTAAGATGCATTAAAGGGGTTGTCTGACACTGGAAAAAGTTTTCTTTATGCGTTGATGGGGACACAAAAACCTCGGTGTAATCACCTTTCAGCACCCTACTGGATCCAGCTTTGTTCGCCTCAGATGTCTATTGGTTGGGTTGATTGCAAGTCAACAGGAGCACTGCAGCCAGTGATTGACTGCAGTGGTCAAGGGATTAGAAAAGTATTCATAAGAGAAACATTTCTGGCTGCACCAGTCCTGTTGACTTCCAAATGGAATAGACATTGTTTCCGGATCTGGTGCAGACCTCTGGAGCAACCTGCGCTGGGTCCACATCGGTGCTGGAGGGTGAGTAAAAAAAATATTTCAGGGTTGGAACATCCCTTTAATCAAATATTGCGTAACGCTTCCATAAAGACGGCACAAATTATGGAGATCACTAAGAGAAATCATGGAGAGTAAGAAGGTGCCGGAGCGGGAACTTCAGCCTCCGCTCAGGATAGAGTCATAGACCTGGAAATAACCGGTGACCACCTGTAAGTCGCGCAGTTTAGGAGTGTGTGCAAAGAGCTGGGAGTAGCGGCATTTCTGGACATTTCCTAAGGAGCCTCCTGGCCTTTGATCATAGGGCCATGGCCTCCGGATATTTTTGCAGCTGTTATTAGATTTTGGTTTCTTTTTGTAGTGAGAGAAGTGATCATTTTTCTTCTGGAGTGAATTTTTGCAAAAGTTTGCAACTTCTGGAAACATTGCAAATTGTAATCCATCAAAAAAACTTTTGCCGCTGTATAGCTTCTGCCTTTCAGAAGCCTGGGAAAGCTGGATCACCAGGTAATTTCAATAGACCACGGTGCCATATCCAATAGCTTTCCTTTAACTCTTCACATTCCCTCCAGCACAACGGATGGTACAACCTGCTCAATGGCTTTTTCCAGTCTGACCCGGTGAGGTCGGTGCACTGGAGACACGTGAAGCTTTATGTTTGGACGTGTTGCTAAAATAAGTGAATGGTGTTCATACCCAGCGTGTATTCGATACACATGTATTCACCGTACTCGTCATGTGTTATTGACAGTATTACATTAACTCTCCTTAAAATGTAGTATTTGTGTAATAAGGGACCTGGATACTGGCGCCAACAGCCTCCTTCAATATACTATAAATGACCAATGTATCAAAGAATGTGGATTCATTCCTTCAGTAATGTTATTTATTTACCCATTTATTTGATAGACACGTGTCACATTGTACAAATATTATAGACTATTGTATGGGACCCACCCTATATATTTCAGGTACATTGGCTATCACATCCATGTATACTGTTATTGATGGGTCCAAGGGCTGTGAAGCAGCACATTTATTCTTGGAAAATAAACAATACAATACTCTACAAATTGAGTTTATGATTTCATGTATCTCATTCATTTTGAAGCATAATTACTTTGTATATGACCATCAATTTTATTTACAAACATGGGGTCCGGCTATGGGGACCTGGTTCGCCCTGAGTTACGCCAACCTGTATTGTATGTTGCCAAGTGGGAACAGACTGCCATCTACAGCAATAGCGTGCTATGCAGATATATATATATATTAATGTTTCCTACAAATATTATATTATAATATATCTTATATTTGATCTCTGACCCTAATAAGGAGCATGGATATAGTTTACAATGTATACTATATATTTCATATTTTAAATGTCACATTATTTGATCAAGATGATTTTTTAAATGTATGATAAAAGTTTCTATTCCTTTAGGGTCCCTATATGATCTATCTGTACGCTCCTCCTATGGGTGGGCCATTGACCTCCAAGAGAAGTTTGTGTAATAAGGGCCCTAGACAGGTGATACTGTTTTGATAAAAAAAAGGAAAATGCCATCCTAAGGCAACAAGATGTAGCCGATTAGGATGAGTCCTAATTCTAGTATCTCACCTCGCTATGTTACTTGCCTGTACTATTACTATTTCTTTCCTTACTTTGTTCATTGTTTTTATCCTAGGTTTTACCTATTATATCCATATCTGGTTCTAGGAAAGCTGAGTGGCAATCAGTACAGCCCCCATTACGGTTCCCATAATCTCCAGACATCAGGAGTTATCATTATCAGGGACTTTTGTTTTTCTTAAGGGAAATTAATTTTAAAATGATAGAACGTCGAGCAATTCTATGCCCGGATCCAAATCAACAACACGATCAATTAACCTGTCAAATCTCATTAAGTTGTAGAGTTCAGTGTTAATGATCAGGATTCGAGGATTGGAGTAAAGAGATGAGAAATCTGTAGATCGTGTTCTACAGGCAAGAGCTTAGAAGAAGTAAAAAAGCAAGAAAAAATGTAAAAAACAATATAAAAGATGCAGGGACAAGAGAGAAACATACAAGGGCAAATAACACAAGTTTTGTTTTTAGCAATGTTTGCTGTCTATCCTAGGATGAACTGGAGAAGCAAAAGATCCAAATGTGCTTTAATTAAAAGCAGTGTCAGACGGATGGATGGGAAGTAAGGTCAAGATGGAGGAAGACGTCCCCGGCGATGCACAAGGCAGACAGTAAATATGTAGATAGGACACCAGCATTCTGCAGACATTGAATACTGCCCCAATGTATTCATCTAATGAAACGTACCCCCGCTTTCTTAGATAAGTCCTTAGAAGGAAGAATAGACATGTTTTACACAAATACAGCATCAAACTGGTGAAGAGTCTTTACATCGCTTCTTTCTGCTATAAACTTGCACACTGAGGCGCTCATCATGTTTCATTTGTAACTTTTTTACTTTCGCTGATACTTTTCTGAATACGGTGCTAATACAAATGGTGCTGGAGTCGGGGGTTTGACATAAGAGGCTCGGATTTTATTTTTCGGCCCTTTGACAATAAAGAGCCAATTTTATAAAGTATTGTCACATCTGAATAGTAAATCTGCTATTTAATGCAATAAAATAGGAACAGGGAACGACACAGAGAATCAAATACGGTAAATGCATATTTTCTTTTTAGAATTTGTAAAGTTACAGAACTCGCATTTATTACAGTTTTTTCTAAAGGGACGTGAGATCTTTCTACAAATCTTTATTATCTGATATTTGCAGAACTAATGGAAAGTTTGCTGAGGAAACTTTTTTGGTGAGGTAACGCGTTCCCCCGTGTGAGGAGCTTTCTCCACGTCTTCCCGATCAATAGAAGAAAATGAAATTGTGTTTCTTTTTTTTTTTCTTGTTCTTTTCTTTTGTTCATTTTACTGATATTCATGAGTTTTCTGCTGTTCCGTTCTCTGACTACATTCATCCACTGTATAATTCCACTTCATCAAGTGATTTTATTTGTTAGCCTTCTTCGTCCCATTTATTCGGCGGCGCTGAGGATCGGCACCGCTGTGATTTATATCTACCTATAATTGTAACATTGTATAAAGGCAGAGAGGTCCTACGATGCGGGACAATGGCGGAGCCGCTGGTGATGCGCTCGTCTCCGGTAATGGGTTTGTCATTTCATGCCATGGATTATATTCATGAGAAGGACGGTCATGTATCAGGAGAATTCAGGCACCTGAGATTATGGGATTTACAGCAAATCTCTAATCTCTACAGGATTCAGAAGAGGAAGGGTATGTGCACACGTTGCGGATTTCTTGCAGAAAATTCCTGAAGAAAACCGGAAATTTTCTGCAAGAAATCCGCATTTTTTTTTTGCGTTTTTTTTCCGTTTTTTTCGCGTTTTTTTAGCATTCTGCAAGCGTAATTAGCTTGCAGAATGCTAAAGTTTTCCAAGCGATCTGTAGCATCGCTTGGAAAACTGACTGACAGGTTGGTCACACTTGTCAAACATAGCGTTTGACAAGTGTGACCAACTTTTTACTATAGATGCAGCTTATGCAGCATCTATAGTAAAAGATAGAATGTTTAAAAATAATAAAAAAAATAAAAAAAATGCTTATACTCACCCAGACATCTCCTCAGCGGCCGTCCGGCTCCTCTTCTAGCTGGTCTGTGCGCACAGGACCTCCCGTGACGTCACGGTCACGTGAGCGGTCACATGACCGCTCACGACCAATCACAGGACAGTGACGTCATCGGCTAGGTCTTTCACCGCACACCAGCTACAGGAACCGAACGGCAGCGTGCGAGGAGGCGGGAATACATCGAGGGTGAGTATAGGACTGTTTATTATTTTATTTCTTATTTTTTGACCACTTATATGGTGCCCAGTGCGTGGAGGAGAGTCTCCTCTCCTCCACCCTGGGTACCAACCGCATATAATCTGCTTACTTCCCGCATGGTGTGCACAGCCCCGTGCGGGAAGTAAGCAGATCAATGGACCCCTAGGTGTGCGGAATCCCTGCAATTCCGCATTTTTAATGAACATGTTGCTTTTTTTTCCGCTATGCGATTTTTTCGCGGAAAAAATCGCAACATTTGCACAAAAAATGCGGAATACCCTGTAAATAATAGGAGGCTTATGTAAGCGTTTTTTTTCGCGTTTTTATCACGTTTTTATAGCGAAAAAACGCGAAAAAAACGCTAACAATCCTGAACGTGTGCACATGGCCGAAGAATGGGGAAGATAAGAAATAACAGATCACGATTGATGCCCCCACCATGATAGGATGCCATTACAATGTATGATGCCCCCACAGGGCTTCCCATTCATTATGCAGCCCCTACAAAGGCAATCACATATGCTCCAACAGTTCCCCTAACAAAGTATGATGCCCCAACAGTGGTTGCCACACAGCAAGAGCAATACCCGAACAATACCACTACATGTAGAATGGCCAACAAAAATATACATCCAGCCCCAATCTTCTCTTCAGGCTTCCTCTGGTCCAGTCTTCTCCTCTCTCATCCCGTTGCTCCCCTGGTCCAGTCTCTTCTTCAGTCATCGTGTCACTCCCTCTGGTCCAGTCTTCTGTTCAGCAATCTTGTTGCTTGCTCTGATTCAGTCTTCTCTTCAGGTCTTCTTTTGCTCCCTTCAGTACAGTCTTCTCTTCAGAAATGCTGTCGCTTCATCGGATCCACTCTTCTCTTTAGGCTTCCTGTTACATTTTCTGGTCCAGTCTTCTCCTCTGTCACCCTGTTGCACCCCTGGTCCAGTCTCCTCTTCTGTCATCATGTCACTCCCTCCAGTCCATTCTTCTCTTCAGGTCTCCTGTTGCTCTCCCCTGGTACAGTCTTCTCTTTACACATGTGGTCTCTCCCCCCAGTTCAGTTTTCTCTTCTGGCCACCTATCACTTACTCAGATCTAGTCTTCTCTTCCGTTAATCTCTTGCTTCCTCCTGTTCAGTCTTTTCTTCTGGCATCCTGTCGCTTGCTCAGATCCAGTCTTCTCTTCAGGCCTCTTGTTGTTTCCTCCAGTTCAGTCTTCTCTTCTGGCATCCTGTTGCTTCCTCAGATCTAGTCTTCTCTTCCATTATCCTCTTGCTTCCTCCAGTCAAGCCTTCTCTTCAGGCCACCTGTCATTTCCTCAGATCCAGTCTTCTCTTCCGTTATCCTCTTGCTTCCTCCAGTTCAGTCTTTTCTTCTGGCATCCTGTCACTTGCTCAGATCCAGTCTTCTCTTCAGGCCTCTTGTTGTTTCCTCCAGTTCAGTCTTCTCTTCTGGCATCCTGTTGCTTCCTCAGATCTAGTCTTCTCTTCCGTTATTCTCTTGCTTCCTCCACTTCAGTCTTCTCTTCTGGCATCCTGTTGCTTCCTCAGATCTAGTCTTCTCCCATCATCCTCTTGCTTCCTCTTGCTTCCTCCAGTCAAGTCTTCTCTTCTGGCCACCTGTCACTTACTCAGATCTAGTCTTCTCTTCCGTTAATCTCTTGCTTCCTCCTGTTCAGTCTTTTCTTCTGGCATCCTGTCGCTTGCTCAGATCCAGTCTTCTCTTCAGGCCTCTTGTTGTTTCTTCTCTTCCATTATCCTCTTGCTTTCTCCAGTCAAGCCTTCTCTTCAGGCCACCTGTCATTTTCTCAGATTCAGTCTTTTCTTCCGTTATCCTTTTGCTTCCTCCTGTTCAGTCTTTTCTTCTGGCATCCTGTCGTTTGCTCAGATCCAGTCTTCTCTTCAGGCATCCTATTGTTTCCTCCGGTCCAGTCTTCTCTTCTGGCATCTTGTTCCTTCCTCAGATCTAGTCTTCTCTTCCGTTATCCTCTTGCTTCCTCCAGTCCAGTCTTCTCTTCAGGCCACCTGTCATTTCCTCAGATCCAGTCTTCTCTTCAGGCCTCTTGTTGTTTCCTCTGGTCCAGTCTTCTCTTCAGGCTTCCTGTGGTGATCTTGGGCAGGAAAGTTTCCCTTTTTTATCTAATTGGTTTAGTTCTGGAATTCTTACAGAGGTTGAAGCTTTTGGAAGCTGTGACAGGAGGGGAATCAGCGAAGAGATGCAGCACCGATGTGACATCACATCCCAATGAACAAGAAAACAAACTGGAAAAATAAATATATTTATAGAAGTCAGAAAAATAAAGACCCAAACGCCCAGAAAAGGTCACATTGCATTTCTAAACAATAAATAGAAAAATGCAAAGAGGAGGAGGGGGATGCAGCTGCAGCTATTCTCTCTGTGTGTTTCTGAGACTCATTCTATGAGAGGGGAAAAGCGACAGCAAGTAAGACACATTGCACACTAGTGACATCCCACTAGGATAAGCCACCCACCCCAAAAAGCAAAGGAAATGTAGCCATTCATATCGATGGCAACAGCGGAAGGAGAAAGGTATCCAAGCCCATCCCAAAGTAGGTGTAACAAGGGGGCCCGAGGTGGTAGTCGCGGGCGAGTACACCAAGGTAGAGTCAGTCCACACCCAGGCCCCTTGCACATCAAATGACAGTCCTAGTCCCAGCCCCGGGTCACAGTGGGTTACCTCAGTCATGCAGCTGTCCTCCATGCTGGATCGGTGTCCTCCAGATGAACCACATGACACAATTTGTAGGTTCCTGTTATGGTTCTCAATGGCAAGAGAACATAGCCCAGCAAACATAAGAACTAGCTCTTGGAAGGATGGAAACTAAACTGACCATGAACTAAACCTGCCGCACAACTAACAGTAGCCGGGTAGTGTTGCCTGCGTTTTATCCCTAGACGCCCAGCGCCGGCCGGAGGACTAACTAATCCTGGCAGAGGAAAATATAGTCCTGGCTCACCTCTAGAGAAATTTCCCCGAAAGGCAGACAGAGGCCCCCACATATATTGGCGGTGATTTTAGATGAAAATGACAAACGTAGTATGAAAATAGGTTTAGCAAAATTGAGGTCCGCTTACTAGATAGCAGGAAGACAGAAAGGGCACTTTCATGGTCAGCTGAAAACCCTATCAAAACATCATCCTGAAATTACTTTAAGACTCTAGTATTAACTCATAACATCAGAGTGGCAATTTCAGATCACAAGAGCTTTCCAGACACAGAAACGAAACTACAGCTGTGCACTGGAACAAAATGCAAAAACAAACGAGGACAAAAGTCCAACTTAGCTGGGAGTTGTCTAGAAGCAGGAACATGCACAGAAAGGCTTCTGATTACAATGTTGACCGGCATGGAAGTGACAGAGGAGCAAGGCTAAATAGCGACTCCCACATCCTGATGGAAACAGGTGAACAGAGGGGATGATGCACACCAGTTCAATTCCACCAGTGGCCACCGGGGGAGCCCAAAATCCAATTTCACAACAGTACCCCCCCTCAAGGAGGGGGCACCGAACCCTCACCAGAACCACCAGGGCGATCAGGATGAGCCCTATGAAAGGCACGGACCAGATCGGAGGCATGAACATCAGAGGCAGTCACCCAAGAATTATCCTCCTGACCGTATCCCTTCCATTTGACCAGATACTGGAGTTTCCGTCTGGAAACACGGGAGTCCAAGATTTTTTCCACAACGTACTCCAACTCGCCCTCAACCAACACCGGAGCAGGAGGCTCAACGGAAGGCACAACCGGTACCTCATACCTGCGCAATAATGACCGATGAAAAACATTATGAATAGAAAAAGATGCAGGGAGGTCCAAACGGAAGGACACAGGGTTAAGAATCTCCAATATCTTGTACGGGCCGATGAACCGAGGCTTAAACTTGGGAGAAGAAACCCTCATAGGGACAAAACGAGAAGACAACCACACCAAGTCCCCAACACAAAGCCGAGGACCAACCCGACGCCGGCGGTTGGCAAAAAGCTGAGTCTTCTCCTGGGACAACTTCAAATTGTCCACCACCTGCCCCCAAATCTGATGCAACCTCTCCACCACAGCATCCACTCCAGGACAATCCGAAGATTCCACCTGACCAGAAGAAAATCGAGGATGAAACCCCGAATTACAGAAAAAAGGAGACACCAAGGTGGCAGAGCTGGCCCGATTATTGAGGGCAAACTCCGCTAAAGGCAAAAAAGCAACCCAATCATCCTGATCTGCAGACACAAAACACCTCAAATATGTCTCCAAGGTCTGATTCGTCCGCTCGGTCTGGCCATTAGTCTGAGGATGGAAAGCAGACGAGAAAGACAAATCTATGCCCATCCTAGCACAGAATGCTCGCCAAAATCTAGACACGAATTGGGTTCCTCTGTCAGAAACGATATTCTCCGGAATACCATGCAAACGGACCACATTTTGAAAAAACAGAGGAACCAACTCGGAAGAAGAAGGCAACTTAGGCAGGGGAACCAAATGGACCATCTTAGAGAAACGGTCACACACCACCCAAATGACAGACATCTTCTGAGAAACAGGAAGATCCGAAATAAAATCCATCGAGATGTGCGTCCAGGGCCTCTTCGGGATAGGCAAAGGCAACAACAATCCACTAGCCCGAGAACAACAAGGCTTGGCCCGAGCACAAACGTCACAAGACTGCACGAAGCCTCGCACATCTCGAGACAGGGAAGGCCACCAGAAGGACCTTGCCACCAAATCCCTGGTACCAAAGATTCCAGGATGACCTGCCAACGCAGAAGAATGAACCTCAGAAATGACTTTACTGGTCCAATCATCAGGAACAAACAGTCTACCAGGTGGGCAACGATCAGGTCTATCCGCCTGAAACTCCTGCAAGGCCCGCCGCAGGTCTGGAGAAACGGCAGACAATATCACTCCATCCTTAA
Source organism: Ranitomeya variabilis (assembly GCF_051348905.1). NCBI lineage: Eukaryota > Metazoa > Chordata > Amphibia > Anura > Dendrobatidae > Ranitomeya > Ranitomeya variabilis. Next base: position 15,060,544 of record NC_135235.1, read on the forward strand.
GGATACCTGTAGGTTCAGAATTACCAGGGGAGTCAGGCTCAAAACTCCTAGAAAGGGCATCCGCCTTAACATTCTTAGAACCCGGCAGGTAGGACACCACAAAATTAAACCGAGAGAAAAACAACGACCAGCGCGCCTGTCTAGGATTCAGGCGTCTGGCGGACTCAAGATAAATTAGATTTTTGTGGTCAGTCAATACCACCACCTGATGTCTAGCCCCCTCCAGCCAATGACGCCACTCCTCAAAAGCCCACTTCATGGCCAAAAGCTCCCGATTCCCAACATCATAATTCCGCTCGGCGGGCGAAAATTTACGCGAGAAAAAAGCACAAGGTCTCATCACGGAGCAATCGGAACTTCTCTGCGACAAAACCGCCCCAGCTCCGATTTCAGAAGCGTCGACCTCAACCTGAAAAGGTAGAGCAACATCAGGCTGACGCAACACAGGGGCGGAAGAAAAGCGGTGCTTAAGCTCCCGAAAGGCCTCCACAGCAGCAGGGGACCAATCAGCAACATCAGCACCCTTCTTAGTCAAATCAGTCAATGGTTTAACAACATCAGAAAAACCAGCAATAAATCGACGATAAAAGTTAGCAAAGCCCAAAAATTTCTGAAGACTCTTAAGAGAAGAGGGTTGCGTCCAATCACAAATAGCCTGAACCTTGACAGGATCCATCTCGATGGAAGAGGGGGAAAAAATATATCCCAAAAAGGAAATCCTTTGAACCCCAAAAACGCACTTAGAACCCTTCACACACAAGGAATTAGACCGCAAAACCTGAAAAACCCTCCTGACCTGCTGGACATGAGAGTCCCAGTCATCCGAAAAAATCAAAATATCATCCAGATACACAATCATAAATTTATCCAAATAATCACGGAAAATGTCATGCATAAAGGACTGAAAGACTGAAGGGGCATTTGAAAGACCAAAAGGCATCACCAAATACTCAAAGTGGCCCTCGGGCGTATTAAATGCGGTTTTCCACTCATCCCCCTGCTTAATTCGCACCAAATTATACGCCCCACGAAGATCTATCTTAGAGAACCACTTGGCCCCCTTTATGCGAGCAAACAAATCAGTCAGCAGTGGCAACGGATATTGATATTTAACCGTGATTTTATTCAAAAGCCGATAATCAATACACGGCCTCAAAGAGCCATCTTTCTTAGCCACAAAGAAAAAAACGGCTCCTAAGGGAGATGACGAAGGACGAATATGTCCCTTTTCCAAGGACTCCTTTATATATTCTCGCATAGCAGCATGTTCAGGCACAGACAGATTAAATAAACGACCCTTAGGGTATTTACTACCCGGAATCAAATCTATGGCACAATCGCACTCCCGGTGCGGAGGTAATGAACCAAGCTTAGGTTCTTCAAAAACGTCACGATATTCAGTCAAGAATTCAGGAATCTCAGAGGGAACAGATGATGAAATGGAAACCACAGGTACGTCCCCATGCGTCCCCTTACATCCCCAGCTTAACACAGACATAGCTTTCCAGTCAAGGACTGGGTTATGAGATTGCAGCCATGGCAATCCAAGCACCAACACATCATGTAGGTTATACAGCACAAGAAAGCGAATAATCTCCTGGTGATCCGGATTAATCCGCATAGTCACTTGTGTCCAGTATTGTGGTTTATTGCTAGCCAATAGGGTGGAGTCAATCCCCTTCAGGGGTATAGGAGTTTCAAGAGGCTCCAAATCATACCCACAGCGTTTGGCAAAGGACCAATCCATAAGACTCAAAGCGGCGCCAGAGTCGACATAGGCATCTGCGGCAATAGATGACAAAGAACAAATCAGGGTCACAGACAGAATAAACTTAGACTGTAAAGTGCCAATTGAAACAGACTTATCAAGCTTCTTAGTACGCTTAGAGCATGCTGATATAACATGAGTTGAATCACCGCAATAGAAGCACAACCCATTTTTTCGTCTAAAATTCTGCCGTTCACTTCTGGACAGAATTCTATCACATTGCATATTCTCTGGCGTCTTCTCAGTAGACACCGCCAAATGGTGCACAGGTTTGCGCTCCCGCAGACGCCTATCGATCTGGATAGCCATTGTCATGGACTCATTCAGACCCGCAGGCACAGGGAACCCCACCATAACATCCTTAATGGCATCAGAGAGACCCTCTCTGAAATTCGCCGCCAGGGCGCACTCATTCCACTGAGTAAGCACAGACCATTTACGGAATTTCTGGCAGTATATTTCAGCTTCGTCTTGCCCCTGAGATAGGGACATCAAGGCCTTTTCCGCCTGAAGCTCTAACTGAGGTTCCTCATAAAGCAACCCCAAGGCCAGAAAAAACGCATCCACATTGAGCAACGCAGGATCCCCTGGAGCCAATGCAAAAGCCCAATCCTGAGGGTCGCCCCGGAGCAAGGAAATCACAATCCTGACCTGCTGAGCAGGATCTCCAGCAGAGCGAGATTTCAGGGACAAAAACAACTTGCAATTATTTTTGAAATTTTGAAAGCAAGATCTATTCCCCGAGAAAAATTCAGGCAAAGGAATTCTAGGTTCAGATATAGGAACATGAACAACAAAATCTTGTAAATTTTGAACTTTCGTGGTGAGATTATTCAAACCTGCAGCTAAACTCTGAATATCCATTTTAAACAGGTGAACACAGAGCCATTCCAGGATTAGAAGGAGAGAGAGAGAGAAAGGCTGCAATATAGGCAGACTTGCAAGAGATTCAATTACAAGCACACTCAGAACTGAAAGGAAGAAAAAAAAAATAAAATCTTCAGCAGACTTCTCTTTTCTCTCCTTTCTCTGTCAATTAATTTAACCCTTTTTTGGGCCGGTCAAACTGTTATGGTTCTCAATGGCAAGAGAACATAGCCCAGCAAACATAAGAACTAGCTCTTGGAAGGATGGAAACTAAACTGACCATGAACTAAACCTGCCGCACAACTAACAGTAGCCGGGTAGCGTTGCCTGCGTTTTATCCCTAGACGCCCAGCGCCGGCCGGAGGACTAACTAATCCTGGCAGAGGAAAATATAGTCCTGGCTCACCTCTAGAGAAATTTCCCCGAAAGGCTGACAGAGGCCCCCACATATATTGGCGGTGATTTTAGATGAAAATGACAAACGTAGTATGAAAATAGGTTTAGCAAAATTGAGGTCCGCTTACTAGATAGCAGGAAGACAGAAAGGGCACTTTCATGGTCAGCTGAAAACCCTATCAAAACATCATCCTGAAATTACTTTAAGACTCTAGTATTAACTCATAACATCAGAGTGGCAATTTCAGATCACAAGAGCTTTCCAGACACAGAAACGAAACTACAGCTGTGCACTGGAACAAAATGCAAAAACAAACGAGGACAAAAGTCCAACTTAGCTGGGAGTTGTCTAGAAGCAGGAACATGCACAGAAAGGCTTCTGATTACAATGTTGACCGGCATGGAAGTGACAGAGGAGCAAGGCTAAATAGCGACTCCCACATCCTGATGGAAACAGGTGAACAGAGGGGATGATGCACACCAGTTCAATTCCACCAGTGGCCACCGGGGGAGCCCAAAATCCAATTTCACAACAGGTTCCAAAAGAAGAAAAATGTTCAGCTTCACCAAATCCGTGAAAATAAAGTTTCTTTATTCACAAACTTGTAACATAGAGGATACAAACTTCAGCACAAACCATATGGGTGTGAATCTCAACGCGTTTCGGAGACTAAGCTCCCTTAATCATGACATAATTACGGAGCTTAGTCTCCAGTAACGTGTGAAGCTGGCGATTCGGTGAAGCTGGACATTTTTCTTCTTTTGGATCCTCTACGCCTGGAAACAGCGGGTCCATGCTCCCGAAGTTCAGCCTATGCATCACGGGTGAGCTGGTTTATATTTCTTCTCCTCACAACAGTGGCAACATGTATTTAATAAAGATGATGAAGATGCAAAAAAAAGAAAAGTACAACTGCTGATCTGTCCCTAGTCACAGCAATGGCTGCAGCAGCAGGGGCAATAACTCCCAGGAGGCTCTCCAGAGCCAACAGTCTCTAGTGGGGCACACTCCCAGTCCTTGTGCCCACTGCACAACTGTCCTCTGGCAGCTTGGTCCCCTCCAGGGGTCTGACCAGTTCCCAGCAAGGGAGCACATCTTCCCACAGGCAGGCCTGCCTGGGCTATGAGCTGCAGACAGGGACTTCCTGTCTGCTTGAAAGCTGCTAGCCCAGCCTCCTGGGCTAACCACTTCTGTCCCTACCTCTAACATATGCATGGCAAACACAGCACCCTACAGTACATGTTAATAACAATGCCAAACACAAGGAACATCACAGCACATACATTACAATGATACAGCATAAAGACATCGCAAACACAGTTCATCACCATGAATATAGCATTAATGCATTAATAAACAGGTACACCGTCTGGGTACCACATAACAGGCACGGGCACAGCACACGGGAGAGAGCAGCAGACAAGGGTCCCTGCCACCTCCTTATGCAGCGCCCCAGAGTCCTGGTCGTTGCAGTACTGTTGCTCCGCCACTAAGGGGAGCTACGGTACGTCTGATGGCACTGAAGGAGTTCATCTGACCAGGTATCACATACACCAATACATTTCACAGTCTGGCCTCCAGGGGGAGCTAAGGGCACTATTCATTAGGCCACTCCTCACATACTGGTAAAACTGGGGGTCAGGCAGGAAGTTAGAGAGAAAGCTGACTGGGTTGGAACCAGACAACACCTTGTGGCAGAGGGTGTTGTGGGGGAAGATTCGGTAGGGTCCCTGTCAGGGGTGGGATCCTGACAGAGGCCTGGCAATGAGAAAGAACGTTACGGGACCATGCCTGCTCAGTATAGCGGCGGTGCCCCAAGAAAGGATAAGAAGCGAGATTTATTGTGCTGAGTGAGAAACGAGATCAAAGCAAGAAGGAGAATACCAGTAGGAGTCGTGCTGTAAGATCGAGGCAACATCCTACTGAGGCGCAAACAACCAGCGGCCGGAACGCCGAGGAAGTACAGAGCTCTAAGCCATACTTCAAACCAACGGCAGGACAGTCAGTCACAGGCGGGCTGTCTCACCTAAATCACCTACGCAGACATAGGGGGCAACCTGTGGAGAGGGGCGACTCTAGGGTCCCGGAAGAGCTCCGAGCCTACCCATCATACGGGTGCGTCCCAACCATAACACCAGGGAGGGACGGAGGATTAGCAGAAGATCATCTAATCGAGTTGTGAGGGAACACGAGAAACAGACACAACAGTTGTGGGGACTATCCTGTAAGCACAGCAGGGGAGGACCAAAACACATAGCGCTAGCAGGAAGGCACAGATTTCCACCTGCAAAGAGAACTCTGGAGGTGCCATTGGACCGGCCGGACTTGCGCAGCCTGGTGAACCGTATTCCGGACTGAGGACCCAGAGACCTTCAGTAAAGAGGTAAAGAGACTGCAACCTGGTGTCCTCATTATTTACTGCGACCGGCACTTCAACATCACCATACCACCACCTTTAGTTGCGCGCCCCTCAGCAGGGTCACGGACCGGGTCTAGCCACCGTGACAACCCCAGAGCAGAGACTCAGAGGCCCGGTATCGGGTACCCCTCGGCCCTGCGGCGGTGGGGGCGCTGCACTTACACCGCTGGAGTGGACGGATGACCTCAGAGTAAAAAAGGGTGAATTCTGTACTGTAGGTTTTGACATCAACATGTTATAAATAATAAAAAGTGATAATAATACATAATACATGGTAAAAAATAATAAAAGTATTCGAAAATACATAATTTACAGTTTATTTTGCTGTCATGATGGAAATGTTTTTGCTGTTGGTGCTGTTACCATGTATAGAATAATATTTGGAATTGAGAGTCCTCAGTGGTTGATACCTTTTAATGGCTAACTGAAATGATAGTAACAAATTGCAGCTTTCGAGACTACTCCAGTCCCTTCATCAGGCATAGACTAATACAACATCTGAAGAATCATATTTTTATACACAACACAGCACAGAACTGTCATTATGGGAGAGTGATAAACAGTTGTGTCCATAAATATTGGGACAGTTTGTAGATAAGGAGTGTGAATGTTTTATTGTCCTCTGATTGGGGTCTGGTTCTGTGTTATGATGCCCCATAAGGTCTGAAGTGCAAATTCCTTAATTGATGTACAGGAAATATATATTTATCTTGGAACTGTGTGTATGCCTGATAAAGAGACTGGAGTAGTCTTGAAAGCTTGCAATTTGTTACCATCTTTTCAGTTTGCCATTAATAGGTATCAACCACTGAGGACTCTTAATTCGAAATATTAATTGATGTGAAAAGACATAAATCCATGCGACACATTCATTCCTGCACTGAGTGTGTCAAAGGTCAAAATAAGTTTATAGTCCCAGAATCTCCTGTCTCTCTGAGATTTGAAGTTACCTTTCAATACAAGAATTTCATGTGCATGATGCTATGATCAGGCATACAAAAATGTATTGTCACAGGTAGATCCATTCTTTTTTCTCTTATTGTGTGGCGATGAGAGTTCATCCTTGTTCTCAGTTTCTGCCCTGTCTCCCCCACATACAGACCCCCAGTTGGACATTTAGTATATATAACTAAATCTATGGTGGCCAGGTTGGTTCCTTCTGGTAGAGGACCTATTGCTGATAGTTTATTCAATAGGTCAGTTGTGTCCAGAATGTAGCTGGGTGTATCCATTACCAGTGGTTTAAGAATACCTTCTACCAATCCAGACACCTACTTAGTAAGGTGCCCACACATTAGCTAATTGGTCTTCCTGGATTTCCAGATTTGTGGATTTTGGGAAGCATGTAGAATGTCCCTGTTCTTGGACTTTCTGGTATCAGGTCATCGGCTCTTATGGATTCGTCAGGCAGACAAGATACCAACTTGTTCCTTGTAATAGTCCTGTGTAGAATCTGACTTCAATTTTTTGTAGTAGCGTGTGTCCATAAGTTGTCTGTTTGCTTCCTTCATATAGTCTGATGTGTTCATCATGACTACTGCACCTCCCTTGTCAGCAGGTTTGATGATGATTTCTTCGTTGGTTTTTAAAAACTGTGTGGCCTTTCTCTCCTGGGCACTGATGCTTTTCTCCTGTTGGTGTCTATGATGGTGGATTTTATCTACAGGAGACTGGCACAGCAATGGGAAGTAAAATGGCCCCACAGTATGCAAATCTTTTCATGGCCAAGCTTGAAAGCGACTTTTTCTCCTCATGTCCCATCAGGCCTCTGGCCTACTACCGCTACATTGATGACATTTTAATCATCTGGACGGAGTCTGAGCCACAGCTAAAGACGTTCCATGAACAGTTTAATCACTTTCATCCTACCATCAACTTAACACTCAACTACTCCTGCACTGAAATTAACTTTCTGGACACCATCATTAAGCTGCAGAACAATGAAACAGAGACATCCCTGCATCAGAAGCCAATCGACCGTCCAACATACCCTAAATGGGACAGTTTCCATCCAAAACACATAAAAAACTCTATTGTCTACAGCCAAGCCATCAGATACAATCAGATATGTTCCAACCCAATGGATAGAGATGAACACCTGGGTCGCCTCAGAAAGACCTTTTTGAATCAGGGCTACCATCCAAGAACAATTGAAAACCAGATTACAAGAGCCACCAGAATATCAAGGTACTTTCAGTTGCATCACATCTAATGTGGTGTACCTAATTATATGTACCAAATGTCCAACTGGGGGGTCTGTATGTGGGGGAGACAGGGCAGAAACTGAGAACAAGGATAAATTCTCACTGCCACACAATAAGAGAAAAAAGAATAGATCTACCTGTGACAATACATTTTTGTCTCCCAGATCACAGTATTATGGACATGAAATTACTTGTATTAAAAGGTAATTTCAAATCTAAGAGAGACAGAAGAGTCTGGGAATAGAAGCTGATGACGACCTTTGACACTCAGTGCAGGAATGAATGTGTCGCATGGATTTATGTCTTTTTACATCAACTAAGAAATTTGCTCCTCAGACCGTGTGGGGTCATCATCATATAGAACTAGACCAACAAGGATGAACTCTCACCGCCACACAATTGGAGAAAAAAAAATAGATCTACCTGTGGCAAAACATTTTTGTCTCCCGGATCACAGCACCATGGACATGAGATTACTTGTATTGAAAGGAAAGGTAACTTCAAATCTCAGACAGACAGGAGAATCTGGGAATATAAACTGATGACAACCTGTGACACTCTTAGTGCACGAATGAATGTGTCGCATGGATTTATGTCTTTTTTCATAAATTAAGGAATTTGCACTTCAGACCTTATGGGGCACCATAACACAGAACCAGACCCCAATCAGAGGACAACAAAACATTCACACTCCTTATCTATGTCCCAATATTTATGGACACAACTGTTTATCACTCTCCCATAATGACAGTTCTATGCTGCGTTGTGTATAAATATGTGATTCTTCAGCAGTTGTATTAGTCTTTGCCTGATGAAGAGACCTGTGTAGTCTCGAAAGCTGCAATTTGTTACTATCTTTTCAGTTAGCCATTAAAAGGTATCAACCACTGAGGACTCTAAATTCCAAATATTATTCTATCTACTGAATAACACGGTATCAAGACATATATCTTTCCATTATCATGTATAGTAATTGTTATGATTGTTTTTCTATTGTTATTAATCTTAGTATTATTTATTATTATTATAGATGTTACTATCTTAGTATTATTTATTATTATTTATATTATTAGTAGTATTTTTTATTATCATGGATATTATTATCTTAGTATTATTTATTATTATTAATATTATTATTAGTATTATTTATTATCATGTATATTATTATCTTAGTATTATTTATTATTATTGATATTATTATTATTGTATATTATTATGGTTATCGTAGTATCATTTGTTATTATGTATATTATTATCTTAGTATTATTTATTGTTTTTTATATTATTGCTACTATTATTTATTATTATGGATATTATTATGTTAGTATTATTTATTATGTCTATTGTAATCTTAGTATTATTTATTATTATGGTTATTTATTATCTTAGTATTATTTATTATTATGGATATTATTATCAAAGTATAATTTATTATGTCTATTGTAATCTTAGTATTATTATTTATTATTATTATTATTATTATTATTATTATTATTATCTTAGTATTATTTATCATTATAGTTATACTCTTAGTATTATGTATTAATGTTGTTATTTATATTATCATTGTTATTATCATATTTCTTTAGATCTTTATGTTCCTTTTTCCCTCGTTCCCCCCAGGCTATCTTCCTCACTTCTCTCTCCCTAGGATTATTTTTACCGCTATGTCTGGTTTCCGGGTCGATCCCGTTCTGTCTGATCCTTTTTCACATTTGTCAGCGGTTTATGAAATATTCAAGGATCCTCCGATGAATCTCTTCACCTCAAAGTGCGAGAACGTTGTAACTGAGCGCATCCTGCAGCGGCATAACAGAGGCATCACGCTGCACCGCAGACCCCGCCGAGTCAGAGGCAGCAGCTGTATCCCCCCGTTATCGCCGGCGGACCACTGGAAACGATTATTGCGCAGATTGCGGTCCTGGGAGAGATAAAATGGCTGAGAACATTACGTACAGATGTGCGTTACGAGCGTCTCAGCCCCGGATCAATAATCCATGAATGCTCAGCCTGGGACGTCATTCACACTTTACCAATCCTATCACGTCTGTCTGGCGGAAATTCACCATCTTGCCTTAATCTGAACCCCCCACAAAAATGACCGTGTAATAACAGGGACGACGGTGGGGAACACGTGTGAAGGCTCCGTCCGGTCTTGTAAAGAATGAAGCTTAGGCCACGTTCACAGCATGGTCACCGGGGGTCCGACTCTGAGAATGGGGGTAAACAGTGTGCAGGGGGCCATGCTCGGCCACCGCTGCATTCATTGTCTATGGGACTGCCGGAGAAAGCCCCGCGGCTCATAGGCAGTGAATGGAGCGGAGGCCGAGTACGGCCATAGTGAAGGTGATGGGTGCAGATATCTGGTGACCCCACTGGTCGGACCCCCAGCGATCTATCCCCTATTTTATACAGAACTTTCGCTTTTTGGCGTGCCCCCTATTTATTCTATATTTTATTGTATAATAATAAAACAATTTTTGGAAGTTTCTAATATTTTTTAAGTCACTTTTCTATTTTTCTTTTGCAATATTTGCAAATGTTTTTATCTCCAAATTCTTTAAAATGGCGCACCGCACGGTGGATGGAGAAATCAGCGGCCAGACCATGCTGGCGTTCAGACTACTGCAGTAGATACCGGGGTCCCTGAAAAGTGTGTGCTAATGTATCAGTGCTGCAGTGTAAAGCATGGGGAAGTGACAAAACAGCAGCCAGAGATTTAGGTCAGACCCAGATGTTGTATATAAAAGAGGATCATAGATTGGCGCTAAATCTGCAGTGTAAAGTATGGTGGACAGGACAGCGGCCGAGAAACAAGAGAAAGTGCAGCGAGGCCAGAAGTGAAGCTCCACGTCCGGTCTGCTCGTCACCCTTTATTGCTGCTTTCGGGAACGGCGGTGCAGGGGACACGTGAATGGTGATTTTTATTACTTTTAACCCTTTCCTGTGCCATCTTGGAGACCTCGGCGCATAAGAAATGACTTTTTAATAACAATAGGCACATTCGATAAATTTGACCTAAATCTGAATTCTCGGCTGAATTTCGGCTCATCCGGAGACTTTACTGAAGAAACGTGTTGTAATATGCAGACTTACGATCCACCTCCATTAACGCTATAACCTCCCCCGATCGCGGAGGTAACATTGGGGTCGCCTCTCGTCTGACGCCTTGTTACAATTCTGTTACTTTCCCTAATTGCAGAGGAATCGTTAGTTAAACTTCTAAACAAGTCCAAAGTCTGTGACCCCTCCGCCTGCGACCCCGACCCTCCTGACGAGCACTAACGAGCTGCGCGGGAATAAAGCAGCGAGCCGCTAACTTCTCCGCCAGTTTATTGGACGCGCTAATTAGGTGACATTAGGCTGGATGCCGCCGCGGAGGAAATCTGAATACAGCCAAGAACAACATTACAAAGTCCATCAGCGCCGTTACCCGCTGTCCGCGCAGCTCATTAGCGCTCGTTTTGCTCATTACAGCTGCACGGTCTCCGTTCCCGCGAGTCTCCTGATCGCGACCTTACAGATTCCCCGTGGGATTTTACCTCCAAGTATTGTTGGTGATGGTGAAGAAAGCCATCGACGTCTCCTTCACGCTGCAGATGAAATCTCGTGTTTAGGGAAAAGTTCATTAAGAAGAAAGTCGAGCGAGTCGTTAATCAGTGTTAACGCGAGCCGAAATTCATGCATATATTTATTCAGCGTTTTTTTCCCGCGCGCACACGGAGCCACAAAATAGGGAAAAAGGCGGAAACTGAACAGAACTCCGGATGTTTTGTAGCTTTTATAGCGATCAGACGCTGCCCGCGGCCCCGTATCCTGCAGGATGCCCATATACACCAGAGCACCAAGAAGTTCACTCCCAGCCAAAATGTTACCTTTTACCAAACTTTGCACCTCTTTAAAAACGGAGACAGCCCTGGATTCCTGGGGGCCACATCCTGGATGAATTCTCACCTCCTCTCCTGCCTGTACAACACTCCAGTCCCAGCAGCCGCCATGTACAACACGTTACCTGCAGCGCCACCTGATGGTGGAGAGCAGTGCAAGCTGCAGGAACAAGACTTGTGCCTGTATTTATAGAGAGCAGTGGTCGTGCATTTCTCAGAAGCCTGGGTGACTCTGTGACAAAAATACGGCTGCTAAAAATCAAACAGCTGCAGAAAAATTTGATTTCGCTGCTCCCATTTTGCTGCTACAGACACTATTCCCCCCCCTATATATTTACACCGGTGATTGAAGGATTATTCCCATCTTCATATAAGAGTATTATTGGGACTAGCAATTTTTGCAATTTACTGCTTATTAAATTTTTCTGCCATTCTAGCAATATTAACACTTTTCTGTTTCTTACAGCTCATTGCCTAGGAAACCGACCACTGCAGCTAGCGAGCAGAGTGTGTGCAGCGTTTACAGGCTCCAGATCTGTTTGGAAGCTGCCAGGACCACTGGCACACAAGATAGCAGCGGTGGTCGGTCTCTCAGGCAAAGAGCTGGAAAATAAAGATAAGTGTTAATTTCTAAAGAACTGCTGAAAATGTTAATCAGCAATTAATTACAAAAGTGCATGTACACTGGAATGTAAAAGTTTGTGCACCTCTGTTCAAAATTACTGTTATTGTGAACAGTTAAGCAAGTTGAAGATGAAATGAGATCTAAGAGGCCTAAAGTTACAGATGACACATTTCCTTTTCTTTTACATTTTGAAAAATTACAAAAAGAAAATTGGTCCAATGCAAATGTGGCGCCCCTGAGGGTTCAGCGCCACAGAGGTACTGCACCTCATCCAGAGGTGTGGTATCCCACTATCGGGTAAGGAGGGGAGCCCTACCCAGGACTCTAACACTCACACCCAACACACACCATTACAGTGTTGGGGCACCTGGGCGTACCCTTAGGGAGGATGGCTGTTATGACCCCAATGGCGAGGGTCTCAGAGGAACAAGTAAGTCTGCGAAGTACAAAAATCCAGCTCATAGGGCAGTGGTAACTGGGTTGACCATATATCTACTCCTAACGCCAACACTAGAAGTAGCCGGGGAACATGCCTACGTTGGTCGCTAGATGTCTCGCGCCAGCCGGAGGACTAACTACCCCTAGAAGAGGAAAACAAAGACCTCTCTTGCCTCCAGAGAATAGACCCCAAAAGTTGGATACAAGCCCCCCACAAATAATAACGGTGAGGTAAGAGGAAATGACAAACACAGAGATGAACTAGGTTTAGCAAAGAGAGGCCCACTTACTAATAGCAGAATGTAGTAAGATAACTTATATGGTCAACAAAAACCCTATCAAAAATCCACACTGGAAATTCAAGAACCCCCGAACCGTCTAACGGCCCGGGGGGAGAACTCCAGCCTCCCTAGAGCTTCCAGCAAGGTTAGGATACAGATTATGTACAAGCTGGACAAAAATGCAACAAAAACAAATAGCAAAAAGCAAGAAAGCAGACTTAGCTTAATCTAGCAGGAACCAGGATCAGTAGACAAGAGCACAACAGATTAGCTCTGATTACAACGTTGCCAGGCATTGAACTGAAGGTCCAGGGAGCTTATATAGCAACACCCCTGACCTAACGACCCAGGTGAGCATACAAGGGATGGCAGACATTCCCAGAGTCAAATCACTAGTAACCACTAGAGGGAGCCAAAAAGGTAAATTCACAACAGTACCCCCCCCCCCCTTAGTGAGGGGTCACCGAACCCTCACCAAGACCACCAGGGCGATCAGGATGAGCGGTGTGAAAGGCACGAACCAAATCGGCCGCATGCACATCAGAGGCGACCACCCAGGAATTATCCTCCTGACCATAGCCCTTCCACTTGACCAGGTACTGAAGCCTCCGCCTGGAGAGATGAGAATCTAAGATCTTCTCCACCACGTACTCCAACTCGCCCTCAACCAACACCGGAGCAGGAGGCTCCGCAGAAGGGACCACAGGCACAACGTACCGCCGCAACAAGGACCTATGAAATACGTTGTGAATGGCAAACGACACCGGAAGATCCAGGCGAAAGGATACAGGATTAAGGATTTCCAATATCTTGTAAGGACCAATGAAGCGAGGCTTAAATTTGGGAGAGGAGACCTTCATAGGAACAAATCGAGAAGACAGCCATACCAAATCCCCAACGCGAAATCGGGGACCCACACCGCGGCGGCGGTTGGCAAAACGCTGAGCCTTCTCCTGTGACAACTTCAAGTTGTCCACCACATGACTCCAGATCCGCTGTAACCTATCCACCACAGAATCCACCCCAGGACAGTCAGAAGGCTCCACATGTCCCGAGGAAAAACGAGGATGGAAACCAGAGTTGCAGAAAAATGGCGAAACCAAGGTGGCGGAACTAGCCCGATTATTAAGGGCAAATTCAGCCAACGGCAAGAAGGTCACCCAATCATCCTGATCAGAAGAGACAAAACACCTCAAATAAGCCTCCAGAGTCTGATTAGTTCGCTCCGTTTGTCCGTTAGTCTGGGGATGAAAAGCGGACGAAAACGACAAATCAATGCCCATCCTACCACAAAAGGATCGCCAGAACCTGGAAACAAACTGGGATCCTCTGTCCGACACAATATTCTCAGGAATGCCGTGCAAACGAACCACGTTCTGGAAGAACACAGGAACCAGATCAGAAGAGGAGGGCAGCTTAGGCAAAGGAACCAAATGGACCATCTTGGAGAAACGATCACATATCACCCAGATGACAGACATGCCCTGAGACACCGGAAGATCAGAAATGAAATCCATAGAGATGTGTGTCCAAGGTCTCTTCGGGACAGGCAAGGGCAAGAGCAACCCGCTGGCACGAGAACAGCAAGGCTTAGCTCGAGCATAAGTTCCACAGGACTGCACAAATGACCGCACATCCCTTGACAAGGAAGGCCACCAAAAGGACCTGGCCACCAGATCTCTGGTGCCAAAAATTCCCGGGTGCCCTGCCAACACTGAGGAATGAACCTCGGAAATGACTCTGCTGGTCCATTTAGCAGGCACAAACAATCTGTCAGATGGACAAGAGTCAGGCCTACCAGCCTGAAATCTCTGCAACACACGCCGCAGATCAGGAGAAATAGCTGACAAGATAACTCCTTCCTTAAGAATACCCACAGGTTCAGCGACTCCAGGAGCATCAGGCACAAAGCTCCTAGACAGAGCATCGGCCTTCACATTCTTAGAACCTGGTAAATATGAGACCACAAAGTCAAAACGGGAGAAAAACAATGACCAGCGGGCCTGTCTAGGATTCAGGCGTTTAGCAGACTCGAGATACATCAGATTTTTGTGATCAGTCAAGACCACCACACGATGCTTAGCACCCTCGAGCCAATGACGCCACTCCTCAAATGCCCACTTCATGGCCAACAACTCCCGTTTGCCCACATCATAATTTCGCTCTGCCGGCGAAAACTTCCTGGAGAAAAAGGCACAAGGTCTCATAGTAGAGCAACCAGGGCCTCTCTGCGACAAAACGGCCCCTGCCCCAATCTCCGAAGCATCCACCTCCACCTGAAAGGGAAGTGAGGTGTCAGGTTGGCACAAAACAGGCGCCGAAGTAAACCGGCGTTTCAACTCCTGGAAAGCCTCCACGGCAGCAGGAGCCCAGTTAGCTACATCAGAGCCTTTCTTGGTCATATCCGTCAATGGTTTAACAACGCTAGAAAAATTTGTGATAAAACGACGGTAGAAGTTAGCAAAAGCCAAGAACTTCTGAAGACTCTTAACTGACGAGGGTTGAGTCCAATCATGAATAGCTCGGACCTTGACTGGGTCCATCTCCACAGCAGAAGGGGAAAAAATGAACCCCAAAAAGGGAACCCTCTGTACACCAAAGAGACACTTTGAGCCTTTAACAAACAAAGAATTTTCACGCAAAATCTTAAAAACCATCCTGACCTGCTCCACATGCGAGTCCCAATCATCAGAAAAAACCAGAATATCATCCAGATAAACAATCAAAAATTTATCCAGATACTTCCGGAAAATGTCATGCATAAAGGACTGAAAAACTGAAGGAGCATTAGAGAGCCCAAATGGCATCACCAAGTACTCAAAATGACCTTCGGGCGTATTAAATGCAGTTTTCCATTCATCGCCTTGCTTAATGCGCACAAGGTTGTACGCACCACGAAGGTCTATCTTGGTAAACCACTTGGCACCTTTAATCCGGGCAAACAAGTCTGACAACAGCGGCAAAGGATACTGAAATTTGACAGTGATCTTGTTTAAAAGCCGATAGTCAATACAAGGCCTCAAAGATCCGTCCTTTTTGGCCACAAAAAAGAATCCCGCACCAAGAGGGGAAGAAGAAGGACGGATATGCCCCTTCTCAAGAGACTCCTTGATATATGAACGCATCGCGGTATGTTCAGGTACCGACAGATTAAATAGTCTTCCCTTAGGAAACTTACTGCCAGGAATCAAATCTATTGCACAGTCACATTCCCTATGAGGAGGCAGTGCACTGGACTTAGACTCGCTGAAGACATCCTGATAATCAGACAAATACGCCGGAACTTCCGAAGGCGTAGAAGAAGCAATAGACAAGGGCAGGGAATCTCCATGAATTCCATGGCAGCCCCAACTTGACACCGACATTGCCTTCCAGTCCAAGACTGGATTATGGGTCTGTAACCATGGCAAACCCAAAACAACCAAATCATGCATCTTATGCAGAACAAGAAAACGTATCACCTCCCGATGTTCGGGAGTCATGCACATGGTAACCTGTGTCCAAAACTGCGGTTTATTTTTTGCCAAAGGCGTAGCATCAATACCCCTAAGAGGGATAGGATTTTCTAATGGCTCAAGAACAAATCCGCAGCGCTTGGCAAATGACAGATCCATAAGGCTCAGAGCAGCACCCGAGTCCACAAACGCCATGACAGGATACGATGACAGTGAGCAAATCAAAGTTACAGATAGAATAAATTTAGGTTGCAAATTACCAATGGCGACCGGACTAACAACCTTAGTAAGACGTTTAGAGCATGCTGAGATAACATGTGTAGAATCACCACAGTAGTAACACAAGCCATTCTGGCGTCTATGAATTTTCCGCTCATTTCTAGTCAGGATTCTATCACATTGCATTAAATCAGGTGCCTGTTCAGACAACACCATGAGGGAATTTGCGGTTTTGCGCTCCCGCAACCGCCGGTCGATTTGAATTGCCAGGGCCATGGAATCATTCAGACCTGTGGGAATGGGAAAACCCACCATCACATTCTTAATGGCTTCAGAAAGGCCATTTCTGAAATTTGCAGCCAATGCACACTCGTTCCACTGGGTCAGTACGGACCATTTCCGAAATTTTTGGCAATACACTTCAGCCTCGTCCTGGCCCTGAGACATAGCCAGCAAGGCTTTTTCTGCCTGAATCTCAAGATTGGGTTCCTCATAAAGCAAACCGAGCGCCAGAAAAAACGCATCAATATCAGCCAATGCCGGATCTCCTGGCGCCAGCGAGAAGGCCCAATCCTGAGGGTCGCCCCGTAAAAAAGAAATAACAATTTTCACTTGCTGAGCGGAGTCTCCAGATGAACAGGGTCTCAGGGACAAAAACAATTTACAATTATTCCTGAAATTTCTAAATTTAAATCGGTCTCCGGAAAACAGTTCAGGAATCGGTATCTTAGGTTCTGACATAGGATTTCTGATAACATAATCTTGTATGCCCTGCACACGAGCAGTAAGCTGGTCCACACCTGTAATCAAGGTCTGGACATTCATGTCTGCAGCAAACACAAGCCACTCAGAGGTAAAGGGGACAAGAAAAAAAAATGAGAAAGAGAGAAAGAAAAAAAAAAAAAAACTCAGAATTTTCTTTCTTATAATCCCGCTTCTGCAATGCATTTAACATTTAATACTGGCCTGGCAAACTGTTATGACCCCAATGGCGAGGGTCTCAGAGGAACAAGTAAGTCTGCGAAGTACAAAAATCCAGCTCATAGGGCAGTGGTAACTGGGTTGACCATATATCTACTCCTAACGCCAACACTAGAAGTAGCCGGGGAACATGCCTACGTTGGTCGCTAGATGTCTCGCGCCAGCCGGAGGACTAACTACCCCTAGAAGAGGAAAACAAAGACCTCTCTTGCCTCCAGAGAATAGACCCCAAAAGTTGGATACAAGCCCCCCACAAATAATAACGGTGAGGTAAGAGGAAATGACAAACACAGAGATGAACTAGGTTTAGCAAAGAGAGGCCCACTTACTAATAGCAGAATGTAGTAAGATAACTTATATGGTCAACAAAAACCCTATCAAAAATCCACACTGGAGATTCAAGAACCCCCGAACCGTCTAACGGCCCGGGGGGAGAACACCAGCCGCCCTAGAGCTTCCAGCAAGGTTAGGATACAGATTATGTACAAGCTGGACAAAAATGCAACAAAAACAAATAGCAAAAAGCAAGAAAGCAGACTTAGCTTAATCTAGCAGGAACCAGGATCAGTAGACAAGAGCACAACAGATTAGCTCTGATTACAACGTTGCCAGGCATTGAACTGAAGGTCCAGGGAGCTTATATAGCAACACCCCTGACCTAACGACCCAGGTGAGCATACAAGGGATGGCAGACATTCCCAGAGTCAAATCACTAGTAACCACTAGAGGGAGCCAAAAAGGTAAATTCACAACAGATGGCCTCATCTCAGACTGGATAGGACTGGGTGGTGGGAGTGGGTGGGGTAGATAGGAAAAAGGGGAGGGTCTTAGAAAGCGGGAGGACAGTGCTGAGGAGTAGTTGGTCCTTGGAGACCGAAGGAAGAGGAGTGAAGAGTGTAGCTGAGGAGAGAAGTGTGAGAGAGAGACAGATAGAAGCTCCCGGGAGGACAGAAGGGGTCCTAGGGGCACGGGAAATGCAGAAGCCACCCGCTGGACCCGCATGCAGACTGACCAGGTCACAGTCAGGGGACCGGCCCCAATTTAGTGGAAATCTTCAAGGTTCAGCTAAGAAACCGGAGAGTGTGACATCTGTAAGAGTCCCAGCCACATCCACCCATAACTGGCTAAAAAGGCAGCGTATAGAATCTAGGGGACTCAGAGGACGTCACCTGACCAGGTTCGTGGCTGCTGGCTTGGGAAATTGTGGGTGAGACGCTGGGCAGGAGAGGTGAAAGCCAGCGTAGCGAGACGACCAGAGAAAGACATAAGCGAGGAGTCCTGGAATAGTGCACCCCAATTTACCTGGGAGTTTGCTGGGCCACTGACCTGGAGATCACAGCACCCGGCTGGTGTTTACGGACTGGAGAACTGTGAGTAAAAGTGGAAATTGCACCTTCCTGTGTCCGAGTTATTGCTGCGTCACCTGCCCGGCATAACTACAGCCGCCATCCTAACACTTAACTCTACAACTGCCTTGGGACCCTGCTCTACCCATGGAGAGCTGCACCATCTTTATTGCACCACCATCGCCCCAGAGGATCTGACTGCAGCATCGGCTATTGTAGCCGAACACCATGGGTGGCATCACGAACAATCCCCTATTTAAATCCCCTTTCATCACTCTCATTTTTTAATTGGATACCCAGTGCCACGGACCGGGTCACCACTGCTGTGACTTCCCCTTTAAGAACTTTGCCAACCCAGTACCCCACAGCCCTATGGGGCGCTCCACAAGCATTTGGGCAGCCTGCATGGTTAGGGCCTAGTAGCACCCACTTTTACAAGTATCACAGCTTGTAATCGCATTTTGTAGCCAGACAAGTATATTTGAGTTCTTATTTGAGGGATTTTCCTCCATTCTTCCTTGGAGAATTCTCCAGTTCTGTTAGATTCCTGGGTTGTCTTGCTTCCTCTGCTATTTTGAGGTCTTGCCAAAGATTTTCAATGATGGTCAGATCAGGGGACTGTGAGGGCCATTGTAAAACCTTCAGCTTGCGCCTTTTGAGGTCGTCTATTGTGGATTGTGATGTGTGTTTAGGATCATTATCCATTTGAAGAGGCCATCCTCTTCCTCTTTTCATCTTCAGCTTTTTTACAGATGGTGTTATGTTTGCATGAAGAATTTGTTGACATTTCATTGAATCCATTCTTCCCTCTACCCGTGAAATGTTCCCCGTGCCATTGGCTGCAACACAAAGCATGATTGATCCATCCCCACGCTTAATGGTTGGCGTGATGTTCTCCTCCTGAAATCCTGTGCCCTTTTTTCAACATACTTTTGATCACTGTGGCCAGGTTCTCTCAGAACAATAGAACAATGTACCACAACTGCAGAATCTGCAGTAGCGTCAGTGTGCCTACACACTTCCCTCCTCCCACAGCAAGGACGCCAACTCACTCACTGCCGCGGCCTCCTTCCCGCACTTCCTCCTCTTCCTGCTTCTGCCAAGGGTTTGTGCACTGCTCGCAGATCCCCGGGCATTGTACTTAGGGTACGCTCATGCACTCCCTCTCTCTTAAGGGGACAGTGCACATCGTCCTAAAGTGTCCCCAGCCAATGGCTGGGAGACACTTATTAATTAAGGCACCTGGGAGGTGCCTAAGCAACGTGTTCAATCTGCTTTGTTGCACGCTTGCTAATTCTCAGGTTCCCTGTATCTGTCAGTCCCAGCCTGTTTCTGACTGTCCCAGCCTGTACCTGTATTTCCATACCTCCTGTGTGTTCCTTTATTCCAGTCATGCCTGCCAGCACCTGCCTGCCTGTATATCTGCTCTGCCCACCAGCACCTGCCATCACCAGCTGCTCCTGCCTGTATACCAACTGTATCTACCTGCACCAGCCGTGCTTGTCTGTATATCAGCTGTACCTGCCTGCACCTACCATGCAAGCCTGTGTACCAGCCGTATATGTCTGCAACTGACATGCCAGCCTGTATCAGCCAAGTCTACCCATTCCTGGCAGTTTCAACTACATACCTCTTTGGGGGTCAGCTGCTGTGTGCCTGTGTCAGGACTCTGAACATTTTGATTACCTTTTGTGCATTACTGCCCTTTTTCAAGATGGCGTCTTTGGTCTCATGTGCACTGTGTCTCCTGCTATAAAACTCCCCCCCAGCCTTCAGTCTGTGCTAGAGTATTCTGCCTTGCATCCAGCTCCTGACCTCTGATTATTCCCTGGCTATATAACTGCTCCTGTGAACCTGTGTGGTTATCCTGCTACTCTGCTCTGAGTTCCTGCTGCATACACAAGCTTCCAGTAATCCTCCTTCATCTGCTGCTCGTGTTTACTTCCATCTGCATTTGCTGGACATGTAAGCTGTTGCTGCTTTGCAATAACCTGAGACTATTAACCAGACCTCCCTGGTTGAGCTAAGATATGATTTGAACTGCCTTATAAGCATATCTATCTGTGCCTGGACTAAGACAAGGATTTATTCGTGTCAAGTATCCTCAAGGATAACTGTGCTTCATAGACTTTCTGCTTCATTGCATTTTCCTCTGAAGTTTCCTATAGACTGCTAAGCTGCGTTTATTATTTGCACCAAGTGTTGTGGACTTGAGTTTCTCTCTCCACCTGTTTGAATCACCGTGTGATAATATAGACTTTACCACTTATAAAACTGTGTCCTGTAGTTGTCTTGTTCCACGCAAAGAGTCTCCTGAGTAGTGTTGAGCATTCCGATGCTGCAAGTATCGGGTATCGGCCGATACTTGCTGTATCGGAATTCCGATACCGGGATTCCGATACTCTTGTGGTATCGGGTATCGGGTATCGGAACAACATTAATGTTAAAATGTGTAAAATAGAGAATTAAAATAAAAAATATCGCTATACTCACCTGTCCGACGCAGCCGGGACCTCAGCGCAGGAACCGGCAGCGTTGTTTGTTTAAAATTCCCGCTTTTACATGGTTACGCGAAGTCCCGGCTTGTGATTGGTCAGGGCGGCCATGTTGCCGGGCCGCGGACCAATCACAGCAAGCCGTGACGAAAATACGTCACGGCTTGCTGTGATTGGTCCGCGTCCCGGCAACATGGCCGCCATTAACCAATCACAAGCCGTGACGTCACGGGAGGCTGGAAACGCGCTCATTTTAAAAAGGGCGCGTGTCCAGCCTCCCGTGACGTCACGGCTTGTGATTGGTTGCGTCGCGGTCAACCAATCACAAGCCGGGAGGCTGGACACGCGCCCATTTCAAAATGAGCGCGTCCAGCCTCCCGGCTTGTGATTGGTTGATCGCGGCGCAACCAATCACAAGCCGTGACGTCACGGGAGGCTGGACACGCGCCCATTTCAAAATGAGCGCGTCCAGCCTCCCGGCTTGTGATTGGTTGATCGCGGCGCAACCAATCACAAGCCGTGACGTCACGGGAGGCTGGACACGCGCCCATTTCAAAATGAGCGCGTCCAGCCTCCCGGCTTGTGATTGGTTGATCGCGGCGCAACCAATCACAAGCCGTGACGTCACGGGAGGCTGGACACGCGCCCATTTCAAAATGAGCGCGTCCAGCCTCCCGGCTTGTGATTGGTTGATCGCGGCGCAACCAATCACAAGCCGTGACGTCACGGGAGGCTGGACACGCGCCCATTTCAAAATGAGCGCGTCCAGCCTCCCGGCTTGTGATTGGTTGATCGCGGCGCAACCAATCACAAGCCGTGACGTCACGGGAGGCTGGACACGCGCCCATTTCAAAATGAGCGCGTCCAGCCTCCCGGCTTGTGATTGGTTGATCGCGGCGCAACCAATCACAAGCCGTGACGTCACGGGAGGCTGGACACGCGCCCATTTTAAAATGAGCGCGTGTCCAGCCTCCCGTGACGTCCCGGCTTGTGATTGGTCAGGGCGGCCATATTGCCGGGACGCGGACCAATCACAGCAAGCCGTGACGTAATTTCGTCACGGCTTGCTGTGATTGGTCCGCGTCCCGGCAACATGGCCGACCTGACCAATCACAAGCCGGGAATTCACGTAACCAAGTAATAGCGCGATTTTTAAACAAACAACGCTGCCGGTTCCCTCGCTGAAGTCCCGGCTGCGTCGGACAGGTGAGTATAGCGATATTTTTTATTTTAATTCTTTCTTTTACACATTTATATGGTTCCCAGGGCCTGAAGGAGAGTTTCCTCTCCTTCAGACCCTGGGAACCATCAGGGATACCGTCCGATACATGAGTCCCATTGACTTGTATTGGTATCGGGTATCGGTATCGGATTGGATTCCGATACTGTGACGGTATCGGCCGATACTTTCCGATACCGATACTTTCAAGTATCGGACGGTATCGCTCAACACTACTCCTGAGTTATCCCCTATAATTATTACAGTCTGTCTCCGAGTAGCACTTAATGTCCATGCGGAGCCAAGTCTAAGCCCACCATCAGGTGCTCTAGCAAAGAGTAAGGTGTTTGCCTAGTCGCACCCCTGTAGGCTCTTCGCGGTACACAGAACAGTGGTTCCATCACTTTTTTTTACATCTGATAAATCTTTCTGAAAGTCTTCCTCAGTCAAGCAGAGATTCTGATTTGCCTCTCTAGCAATCCTATGAGAAGCTCTCACTGATATTTTGCTTGGTCTTCCACACCTTATCTTGACCTCTACTGTTCCTGGTAACTGCCATTTCTTAACTGCATTTCTAACTGAGGAAAGGGAAACTTGAAAACGCTTTGCTTCCTTCTTATAGCCTTCTCCTGCTGTGTGGGCCTACACCATTTTCATTCTCAAAGTGCTAGACAGCTGCTTAGAAGAACCCATGGCTGCTGATTTTTGGCACATGGTTAGAGGAGGCTGGGTTTTTATAAAGCTGGAAAATTAGCATCACTCTGCCTTTCCTAACGATGATGGTGCACAAGCCATAACCCTAACAGGCTAATGAAGGTCTGAAACCTTGGTCATACTGTAGTTATCTGAGCACACAGATCTCCAAAGGTGCCCAAACTTTTGCATTGGTCGGTTTTCCTTTTTGTAATTTTTAAAATGAAGAGAAATGACAATATATATATATATTTTTTGCCCAAAATACAAAAGGAAATGTGTCATCTGTAACTTTAGGCCTTTTAGAAATTATTTAATCTTCAACTTGCTTAACTGTTCACAATAACAGTAATAATTTTGACCAGGGGTGCCCAAAGCTTTACATGCTACTCTAAACATGAGCAAATTCAAAAGTATAGAAATAATGATGTAAAGGGAAGGTACTGAAGTTATTATTTTTATATTAATAGTTATTGATTATATGATCAATTTTTTTATACAAAATTAAATGTACTAGTTTACTTGTTTTTTATTTATTATTTTTTTCTTTAGACACTGGGAGAGGCCATTTTCATTTGCTGGTATGTGCGACACTTTCCTCAAATGCAGCAGCCTCTGGGTATAAGAGACTGTGGCCGATGCTCGATGCCATCTCCTACACTGTGGCTGCCTCCTGCTGTGACCTGAGCATGCCCACTGGGCTGTCCAGGTCACAGCTGCGGGAGGAGATCGTGGCCATTTTGTTGTAGCCCACAACTATGCTGTGAGTTCCAGTGTCCCCCTGTCACCACCCACTCTGCTCAGTGCGTGCAGTTGTATGGGGCTGACCGGGACTCTCATGCGCCTTCCTTCCTGAAAGACAACGTTTACAAATTGGTTCTGACATGTAAGTTTATTGTATTTTTATGTCTATGGTAATATGTGAAAATGCATAGAACTGTATAGGAACTATTTGATGCCGATATTGTAATGTAACTAATGTATAATGTGCATTGAATAGGAAAAGTGGAAAGCAGAGAGTTAGCGTTAGGACATAAGGTATAGTGTAGAGCGTAAAAGTTAGATTAAGAAAGGGAAATATACAGTGGTGGGCATATTAGTAAAGTAGGTGAAAGGTTACGTTTCCCCAGGATAGAATACAGTCAATGTGTTTGGGATCAGCCCAGCATGGCAGGGGTCAGTTAGTTGAAAACAGAGAGCATTTCCTGGTTCAGTCAGTCGGAGTATAAGACAGTGAGAGGTTCAAGTGGAAAACTGCAGTGGGAACTACCAGTACATATCGTTCAGGCAGTATGAGGTCTCGCTAGAAGTCTTATGGAAATCTCTGTGAGGTCCGGCGCCTGTGTGGGAATGCGAGAGGGAATGGTAGCGGGTCTCAGAAAAGCTGCGTTGCCGGATGGGGAGATCCTAGGAACAACAGAGTCTGTTGATGTAGGGACAGTCCGAGCAGAATGGAGGCAAAGCCTCATAATGTACGGTGTAGATGGAACATCTGGAGGGAGCTGTGCCTGATACTCCATGTTGCAAACTGTTGGATCTGAACGGTTCAGTAAAATTCCCTGATGTGTGTGGTGCTGGTCCTGAACCCATGGATGTGGATGCAGCGGAGGCTTCTGGCCTCCATGTGACTGCAAAGCAAACCTTACAGCACAGCACACATGGAATAGGACAGTGTTTATTATTGGGAGGCCAGGGCGTGACTAAGCAGCAACAGTCCCACCGCACCAGCCCTGAGCCTCTCTTCATGGTGACAGGAGCTGCCGAGGAGAGGACATCCGGGGTCCGCAGGTCTGGAATGAGGTGAGTATCAGCAGCGGTGAGTGGTGATCAACAGTCTGGGATTATTAGTACTTTATCAGGCTATTGATCACCCCTACCCGCTGCTGTCACCTCAGTATTCAGAGCACAGCAGAGTAATTATCTCCCTGCTGTGCTCTGATCACTGACACAGGTCTGCTGTGTCACTGCAATGTCTCTGAAGGAGGTATACACTGTCATAGCAGAGCTGTACATGCAATGCAATTATACGTGATATGCCCCAAAGCAGTGGAGGACTATATGGAACACTATGGGGTGTACATTATACTATATGGAGGACTATGGGGAGTGCATTATACTATATAGAGGACTATGGGGAGTGTATTGCACTATATGGGGGACTCTGGGGAGTGTATTATACTATATGAATGACTATAGGGAGTGTATTATACTATATGGAGGACTATGGGGAGTGTATTATACTATATGGAGGACTATAGACTGTGTATTATACTATATGGTGGACTATAGGATGTGTATTATACTATACTTTGCATGTTGATCTTGATGCGAGATGATGCAAACTGCTTGTTTGGGTATATGTGTATTATACTATATAGAGGACCATGGGGAGTGTATTATACTATATGGAGGATTATGGTGAGTACATTATACTATATGGAGGACTATGGGGAGTGTATTATACTATATTGAGAACTATGGGGAGTGTATTATACTATATAGAGGACTATGGGGAGTGCATTATACTATATGGAGGACAATGGGAGTACATTATACTATATGGAGGACTATGGGAAGTGCATTATGCTATATGGAGGACTATGGGGAGTGCATTATACTATATGGAGGACTATGGGGAGTGCATTATACTATATGGAGGACTGTAGGGGTGCATTATGCTATATGGAAGACTATGGGAAGTACATTATACTATATGGAGAACTATGGGGAGTGCATTATACTATATAGAGGACTATGGGGAGTGCATTATACTATATGGAGGACAATGGGAGTACAATATACTATATGGAGGACTATGGGAAGTGCATTATGCTATATGGAGGACTATGGGGAGTGCATTATACTATATGGAGGACTACGGGGAGTGCATTATACTATATGGAGGACTATAGGGTGCATTAAACTATATGGAGGACTATGGAGTGCATAACATTATATGTAAGACTATGGAGTGCATTACATTACGTATATGGCCGGGGTCACACTTGTATTTCTATACAGCCGCACACTCCGGTCCCGAGAGCTGGTGGCAGTGCCAGGTATTGATGTGAGAGACTAGTGCGAGTTTCTCGCATCACACTCGCAAATGTGACCCTAGCCTATGCCGGACTATGGAGTGTATTACATTATATGGAGGACAATGTGAAGTGCATTACACTATATTGAAGGCTATATTGAAGGCTATGTCTGGGCCATTATAATATTTGGAGGGCTATGTGGGAGCCTTTATCCTTTATGGAGTGCTATGTGGTGGCCTATATAATATATGCAGGCAATTATACAGTGTGAAAGCTTGTGTGGGGTCCATCATACTATGTGAGGGCCATTATACAGTGTGGTGAAGTGTGAGGCCATTATACAGTATGTAGGCCCACTATACTGCATGGAGGACTGTGTGGGTGTCACAGTTGGGGGATCATACTGTGTGGAGGGTACTGTGAAGGAATTCACTGTGAGGGTATGTCACTGTGTTTGTTGGGCACTTTTGTTGTCATCAAACTTTATGGGGGCAATGAAAGCGGAATATAGGGGTTTTAATAGGAGATAACTCACTTTGTAAGGGCTGCAAAGTTGTGGTACACACTTTTCTGTAACCCCCGCCAAATATTAATTAATTGTTGTTGTTTTTTTGGGTGGGGTCCCAAATAAAACTACTATGTTGCCCCATGATTTCTACGTAAGTTCCTGCACCAAAGCTTATATCTAACTATCCTGCAGCCAAACAATTCAACACAAGGTAAACCGAGTATCATTTTTAACGAGAACAAATTTCTAAAATTAATTTTACACAAAATACAATAATTTACAAAATAAATAAAAATGTCCCTATTGTTGTCAATATCTTTTAAGATGCAAGTTATTTTTCAAAGTAACATTCAGAAGTATCAGTGTACAGGAGCCATGTGCCCCAGTCATCTATAGGATCTCAATAAGTAGATCAGACCACTGTATCTAATCCCATCATGCGTGATACTCCCTAAACCAGTGTATCTAATCCCATCATGCATGATACTTCCCAGACCAATGTATCTAATGGCATGATGCGTGATACACCCCAGACCAGTGTATCTAATCCCATCATGCATGATACTTCCCAGACCAGTGTATCTAATCCCATCATGCATGATACTTCCCAGACCAGTGTATCTAATCCCATCATGCGTGATACTCCCTAAACCAGTGTATTTAATCCCATCATGCATGATACTTCCCAGACCAATGTATCTAATGGCACGATGCGTGATACACTCCAGACCAGTGTATCTAATCCCATCATGCATGATACTCCCCAGACCAGTGTATCTAATCCCATCAAGCATGATGCGCCTCAGACCACTGTATCTAATGTCATGATGTGTGATACTTCCCAGACCAATGTATCTATTGCCATGATGCGTGATATGCCCCAGACTAGTGTATCTAATCCCATCAGGTATGATACACCTCAGACCAGTGTATCTAATGTCATGATGCGTGATACTTCCCAGACCAATGTATCTAATGCCATGATACGTGATACGCCCCAGAGCAGTGTATCTAATCCCATCATGCATGATACTTCCCAGAGCAGTGTATCTAATCCCATCATGCATGATACCTCCAAGACCAGTGTATCTAATCCCATCATGCATGATACTTCCCAGACCAATGTACCTAATACCATGAAGTGTGATAGGCTTCAGATTGGTGTATCTAATCTCATTGTGTGATACAGTACACTGAGCCCTGTATCTAGGTACGCGGAGTGTATCACGTGCTGTGATTGGATACGTGGAGTTTAACACAATCTGGAATTAATCGCAGCACGTGATACATTCTGCGTATCTAACCCCAGTTTATGATACAGTGAGGAGCACTAACAGAATCAGCACTGCCGGTCCAGTGTTTAAAAGTGGAAAATATCAAACCTTATAAAATCATTTTCCATTAAAAACAAATGATAATAAGTAAAAAAATGAAAACATTAACACTTTACATTTTTTTCAGTCGTAGAAAAAGTATTTTTTTTTTATTCCTTAACTTACCCCCCACCCCCACCCCGGCATCGGACGTTTCATGCTGTAACCATGAAGTGAATAGAAGCTCCGTTGCTGCAGACAATCCTCCGTTGCTGCAGACAATCCTTCGTGCAGCAGACACCTCTTCCCTCCCGGCACTGACAGTACCAGACAGGCTCGGGCTTCAGATCCTTACAGGTGATAATTAGGTAGAGACGCGCGTCGCTTACACAACAACCTCCGATTCACAATCCATTATAACTCTGCCAGGAAAACATCCTGTAAGAAGAGGTGAAGACAAATGATTACCCCTCTGAGGACGATCGAATCCCAAGGTGTTACACCGCCAGCGCTCCGCAACCTTCCATCAAGCTTCTATCAGTTTACCGACATTTTTAAGATTTCTGTTTAGTGTCTCAAAATGGAAAATGTCTTGAGACTTCTTGGTTGAAAATGCTTAAAGTTCAAATACTTCCCACAGCTGGGGGTTTGTTACAGTTGTATCCAGTCTCTAGACCATACTCTGTGAGTGAAAGAGCTGCAGACTGATACATTTTACACTCCGCTGATACACTGTAACAAGCAGCACAACAAAGACAGGCTACGTCCACATGTTGCGTTTTTTTGCTGCCTTTTTTCATTTTTAAGTTGCGCTTTACAGTGCCAGCAAAAGCTCTGAGATTCCAGAAATCTCCTGCACACATTGTTAAATATTCATGACTGAATTGGAAAACTGTATTGTATTTCAAAACAGCAGTATGTCACTTTTTTCAGCGTTTTTGCAGAGTTTTTTCACCTATAGAAAGCACTGAGTAAAGTGCAAAAATGCAGATATCAGGATTTACTGCGTTTTTGGTGCAAAAACCTAAGGAAGATGCATCACTTTTTTTTTTGGGGGGGGGGAGGCACTAAAATGTTTCAGCATGCAAAAAAGACAATAAAAACGCTGCAAAATCTTCTTTTTGTAAACAGCTTCTTATTCCTGCTAAGAGAGTAGGTTTTGCCTGCAGCAAAAAATACAGCAAAAATGCAACGTGTGAACACAGCCTAAGTGGACGAAGAGCAGAATGTGTTACCCTGCTCCAGAAATGCCGTACTGGGCCCCTGGCTCTCAAAGGGGGCCAGAATAATGGGGTCACGGGGGAATGTAGAAGCCTAGGGAGGTATGGGGCATTTTGGGGTTAAATTTGGCGCAGATAATTTTGAATGTGGGGGTTAGGGCGGGATCCGGAGGAGGTTGGGAGAAGCGGGGGGTGGAGCATAGAGTGGGTATCAGTGAACCCGCCATTTTACAGCAGTAACTGCCGCACTCACCTCCCCTTCTTGAGAGCGTGTGAAGCTCCCACCCGCCCTCCCTTCTTATTTTTATCTTTCGCTTGTATTAGAGGTATATATGTTATGGTGTTTGGGTGCTATCTGTCATAGCAGGGAGGCGGGGGAGGGAGGTCCTAAAATGTTGGTGGAAAGGGGGAATGGCGGATTGTAGGGGGGGGATCTGTAGTGGTCCTGGACTCCCCCTGAGTGGATTGTGAGTGGATGTGGTAGATCAGCCCATGGAAGGGTTGATTAAGGGGCTTGGTAATCGGTTGGTTTGGCCGGGTTGGTCACTATCTGCCTCCGAGCTGGTGCGTAGCGGCTGGGGGTAAGACTAAAGGTACCTTCACACGAAACGACTTTGTAACGATATCGCTAGCGATCCGTGACGTTGCAGCGTCCTGGCTAGCGATATCATTTCGTTTGACACGCAGCAGCGATCAGGATCCTGCTGTGATGTCGCTGGTCGCTGAATAAAGTCCAGAACTTTATTTGGTCGTCCGATCGCCGTGTATCGTTGTGTTTGAAAGCAAAAGCAACGATACCAGCAATATTTTACACTGGTAACCAGGGTAAACATCGGGTTACTAAGAGCAGGGCCGCGCTTAGTAACCCGATGTTTACCCTGGTTACCAGTGTAAAAGTAAAAAAAACAAACAGTACATGCTCACGTGCGCGTCCCCCAGCGTCTGCTTCCTGACACTTACTGAGCGCCGGCCCTAAAGTGAAAGTGAAAGCACAGCGGTGACGTCACCGCTGTGCTGTTAGGGCCGGAGCTCAGTCAGTGTCAGGAAGCAGACGCTGGGGGACGCGCAGGTGAGCATGTACTGTTTGTTTTTTTTACTTTTACGCTGGTAACCAGGGTAAACATCGGGTTACTAAGCGCGGCCCTGCGCTTAGCAACCCGATGTTTACCCTGGTTACCCGGGGACCTCGGCATGGTTGGTCGCTGGAGAGCGGTCTGTGTGACAGCTCCCCAGTGATCAAACAGCGACGCTGCAGCGATCGGCATCGTTGTCGCTATCGCTGCAGCGTCGCTTCGTGTGAAGGTACCTTAAGCCTGGAGGCCAAGGTACACAATAATTTGCATATCTGCAGTGTTTACTTTGAGGCTTTGAGGACCACCACTCCCTGGGGGGATATTATTGATTTGTTGTATTTTATGTTTAATAAAAGGCTGCTGTGGCCATTTAATCCAAATTTGGTTTAATGTCATTACTCGGGGTCCTATGTCTCATTAGGGTATTTCTTTTAGGTTGAGAAAATTATCAAGTAAACAGTAGGAGGTATTTAGGTCGGTGAAGGCGGTCATGAGTCACGTGTACCCCTTACGTCAAGCTAATGTCATAGATGAACAATATAAAACTGCTGTATCCAAATACCAGCCGTGTGTACAGTGCTACTGTGTATCTGTTACTGCACTTCTGCACCTGCCCCTCTCTATAGCCAGTGCCAGTCTCCTGCCGCAACAGCTGAGAGGATGTGATGTGTAAGGAGGCAAACTGCTGCGGGTTCTATCCTGCTCCTTCCTCTGTGCCGTCACTGCTTAATTGTTTTTCACCTCTGTATCACAAATATAATGAAAACTTGTCATTAAGACTGGAGCTGGCTACAAAGTAAGAGAGATGAGATAATGCTTCAAAATTGCAATTCTTATCCCCAATGATTTTTTCTGAGAATAAATTTGCTGCTTCTGATAACATCCAGCAGAATAGTGAGTGCAGCTCTGGAGAATAATACAGGAAGGATGTAACTCAGGATCAGTAATGTATGTACACAGTGACTGCACCAGCAGAATAGTGAGTGCAGCTCTGGAGTATAGTACAGGATGTAACTCAGGATCAGTAATGTATGTACACAGTGACTGCACCAGCAGAATAGTGAGTGCAGCTCTGGGGTATAATACAGGATGTAACTCAGGATCAGTAATGTAATGTATGTACACAGTGACTGCACCAGCAGAATAGTGAGTGCAGCTCTGGAGTATAGTACAGGATGTAACTCAGGATCAGTAATGTATGTACACAGTGACTGCACCAGCAGAATAGTGAGTGCAGCTCTGGGGTATAATACAGGATGTAACTCAGGATCAGTAATGTAATGTATGTACACAGTGACTGCACCAGCAGAATAGTGAGTGCAGCTCTGGAGCATAGTACAGGATGTAACTCAGGATCAGTAATGTATGTACACAGTGACTGCACCAGCAGAATAGTGAGTGCAGCTCTGGGGTATA
The DNA here is from genome assembly GCF_051348905.1 of Ranitomeya variabilis. Classification (NCBI taxonomy): domain Eukaryota; kingdom Metazoa; phylum Chordata; class Amphibia; order Anura; family Dendrobatidae; genus Ranitomeya; species Ranitomeya variabilis. The sequence goes on from NC_135235.1 coordinate 15,092,406, forward strand.
ATACAGGATGTAACTCAGGATCAGTAATGTAATGTATGTACACAGTGACTGCACCAGCAGAATAGTGAGTGCAGCTCTGGGGTATAATACAGGATGTAGCTCAGGATCAGTAATGTATATACACAGTGACTGCACCAGCAGAATAGTGAGTGCAGCTCTGGAGTATAATACAGGATGTAACTCAGGATCAGTAATGTAATGTATGTACACAGTGACTGCACCAGCAGAATAGTGAGTGCAGCTCTGGGGTATAATACAGGATGTAACTCAGGATCAGTAATGTAATGTATGTACACAGTGACTGCACCAGCAGAATAGTGAGTGCAGCTCTGGGGTATAATACAGGATGTAGCTCAGGATCAGTAATGTATATACACAGTGACTGCACCAGCAGAATAGTGAGTGCAGCTCTGGAGTATAATACAGGATGTAACTCAGGATCAGTAATGTAATGTATGTACACAGTGACTGCACCAGCAGAATAGTGAGTGCAGCTCTGGAGTATAATACAGGATGTAACTCCACATCAGTAATGTAATGTATGTACACAGTGACTGCACCAGCAGAATAGTGAGTGCAGCTCTGGAGTATAATACAGGATGTAACTCAGGATCAGTAATGTAATGTATGTACACAGTGACTGCACCAGCAGAATAGTGAGTGCAGCTCTGGAGTATAATACAGGATGTAACTCAGAATCAGTAATGTAATGTATGTACACAGTGACTGCACCAGCAGAATAGTGAGTGCAGCTCTGGGGTATAATACAGGATGTAACTCAGGATCAGTAATGTAATGTATATACACAGTGACTGCACCAGCAGAATAGTGAGTGCAGCTCTGGGGTATAATACAGGATGTAACTCAGGATCAGTAATGTAATGTATGTACACAGTGACTGCACCAGCAGAATAGTGAGTGCAGCTCTGGAGTATAATACAGGATGTAACTCAGGATCAGTAATGTAATGTATGTACACAGTGACTGCACCAGCAGAATAGTGAGTGCAGCTCTGGAGTATAATACAGGATGTAACTCAGGATCAGTAATGTAATGTATGTACACAGTGACTGCACCAGCAGAATAGTGAGTGCAGCTCTGGAGTATAATACAGGATGTAACTCAGGATCAGTAATGTAATGTATGCACACAGTGACTGCACCAGCAGAATAGTGAGTGCAGCTCTGGAGTATAATACAGGATGTAACTCAGGATCAGTAATGTAATGTATGTACACAGTGACTGCACCAGCAGAATAGTGAGTGCAGCTCTGGGGTATAATACAGGATGTAACTCAGGATCAGTAATGTAATGTATGTACACAGTGACTGCACCATCAGAATAGTGAGTGCAGCTCTGGAGTATAATACAGGATGTAACTCAGGATCAGTAATGTAATGTATGTACACAGTGACTGCACCATCAGAATAGTGAGTGCAGCTCTGGAGTATAATACAGGATGTAACTCAGGATCAGTAATGTAATGTATGTACACAGTGACTGCACCAGCAGAATAGTGAGTGCAGCTCTGGAGTATAGTACAGGATGTAACTCAGGATCAGTAATGTATGTACACAGTGACTGCACCAGCAGAATAGTGAGTGCAGCTCTGGGGTATAATACAGGATGTAACTCAGGATCAGTAATGTAATGTATGTACACAGTGACTGCACCAGCAGAATAGTGAGTGCAGCTCTGGAGCATAGTACAGGATGTAACTCAGGATCAGTAATGTATGTACACAGTGACTGCACCAGCAGAATAGTGAGTGCAGCTCTGGGGTATAATACAGGATGTAACTCAGGATCAGTAATGTAATGTATGTACACAGTGACTGCACCAGCAGAATAGTGAGTGCAGCTCTGGGGTATAATACAGGATGTAGCTCAGGATCAGTAATGTATATACACAGTGACTGCACCAGCAGAATAGTGAGTGCAGCTCTGGAGTATAATACAGGATGTAACTCAGGATCAGTAATGTAATGTATGTACACAGTGACTGCACCAGCAGAATAGTGAGTGCAGCTCTGGGGTATAATACAGGATGTAACTCAGGATCAGTAATGTAATGTATGTACACAGTGACTGCACCAGCAGAATAGTGAGTGCAGCTCTGGGGTATAATACAGGATGTAGCTCAGGATCAGTAATGTATATACACAGTGACTGCACCAGCAGAATAGTGAGTGCAGCTCTGGAGTATAATACAGGATGTAACTCAGGATCAGTAATGTAATGTATGTACACAGTGACTGCACCAGCAGAATAGTGAGTGCAGCTCTGGAGTATAATACAGGATGTAACTCCACATCAGTAATGTAATGTATGTACACAGTGACTGCACCAGCAGAATAGTGAGTGCAGCTCTGGAGTATAATACAGGATGTAACTCAGGATCAGTAATGTAATGTATGTACACAGTGACTGCACCAGCAGAATAGTGAGTGCAGCTCTGGAGTATAATACAGGATGTAACTCAGAATCAGTAATGTAATGTATGTACACAGTGACTGCACCAGCAGAATAGTGAGTGCAGCTCTGGGGTATAATACAGGATGTAACTCAGGATCAGTAATGTAATGTATATACACAGTGACTGCACCAGCAGAATAGTGAGTGCAGCTCTGGAGTATAATACAGGATGTAACTCGGGATCAGTAATGTAATGTATGTACACAGTGACTGCACCAGCAGAATAGTGAGTGCAGCTCTGGAGTATAATACAGGATGTAACTCAGAATCAGTAATGTAATGTATGTACACAGTGACTGCACCAGCAGAATAGTGAGTGCAGCTCTGGGGTATAATACAGGATGTAACTCAGGATCAGTAATGTAATGTATGTACACAGTGACTGCACCAGCAGAATAGTGAGTGCAGCTCTGGAGTATAATACAGGATGTAACTCAGGATCAGTAATGTAATGTATGTACACAGTGACTGCACCAGCAGAATAGTGAGTGCAGCTCTGGAGTATAATACAGGATGTAACTCAGGATCAGTAATGTAATGTATGTACACAGTGACTGCACCAGCAGAATAGTGAGTGCAGCTCTGGAGTATAATACAGGATGTAACTCAGGATCAGTAATGTAATGTATGCACACAGTGACTGCACCAGCAGAATAGTGAGTGCAGCTCTGGAGTATAATACAGGATGTAACTCAGGATCAGTAATGTAATGTATGTACACAGTGACTGCACCAGCAGAATAGTGAGTGCAGCTCTGGGGTATAATACAGGATGTAACTCAGGATCAGTAATGTAATGTATGTACACAGTGACTGCACCATCAGAATAGTGAGTGCAGCTCTGGAGTATAATACAGGATGTAACTCAGGATCAGTAATGTAATGTATATACACAGTGACTGCACCAGCAGAATAGTGAGTGCAGCTCTGGAGTATAATACAGGAGGTAACTCAGGATCAGTAATGTAATGTATGTACACAGTGACTGCACCAGCAGAATAGTGAGTGCAGCTCTGGAGTATAATACAGGATGTAACTCAGGATCAGTAATGTAATGTATGTACACAGTGACTGCACCAGCAGAATAGTGAGTGCAGCTCTGGAGTATAATACAGGATGTAACTCAGGATCAGTAATGTAATGTATATACACAGTGACTGCACCAGCAGAATAGTGAGTGCAGCTCTGGGGTATAATACAGGATGTAACTCAGGATCAGTAATGTAATGTATGTACACAGTGACTGCACCAGCAGAATAGTGAGTGCAGCTCTGGGGTATAATACAGGATGTAACTCAGGATCAGTAATGTAATGTATCTACACAGTGACTGCACCAGCAGAATAGTGAGTGCAGCTCTGGGGTATAATACAGGATGTAACTCAGGATCAGTGATGTAATGTATCTACACAGTGACTGCACCAGCAGAATAGTGAGTGCAGCTCTGGAGTATAGTACAGGATGTAACTCAGGATCTGTATATAATAAGTAATCTAACGTATGTACATGGTAACTCTATTGGAAGAATAGCGAGTACAGCTCAGACGTGTAATTCAGCATCAGAGCAGGATAATTAGTCATATATTCATACAGTATGTCACATTTTCTGCGATGAATCTTATTATATGGCATGAATTTGTGCTCAGTAGTAAACATTTATTTTTACAAGCTTAATTACACTGATTAGTTTGCTGTCCCCGTGTGTTGTTTCTATGTATCCGCAGCCTGATGATCCTTTAGTATCTGAGCAGGGCCGGACTTTTCAGTCAATAACATCATTCAGTTCAGTCATTTTTGCAGCCGGTTATTATAAATGGCCGTGTGTCATAGATCTGGGCCTCGAATCGTTGCCACTCATACTAATCATTAAGTGCAGGCTGCCGGATAACATAAGTTAAGTATTCCTTCATTTTCATCAATAAACTTAATATAAAAAGACGTTCCGTCCATTTGGCATCTGAGAATAGAGAGTAAAGGCCGCTTTCCTCTACTCGAGAGTCTTCCTGTAAGATCGGAGCTAATTACCACATTCCTCGCTCCCCTCCCACCCACTCGCTTCTTTGATAATGTGTTTCCGTGTGACATCTTCCTTTGGTATGTAATCATTAATTAGATTTTTAATCATCATCTTAAGGTTAATTGCAATTTTTGGTCTTTAAGTCCCCAAGCACAACATATTAATGACCCCAATTTTTTGGCTCTCGGAGCGCGTCCTCTCCCCTTCTCCTGCCGCTCCTGATGACCTGCTGAAGGTGGGACATGCTCGATCAATAACTCGATGGCTGGAAGCTTTTCCATTACTTCTGTTTTTTTATTGAAACCGGCAGCTGAACGGAGCGGAGTCTGCAGAGACGAGTGAGAATGGAGATCTCCAGCCTAGAATAAAACATTTCAGCCAGATTCCGTTGTCATGTTGGGGGATTCTCCGGGACGAGCAGAATGAAGTCATTAAGTGGAGAATATTTTTGCATGCTAATACAATAATATCTTTTATATTTTCCTATTTCTTGACAGTTGGCATCGAGGAACGGGATTGTGTGAGATGTTATAGGATAGTAATTGCTCGCTCTGAGCCTTGGGGATAGAGGGGCTTCTAAAAAACATGGTCAGTGGTGGTTGTAGCCTTGAATAAATGTATGAATGGACCCCCTGGGTCCGCATTTATAAATTATACACCAGGCAAGTGTTACAATATGATAGAAATTTTCTTTTTTTTCTTCCTTATGTTAAGTTTTCCTGGACAGGTTTTCATATAAATTTCCCAGCAAAATTAGGGCAGATTTACCATTTTTGGCTCAGATTACTAAAAACTGTGGCTTTCATGCGTGCAGTAGATTTATTATATGAGACCTCAGGTAAGGAGCTGCTAGGATCCTCACAATCAAGTGTTAACTTTGTGGTTAAAGGGTCTTTCCTAACTGTGTGATCAGTGAATTTCCAACTGATGGTGCCCCCACCAATACCGAGACCGAGGCTCTGAAATGTAGAGATGGAACGGAGCGGTGGCCATGCAGGGTCAACTATCTCCTATCCATTGTCTACGGGGCTGGAGGTAGTTGACTACAGCTTATGGCTCTCCTTGGCCTTCCCATAAAGGATGAATAGATCAGAAGTGACCATTTGTGACCACTTATCCTTTCCTGCAGGACACTTCAGAGCCTCGTTCTCTGGATTGGGAGGAGGGGAGTGGATGCCGAAGTCACAGCTTTCCCTATCAATATTGGCGAGAACCCTTTAAGTTGAAAGTTTTCTAATTTTGGAACTAAGTAAAATGCCCAACAGAAAACACATGGCGCCCAATAAAATCAAAGGTGACAGCAGGCATCCAAATAGGTGATCCCATAGAGGTGGTCAAAAGCCAACATCCTCTAGGCTCTATGGGATCATCCTGGACAGGTAGGGGTGACACTGGACCACCCAACCTGTAGTGACACCACTTCACAATAAGTGTGATGACATCAGTAGGTGGAGGTGAGCTGGACCCCTCGGCCTGGAGTGACGTCACTTCACGATCACTCATTAGTGGTGGTCCCAACCACTCAATCTTCAGATCAGCTTTAGCCGAGGGTCCATACTGGTGGACGAGCTTAGGTGTAGCTGCACCAAGGGACCAGTACACTAGTACTGCAGCCATTATGGATGCCATCCAACCTTCCGAAAGGCAGATACCACCTTGATAAGGCAGGATTTATAATACTGAGTAAGATGAAGACTCCAGAATGTGTTTTTTTTCCTTGCTTTTTGGTCGTATTTCCCCAGACTTGCCTCCCGAAGAGTCATTTAGAAAGCTGAATAGAATTAGCCGGCATTGATCGCAGTAACGATCTGGCGTCAGGAATACGCATACACCTTGACAACATCTCCATTCTCAGCGCCTTCGCTCAATATTGTTTAGTCGCTAATTATCTGTGATTTTGTTTGGCGAGCAGGTGATCACGCTTTCTGCAGACGGTTACGGTCATATCCATATGAAAAGGAGCTCCTCCAGCCGCAATCTGCAGCCGCTTTGTGCACTGCACGGGGTAATTTAAGAGGTAAATAGTTTATAGAAACCTTAAGGATTTCGTATAACTCTTCATGTGCCAGAGCAGTGAGAGAAGTGCTAATAACAAACAATGACAGCGTCCACTATCAGTGATGATCACTGTGCTCTCAGCCTCACAATGATGCCCATTATGAGTGTCGGGCACAAGACTGTTTATAGTATTATAATCGCAGTAGTGCTCATTAGCATCGCCAGTCACTGTACTGTCTATAATGTCAAAAACACAGATATGCCCATTAGTCTGCAGTCTGATGATACCTGATAAGAAAAATTCCCAATATCTAGTTACAAATGTTATGGACATGTGAAGGTGCATGCAACATAAATGTATAAATGGGTGGCCTGACTATGCAATAGATCACTGCATTAAAGGGGTTATCTAAAGTTTCCTGTATTCATGTACTGAAGGTGGTCCTAGTGCTGTGCTCATGTACTGATGCTGACTTTGGTGAAATATTCATGTACTAATGCTTATTATGGTGCTGAATGCATGTACCAGTAGTGGTTCTGATGGTTTATGTATGTACTTATGGTGAAATTGTTGATGTAATCATACACCGATAGTGGTTCTGGTGCTGTTGTCATGTACTGATGGTGGTTTTGGTGCTGTATTTGTGTACTAATGGTGGTTTTAGCGATATATTTATGTATTTATGGTGATTCTGATGATGTATTCATGTACTGATGGTGGTTCTGGTACTGTATTCATGTACTGATGGTGGTGCTATATTCATGTACTCATGGTGATTCTAATGCTATATTGATGGTGGGTTTATTGTTGTATTCACGTACTGATTGTGGTTCAGGTGCTGTATTCATGTACTGATGGTGATTCTAGTGCTGGATTCATGTACTAATGATGGCATTGGTGATGTTCTCATTTACTGATGCATATTCTTGGGCTATAGTCATGTACTGATGGTGGTTCTGGTGGTTGATACCTGTCCTTCTGGTGGCTCTGGTGATGTATTCATGTACTGATGGTGGTTCTAGTGATATATTTATGTTCTAATGGTGGTTCTGGTACTGTATTAATGTTCTCATGGTGTTTATCATGGTGTATTCATGTACTCATGGTGGTTCTAGTGCTGTATTGATGTATTGATGATGGTGGTTCTAGTGCTGTATTCACAAACCAAACATTTTTACTCTGGTGTCATTATGCTGATTGTGCATGCCTGGTATTCAGCTTGGTGCCAGCCACCCTGGGCATGCACGATCAGGTTTGACCAACAGTAGAAGGCATCTGGGCCATGGACCTAAATACACATACACCACACACAGCACTGTGATAGGCTAACTTCCAGTCAGGGGACAGGATTAGTGGGACATTTAAGGAATTGTGCGACTATCCAAACCTTGACTCCTGAGAAGCTGTATGCGTAAAACGTGCATTGGGGTAGTAGTCGTGTCCCACTTGGATCTAAAATTGGTGATAACTGTTTTTGATTTTGCATGTTCTCACTAGATTTTGCAGTCAGGTGTTTTATACTATATTTGTATGGCGACGTATATGTTTATGTGTATTAACAAATGAGTGTAAGATGCTAGAAATGCCTATATGGCTGCATCTTAAATGTACTTCCTGGACATATCATACATTTCTTGTAATTACTTTTCTTTTAATATAGCACCACTAGCACATTAGTATTTAACTTTGCAATTAGGTGTATTATGGTATACAATGCTGTGAAAATCTGGGAGAAACGGGTGTGATTTAGTAAAAAATCGGAACATTTTGGTTCAACTCCAAGCTGTGCCAAAAATTTGCAACTTTTCAAAACTTTTTCTCCACTTTTTGGGCATAAAAGCTTTGATGAATCATGATCATAGTACTTATTTCAGTCCATGTATATAGTTCTTGTGCAGTCCTGCAAAACCACTAATATTGCCTTGATCATCTATTGAACTATAGTAATGTCCTTACAACATTATTTTACAAAGCTTGTGGACTCCTAGTTCTCATCTTTCTTTGATGTCATATCCGGAGATCTTGAGTCATAACTTAATATTATTATTGATCTGCATATCTGGGATTATATGGGGATTAGTGAGTGGTACTCTGCAGACGCACAAAGGTAATGCATGCACAAAAAGAAGAGTTCATGAAGAAAGATGCGGAGAAGTCGCCTTGTGCAGTCTGCTACAATTAAGACACAATTTAATTTCCTAAAAGAGATAGATGTAAGTTGTATTGTGCGTCTGTAAATACCTAACTTTAACACATAAGGTACACATTTTCACAAAATTAAAAATCATTTACATCTGGAGAACATATAAGATTGAATGGAACAGCCGGTCCTGTAGAATCTGTTCAATGTGAGAGATTCTAGGAAATTTCCATGTAAGGCACCAATAAGAGCAGGAGAGCAGCAAATACTCAGCACATCAGTATAGCAGACGTAACCGGCTATATACAGTATATGTATATATGTACAGTATATATATATATACATACACATAGTATCGTTACTGACACTCACTCCCCCCCATCTGCCCCTATGGGAAATCAAACATTGTTACTTATTAATTTTCATGTTACCTATTCAAATCTGGTGGAAACAATGTAACATCGAGGCGCAGCTTCCCCTCCCATATTATCGATGTTCATTATTCTACCCCACATATATATTACATGTGCTGGAGAGAAAATCTTTAAGGACTTCTCAGGATTCCTTCCCTTATTGCCTCCAGTTCTTCTATATGATTATTCCTCCTTAGTCTTAATTAAAACACATTATATGTCACACACAAAGGCCCCTGCATTGTCGTAGCCTCAGGATATTTATCAAATGGTTAGTTATTATATATACATTAATTATTTAGCTCGGAGCCCTCTTCTTGCCCCTCCCCCACAAAGCGTTACTTCTGTAATCGTGCCCTAACAGATGTTTGAGAAACCAATTAATTACTGGCTACAAAAAAACACAGATGAGTAATTAATATAATAGATACAAGTTTTAAATTTTTTTTACTCCCTCTTTCAATTTGCCACTCACTCAAGATCACATGCCTGTGGAGCAGCAATCAAAATGAACATAGAAAGTGGTGGACGAACATGGCTGCATGCCTGGAATAAAATGATCCACCAACAAAGTGCGCAAAAGAGCTTTTAAAGGGGTCAGATGCAGTTGTCTGAAAGATTTCCATATTTCTACACAGAAACATTGAGTGACCAAGGGAGGTCCCTGTATACAGATTCATGATAAGATTCTGTCTGCAGTTACCACTAGGGGGAGCTCCTTGTATACAGAGATACATGATAAGATCCTGTCTGCAGCCACCACTAGGGGGAGCTCCCTGTATACAGATATACATGATAAGATCCTGTCTGCAGCCACCAATAGGGGGAGCCCCTGTATACAGAGATACATGATAAGATCCTGTCTGCAGCCACCACTAGGAGGAGCTCCCTGTATACAGAGATACATGATAAGATTCTGTCTGCAGCCACCACTAGGGGGAGCTCCCTGTATACAGAGATACATGATAAGATCCTGTCTGCAGTCACCACTAGGGGGAGCTCCCTGTATACAGAGATACATGATAAGATCCTGTCTGCAGTCACAACTAGGGGGAGCTCCCTGTATACAGAGATACATGATAAGATCCTGTCTGCAGTCACCACTAGGGGGAGCTCCCTGTATACAGAGATACATGATAAGATTCTGTCTGCAGCCACCACTAGGGGGAGCTCCCTGTATAAAGAGATACATGATAAGATCCTGTCTGCAGCTACCACTAGAGGGAGCTCCCTGTATACAGAGATACATAATAAGATTCTGTCTGCAGCCACCACTAGGGGGAGCTCGCTGTATACAGAGATACATGATAAGATCCTCTCTGCAGCCACCACTAGGGGGAGCTCCCTGTATACAGAGATACATGATAAGATTCTGCCTGCAGCCACCACTAGGGGGAGCTCCCTGTATACAGAGATACATAATGAGATCCTGTCTGCAGCCACCACTAGGGGGAGCTCCCTGTATACAGAGATACATGATAAGATTCTGTCTGCAGCCACCACTAGGGGGAGCTCGCTGTATACAGAGATACATGATAAGATTCTGCCTGCAGCCACCACTAGGGGGAGCTCCCTGTATAAAGAGATACATGATAAGATCCTGTCTGCAGCCACCACTAGAGGGAGCTCCCTGTATACAGAGATACATGCTAAGATCCTCTCTGCAGTCACCACTAGGGGGAGCTCCCTGTATACAGAGATACATGATAAAATTCTGTCTGCAGCCACCACAAGGGGGAGCTCCCTGTATACATAGATACTGTACATGATAAGATCCTCTCTGCAGTCACCACTAGGGGGAGCTCCCTATATACAGAGATACATGATAAAATTCTGTCTGCAGCCACCACAAGGGGGAGTTCCCTGTATACATAGATACTGTACATGATAAGATCCTCTCTGCAGCCACCACTAGGGGGAGCTCCCTGTATACAGAGATACATGAAAAGGTTTTGTCTGCAGCCACCACTAGGGGGAGCTCCCTGTATACAGAGATACATGATAAGATTATGTCTGCAGCCACCACTAGGGGGAGCTCCCTGTATACAGAGATACATGATAAGGTTTTGTCTGCAGCCAGCACTAGGGGGAGCTCCCTGTATACAGAGATACATGATAAGATTATGTCTGCAGCCACCACTAGGGGGAGCTCCCTGTATATAGACATACATGATAAGATTCTGTCTGCAGTCACCACTAGGGAGAGCTCCCTGTATACAGAGATACATGATAAGATCCTGTCTGCAGCCACCACTAGGGGGAGCTCCCTGTATACAGAGATACATGATAAGATCCTCTCTGCAGTCACCACTAGGGGGAGCTCCCTGTATACAGAGATACATGATAAGATCTGTTATGGTTTCCAATGGCAAGGAAACATCAGAAGCATAGAATAAACGGACATGCTCTCGGGTGATGGAAACTAGAGCTTACTGCGATGCTAAACCTACACACCACACTAGAAGTAGCCAGGGGGCATTCCTGCGTTGTCTCTAGATGCCGCGCGCCAGCCAGAGAACTAACTACCCCTGGTAGAAGAAAACACAGTCCTGGCTTGCCTCCAGAGAATGTCCCCACAGGAGATAGCAGCCCCCCACATATAATAACGGTGAGAGCAGATGAAAAGACACACGTAGTATGAAAGCAGATTTAGCACAGAGAGGCCCGCTAACTAAATAGCAGAAAGATACAACAGAGGACTTCGCGGTCAGCTGCAAAACCCTTCAAAACACCATCCTGAAATTACCTTAACTCATGTGACAACTCATGCCACTGGAGTGGTAATTTCAGCCCAACAAGAGCTTCCAGCTGCAGAGATTCACATAAGTGCAAACTGGACAAAACATACAAAAATAGACTTAAGGACTAAAGTGTCCAACTTAGCTGAGCAGAAAACTGGGAGCAGGAACATGCAACAAAATCACTCTGGATACATTGATGGCCAGCATTAGAATGACTGAGGAGCAAGGTTAAATAGGATACTCCCACATCCTGATAGGAACAGGTGAACCGAGAAGGCAAAGCTTGCAGGACACCAGTACCACAAGAGACCACCGGGGGAGCCCACGAACCGAATCACAACAGTACCCCCCCCTTAAGGAGGGGGCACCGAACCCTCACAAGAACCACCAGGGCGATCTGGATGAGCCCTATGAAAGGCACGGACCAAATCAGAAGCATGAACATCAGAAGCTGTAACCCAAGAATTATCCTCTTGACCATAGCCCTTCCACTTCACCAGATATTGAAGTCTCCGTCTGGAAACACGGGAGTCCAAGATCTTCTCCACCACGTACTCCAATTCACCCTCAACCAGCACAGGAGCAGGAGGCTCAACAGAAGGCACAAGTGGTACCTCATACCTCCGCAATAATGACCGATGGAAGACATTATGGATAGCAAAGGATGCTGGGAGGTCCAAACGAAAAGACACAGGGTTAAGAATTTCCAAAATCTTATAAGGACCGATGAACCGAGGCTTAAACTTAGGAGAAGAGACCCTCATAGGGACAAAACGGGAGGACAACCACACCAAGTCCCCAACACGAAGACGAGGACCAACACGACGATGGCGATTAGCAAAACGTTGAGTCCTCTCCTGGGACAACTCCAAATTGTCCACCACCTGCCCCCAAATACGATGCAACCTATCCACCATGGTATCCACTCCAGGACAATCCGAAGACTCCACCTGACCAGATGAAAAACGAGGATGGAACCCTGAATTGCAAAAGAAAGGGGAGACCAAAGTGGCAGAACTGGCCCGATTATTAAGGGCAAACTCAGCCAACGGCAAAAAGGAGACCCAGTCATCCTGATCAGCAGACACGAAACACCTCAAATAAGTCTCCATGGTCTGATTAGTACGTTCCGTCTGGCCATTTGTCTGGGGATGAAATGCAGACGAAAAAGACAAATCAATGTCCATCCTGGCACAAAACGCCCGCCAAAATCTGGACACAAACTGGGATCCCCTGTCGGAAACGATATTCTCCGGAATACCATGCAGCCGAACCACATTCTGAAAAAACAGGGGCACCAACTCAGATGAGGAAGGCAGCTTGGGCAAGGGCACCAAATGAACCATCTTAGAAAAGCGGTCACACACCACCCAAATGACGGACATCTTCTGAGAAACAGGGAGATCAGAAATAAAATCCATAGAGATGTGTGTCCAAGGCCTCTTAGGAACAGGCAAGGGCAACAACAACCCACTAGCCCGAGAACAACAAGGCTTGGCCCGAGCACAAACATCGCAAGACTGCACAAAAGTACGCACGTCCCGAGACAGGGAAGGCCACCAGAAGGACCTAGCCACCAAATCTCTGGTACCAAAAATTCCCGGATGACCTGCCAACGCAGAAGAATGAACCTCCGAGATGACTCTATTGGTCCACTCATCCGGCACAAACAATCTACCAGGCGGACAACGATCAGGCCGATCCGCCTGAAACTCTTGTAAAGCACGTCGCAGGTCTGGGAAGACAGCAGACAATATCACCCCATCCTTAAGTATACCCGTAGGTTTAGAATCACCAGGGGAATCAGGTTCAAAACTCCTAGAAAGGGCATCCGCCTTCACATTCTTAGTACCTGGCAGATACGAAACCACAAAATTAAACCGGGAGAAAAACAACGACCAGCGCGCCTGTCTAGGATTCAGACGTCTGGCCGACTCAAGATAAATCAAATTTTTGTGATCAGTCAAGACCACCACCTGATGTTTAGCACCCTCAAGCCAATGACGCCACTCCTCGAATGCCCACTTCATCGCCAAAAGCTCCCGATTACCGACATCATAATTTCGCTCGGTGGGTGAAAATTTTCGAGAAAAGAACGCACAAGGTCTCATCACTGAACAATCTGAACTTTTCTGCGACAAAACCGCCCCCGCTCCGATCTCGGAAGCATCAACTTCCACCTGAAAAGGAAGAGAAACATCAGGCTGGCACAACACCGGAGCAGAAGAAAAACGGCGCTTAAGCTCCCGAAAGGCCTCCACAGCAGCAGGAGACCAATCTGCAACATCAGCACCCTTTTTAGTCAAATCAGTCAAAGGCCTGACAACGCTAGAAAAACCAGTTATGAATCGACGATAAAAGTTAGCAAAGCCCAAAAATTTCTGAAGGCCCTTAAGAGAAGTCGGTTGCGTCCAGTCACAAATAGCCCGAACCTTCACAGGATCCATCTCAATAGAAGAGGGGGAAAAAATGTACCCCAAAAAAGAAATCTTCTGAACCCCAAAAACACACTTTGAACCTTTAACAAACAGAGAATTGGTCCGCAAAACCTGAAAAACCCTCCTAACTTGTTGAACATGAGATTCCCAGTCATCCGAAAAAATCAAGATATCGTCCAAATACACAATCATAAATTTATCCAGATATTCACGGAAAATATTGTGCATAAAAGACTGAAAGACCGAAGGGGCATTTGACAGACCAAAAGGCATCACCAAATACTCAAAATGGCCCTCGGGCGTATTAAATGCGGTTTTCCACTCATCCCCCTGCTTAATTCGCACCAAATTATACGCACCGCGAAGATCAATCTTAGAGAACCACTTCGCCCCCTCAATGCGAGCAAATAAATCTGTCAGCAATGGCAAAGGATACTGATACTTGACTGTGATCTTATTCAAGAGTCTATAATCAATACAAGGTCTCAAAGAACCATCGCTTTTAGCTACGAAAAAGAACCCCGCTCCAAGAGGAGACGAAGAAGGACGAATATGTCCCTTTTCCAAGGACTCGCTAATATACTCTCGCATGGCAGCATGTTCAGGTACAGACAGATTGAATAGACGACCCTTAGGAAATTTACTGCCAGGGATCAAATCTATGGCGCAATCGCAATCTCTGTGAGGAGGAAGAGAATTAAGGGTAGATTCCTCAAAAACCTCACGATAATCAGACAAAAACTCAGGAATTTCAGAGGGAATAGACGAAGCAATGGAGACCAAAGATGTGTCCCCATGATTTCCCTGACATCCCCAGCTTAGTACAGACATTGTTTTCCAGTCAAGGACTGGGTTATGAGTTTGCAACCATGGCAATCCCAGCACCAACACATCATGTAGATTATACAGTACAAGGAAGCGAATCACCTCTTGATGGTCGGGAGTCATACGCATAGTCACTTGTGTCCAGTATTGTGGTTTATTACTAGCCAATGGTGTAGAATCAATACCCTTTAAAGGTATAGGAACTTCCAGAGGCTCTAGATCAAACCCACAGCGCCTGGCAAAGGACCAATCCATAAGACTCAAAGCGGCGCCAGAATCCACATACGCATCCGCAACAATAGAAGATAACGAACAAATTAGAGTTACAGACAAAATAAACTTGGACTGCAAAGTGCCAATAGCAGAGGATTTATCAACTTTCTTTGTTCGTTTAGAGCATGCTGATATAACATGAGTAGAATTTCCACAATAGAAGCACAAATGATTTTTGCGCCTATAAATCTGTCGTTCGCTTCTGGACAGAAAGCTATCACATTGCATACTCTGTGGTGCCTCTTCAGGAGACACCGCCAACTGGTGCACAGGTTTGCGTTCCCGTAAACGCCGATCAATCTGAATTGCCATTGTCATGGACTCATTCAGACCAGTAGGCGCAGGAAACCCCACCATGACGTCTTTTACAGCATCAGAGAGACCTTCTCTGAAAATTGCCGCCAGAGCGCACTCATTCCACTGAGTAAGCACAGACCATTTTCGAAATTTTTGGCAATATATTTCGGCTTCATCTTGCCCCTGAGAGAGGGCTATTAGGGCTTTCTCAGCCTGAATCTCCAAATTTGGTTCCTCATAAAGCAACCCCAAAGCCAGAAAAAACGCATCCACATTGAGCAACGCAGGATCCCCTGGTGCCAATGAAAATGCCCAATTTTGGGGGTCACCCCGCAGTAAAGAAATAACAATTTTTACTTGCTGGGCAGGATCTCCAGCAGAATGAGATCTCAGCGAAAGAAACAATTTACAATTGTATTTAAAATTTAGAAAACAAGATCGATCTCCAGAAAAAAACTCCGGTATAGGAATTTTAGGTTCAGACCGAGGAGCATGTAACAAAAAATCTTGTATATTCTGAACTTTAGAGGCAAGATTATACAAATTGGTAGCCAGACTCTGGGGATCCATATTTCAACAGATAAAGTCTGAGCCATTCAGGGGTTAAGAGGAGAGGAAAACAGGAGACTGCAATTAGAGCTGGAAGCAACTTCAGAAGAAAAAAAAAAAAAAAAAAAAAAAGGTTTCACACAGTTCCTTTTCTCTCCTGCTTCAGCCGATAGATTAAACATTTTGGCTGGCCATACTGTTATGGTTTCCAATGGCAAGGAAACATCAGAAGCATAGAATAAACGGACAAGCTCTCGGGTGATGGAAACTAGAGCTGACTGCGATGCTAAACCTACACACCACACTAGAAGTAGCCAGGGGGCATTCCTGCGTTGTCTCTAGATGCCGCGCGCCAGCCGGAGAACTAACTACCCCTGGTAGAAGAAAACACAGTCCTGGCTTGCCTCCAGAGAATGTCCCCACAGGAGATAGCAGCCCCCCACATATAATAACGGTGAGAGCAGATGAAAAGACACACGTAGTATGAAAGCAGATTTAGCACAGAGAGGCCCGCTAACTAAATAGCAGAAAGATACAACAGAGGACTTCGCGGTCAGCTGCAAAACCCTTCAAAACACCATCCTGAAATTACCTTAACTCATGTGACAACTCATGCCACTGGAGTGGTAATTTCAGCCCAACAAGAGCTTCCAGCTGCAGAGATTCACATAAGTGCAAACTGGACAAAACATACAAAAATAGACTTAAGGACTAAAGTGTCCAACTTAGCTGAGCAGAAAACTGGGAGCAGGAACATGCAACAGAATCACTCTGGATACATTGATGGCCAGCATTAGAATGACTGAGGAGCAAGGTTAAATAGGATACTCCCACATCCTGATAGGAACAGGTGAACCGAGAAGGCAAAGCTTGCAGGACACCAGTACCACAAGAGACCACCGGGGGAGCCCACGAACCGAATCACAACAAAGATCCTCTCTGCAGTCACCACTAGGGGGAGCTCTCTGTATAAAGAGATACATGATAAGGTTTTGTCTGCAGCCACCACTAGGGGGAGCTCCCTGTATACAGAGATAAATGATAAGATCCTGTCTGCAGTCACCACTAAGGGGAGCTCCCTGTATACAGAGATACATGATAAGATCCTGTCTGCAGCCACCACTAGGGGGAGCTCCCTGTATACAGAGATGCATGATAAGATCCTGTCTGCAGCCACCACTAGGGGGAGCTCCCTGTATACAGAGATACATGATAAGATCCTGTCTGCAGCCACCACTAGGGGGAGCTCCCTGTATACAGAGATACATGATAAGATCCTGTCTGCAGCCACCACTAGGGGGAGCTCCCTGTATACAGAGATACATGATAAGATCCTGTCTGCAGTCACCACTAGGGGGAGCTCCCTGTATACAGAGATACATGATAAGATCCTGTCTGCAGCCACCACTAGGGGAAGCTCCCTGTATACAGAGATGCATGATAAGATCCTGTCTGCAGCCACCACTAGGGGGAGCTCCCTGTATACAGAGATACATGATAAGGTTTTGTCTGCAGCCAGCACTAGGGGGAGCTCCCTGTATACAGAGATACATGATAAGATCCTGTCTGCAGCCACAACTTAAATGTTGAGACAAAAATTGATTACCCTGGACAACAAAGTGAAAATACCACAGATGTGCTGGCAGTTTTTAGCTCTACTCACATTGTTGGCTTCTGGTTTTCCCACTAGGGGGCAATCTGTAGACAGCTCATGGTCTGTTCGGCTGTAGCCAGGTACAGCACTGTACACATTGCCTCCTCGTGGCAGATAACACTCCGCTGAAACCTCTATAAATATTAGTTCTGCTGGGTCTTAATGAAGAAACTGAACCCCGTTTATCAGGAATATGTTACAGATCATTAGATGATTTGTGCCGCTGGTTTGCAGATGAGCTCAGGCAGGAGGTGCCCTTTAAGGCTTCGTCCATGCAAATTTTAGAAGACGAGAAGCATTGGATCATTTTCCTTCTGCTAATCTAATAACATGACAAGGGAGCCGAGGGCCTAATCTCAGTCACCACCACCCTGCTGAGGGAGCGCAGCTCCGGGAGCCCGAGACAACGGAGAATTGAGAAAACAAAAGTGATAAACAGAATCGTGCTCAGTATTTATATTAGCAATTAAGTCCTAATTGTTGATTCTTCAAAAATCACTTTTCTGAGCCCCCAGCGGAGAAGGCGCGGTGCCCGGCTGCAATGGCGCTCAGAGCCACCGTCTTCTGCCTGGAGAAGCCTCTCGAAATGAAGCGCCAGCAGCAAAAAGAGCAACAACAACAGTCGTCTTACAAGAAGCCGCTCTTCATGGTAATCCATCTCCCCGCTTACTTGGCTGGGGTCTGGTTACATGCATCACCCAAGACACAGCTAATACCAGGAGAAAGTCATGTTAATTATTAATTCTTTAATTATAGGTTCACGATGAGCTAATTACAGTTCTACGCTTTATTAAAGGATTATCCAGCTTCAGACGACTTTGATATATTTGCTTCCATGCAGCATTGCTACAAGTCAAAATGTTCCTTGCATTTTTTTATTACAATTTTTTCACATTTATACTTTGTAGATTCATTTTTAAGTTTTCTTTTCATCAGTGTAATATTACTATTGGGCACAATGATTTCCTACAGTCAGACGACATTGATATATTCGCTTCCATGTGGCTGTTCTGCTCATTTATTCTGTATAAGTTAAGTTCAGAAGAATCTGAACTGTGCCGACCAGTCATAAATTAGAGATGTGACCATCCCCGGGCCAGGCCTACACTGTGGAGCAGTCATAAATTAGAGATGTGACCAACCCCGGGCCAGGCCTACAGTGTGGACCAATCACAAATTACAGATGTAGCTGTTCCCGGATCAGGACTGTGCTGAGATCCAGTCACAAACTACAGAAGTGGTCGATCCCTGACCAGGCCTGCTGTCACAGGTGTGTCAGGTGTGACAGACAGTCATCCTGGATCCTGCTGAACAACGTCATTGCAATTCGCCCTACAAACACCTTCTTGATTTTTGCATTTCTGTTATGAAGTGAAATCCTTCTCCTTCTAAGACCCAACAGTTACTTACACCTTCTGCTTCTACTGAAGCTCATGGCCATGCGGTGGCTGGTCTTCATCGTTGTGTCACAGCCTGGCCTTGTTCTGTCTTCTTCCATTTGGGTAGAAGAACATGATCACCTGTAGCTAAACTCAGAAGAGCAACAATATGTAACGGTTTGATAACGTGGTTTGAGATTCAAAGGTGGAACAGGCGAAACACAAAATGTTTTACCCCTAAACCTCCAACAACCGTCCTTGGCTCTTCGACCTGACTCGTGTCCCTCCTGTGTTCCTTTTTGGAATTGTAAAAAATAAATCACAAAATTAGAGATTTATTTTTAGGCAGAAACACAAACACAGCAAAGTTCTCAGTAGATCCTTAATTGGGTTTGAAATGTTGATTTTAGCAGAAAATCAAAAAACCGTGAAGCTTTGACGGTTCATAACTTTTTCTTGGAAGAATAACAAATTCCTCTCGGATTCGGCATCACATTAGGCACCGATCAGATAACTGGACCGTGACACAAACACAAGGCCGGCGCCCAGCTTGTAAATGTCGTGTTATTCTCTGACCTCACTGTAATTGAATGTGAGTGATAAGCGGACGCTCGGCAAACGGAGGAAAATATAAAGAATCAAACTGATGCAAAATATACATACAATGCAAGAAAACTCTCCAATCGCTCCCTCGTCCAAAAGGCATGGGGCAAAACTAACCAAAAACTATCTAGCAAATTATTTATTACATATTCCCCAGATAACTGCAGGGTGCAAACTGCTGTCCTCATTGGTTCAACTGTGTTACAGCCGCTACTTCAAGTGAAATCTATTGATACATGGCAGCCATTCGAATGAGGTCCGGCTTCACTAGACCAACGGCCACTGCTTAGTTGCTGCTTTCTGCATTGAGCTTATTGTGCACAAGTGTCCTGTGTTGGGAGATCTCAATGCACAAGTGTCCTGTGTTGGGGAATCTCTGTGCACAAGTTTCCTGTGTTGGGGAATCTCTGTGCACAAGTGTCCTGTGTTGGGGAATCTCTGTGCACAAGTGTTCTGTGTTGGGAGATCTCGGTGCACATGTGTCCTGTGTTGGGAGATCTCGGTGCACAAGTGTCCTGTGTTGGGGAATCTCGGTGCACAAGTGTCCTGTGTTGGGGAATCTCTGTGCACAAGTGTTCTGTGTTGGGAGATCTCGGTGCACATGTGTCCTGTGTTGGGAGATCTCGGTGCACAAGTGTCGTGTGTTTGGAGATATCGATGCACAAGTGTCCTGTGTTGGGAGATCTCAATGCACAAGTGTCCTGTGTTGGGGAATCTCTGTGCACAAGTTTCCTGTGTTGGGAGATCTCGTTGCACAAGTGTCCTGTGTTGTAAGATCTCGGTGCACAAGTGTCCTGTGTTGGGAGATCTCGGTGCACAAGTGTCCTGTGTTGGGAGATCTCAGTGCACAAATGTCCTGTGTTGGGAGATCTCTGTGCACAAGTGTCCTGAGTTGGGAGATCTCAGTGCACAAGTGTCCTGAGTTGGAAGATCTCGGTGCACAAGTGTCCTGTGTTGGGAGATCTCGGTGCACAAGTGTCCTGTGTTGGAAGATCTCGGTGCACAAGTGTTCTGTGTTGGGAGATCTCGGTGCACAAGTGTCCTGTGTTGTGAGATCTCGGTGCACAAGTGTCCTGTGTTGGGAGATCTCGGTGCACAAGTGTCCTGTGTTGGAAGATCTCGGTGCACAAGTGTTCTGTGTTGGGAGATCTCGGTGCACAAGTGTCCTGTGTTGTGAGATCTCGGTGCACAAGTGTCCTGTGTGGGGAGATCTAGGTGCACAAGTGTCCTGTGTTGGAAGATCTCGGTGCACAAGTGTCCTGTGTTGGGAGATCTCGGTGCACAAGTGTCCTGTGTTGGGAGATCTCGGTGCACAAGTGTCCTGTGTTGGGAGATCTTAGTGCACATGTGTCCTGTGTTGGAAGATCTCGGTGCACAAGTGTCCTGTGTTGGGAGATCTCGGTGCACAAGTGTCCTGTGTTGGGAGATCTCAGTGTACAAGTGTCCTGTGTTGGAAGATCTGGTGCACAAGTGTCCTGCGTTGGGAGATCTCTGTGAACAAGTGTCCTGTGTTGGGAGATCTCTGTGCACAAGTGTCCTGTGTTGGAAGATCTCTGTTTACAAGTGTCCTGTGTTGGGAGATCTCGGTGCACAAGTGTCCTGTGTTGGGAGATCTCGGTGCACAAGTGTCCTGTGTTGGGAGATCTTGGTGCACAAGCGTCCTGTGTTGGGAGATCTCTGTGCACAAGTGTCCTGAGTTGGGAGATCTCAGTGCACAAGTGTCCTGAGTTGGAAGATCTCGGTGCACAAGTGTCCTGTGTTGGGAGATCTCGGTGCACAAGTGTCCTGTGTTGGAAGATCTCGGTGCACAAGTGTTCTGTGTTGGGAGATCTCGGTGCACAAGTGTCCTGTGTTGTGAGATCTCGGTGCACAAGTGTCCTGTGTTGGGAGATCTCGGTGCACAAGTGTCCTGTGTTGGAAGATCTCGGTGCACAAGTGTTCTGTGTTGGGAGATCTCGGTGCACAAGTGTCCTGTGTTGTGAGATCTCGGTGCACAAGTGTCCTGTGTGGGGAGATCTAGGTGCACAAGTGTCCTGTGTTGGAAGATCTCGGTGCACAAGTGTCCTGTGTTGGGAGATCTCGGTGCACAAGTGTCCTGTGTTGGGAGATCTCGGTGCACAAGTGTCCTGTGTTGGGAGATCTTAGTGCACATGTGTCCTGTGTTGGAAGATCTCGGTGCACAAGTGTCCTGTGTTGGGAGATCTCGGTGCACAAGTGTCCTGTGTTGGGAGATCTCAGTGCACAAGTGTCCTGTGTTGGAAGATCTGGTGCACAAGTGTCCTGCGTTGGGAGATCTCTGTGAACAAGTGTCCTGTGTTGGGAGATCTCTGTGCACAAGTGTCCTGTGTTGGAAGATCTCTGTTTACAAGTGTCCTGTGTTGGGAGATCTCGGTGCACAAGTGTCCTGTGTTGGGAGATCTCACTGCACAAGTGTCCTGTGTTGGGAGATCTTGGTGCACAAGCGTCCTGTGTTGGGAGATCTCGGTGCACAAGTGTCCTGTGTTGGGAGATCTCGGTGCACAAGTGTCCTGTGTTGGGAAAATCTATTTATAGTTAAATCAGATTGAAAATAAAAATTCACAGAGTACCTTATGGAAACTGCACATTGCTGATTTTTGTGATCTTCCATCCGATCACTGTTGCATTGGAGGAACCTAGAGCAGACCTGTCCGTTATACAGCAGCCTCACTCACGCTGAGTATTTAGAAGCATTTTCAGGGTATGATGACACGAGGCGGATGTCTCCTAGTGTATGACATTTGTGCCATCCGTTACCAGAATTTATGGCTAGTGATGTGCGGATCTGGCACTGAGAATCACCGGCAGCAGGAAAGCCTCGGTCATGTACAGTACAGACGGCAATTAGCAGTAAATGGCCTCGTCTTACGTGGAAGCAGCAATGTTCTTTCTCAGCGAGGGACTTTCTGTTTTCTTACTGATGTCTGGGAACAAATCTCAGCCTGAAGCTGCGTAGTATTGAATTAAACCAGAAGACGTAAGTCACTGTCCTGTATCTGATGAAGGATGGAGAGGAGAAGCAGTGTCCAACTGCATGACCAACACAAAGACCACTGCCCTCGCGGCAGAAAATGTCCTCAGTTGTATCCTGATCACCGAGAAGTGCGGAGAGTGAAGATGTGTTCAGAACTACATCTTACATCAGTAGAACTGTAGGAAGAGTTTCATTACAAGTTTCCTACACGGCTGGTTTAGCACCTGCACCTCCAGGTATCTGCTGCTCCTACAGAGACGTCAGCTGCAGGGAGCGCACCGATAGTGGTGTAGTCTCAGCGATATCCTGGTCCTGCAGGAGGCGACGTGCATGGTCAGGCTCATGTGCTACACCAGGCTTACACCGGGCTGCTAAAAGGAGGAGCAGTTGGGATAATCTGTGCTTACTGGGCTATGAGATACTTATGTAGTAGTGATTGCAAAATTCAAATTTGTACATAAGAGACAGTATTATAGTAGTTATATTCTTGTACATGGGGGCAGTATTATAGTAGCTATATTCTTGTACATAGGAGCAGTATTATAGTAGTTATATCCTTATACATAGGGGGCAGTATTATAGTAGTTATATTCTTCTACATAGTTGCAGTATTATAGTAGTTATATTCTTGTACATAGGGGCAGTATTATAGTAGTTATATTCTTGTACATAGGAGCAGTATTATAGTAGTTATATCCTTATACATAGGGGCAGTATTATAGTAGTTATATTCTTGTACATAGGGGCAGTATTATAGTAGTTATATTCTTGTATATAGAAGCAGTATTATAGTAGTTATATTCTTGTACATAGGGGCAGTATTATAGTAGTTATATTCTTGTACATAGGGGCAGTATTATAGTAGTTATATTCTTGTACATAGGGGCAGTATTATAGTAGTTATATTCTTGTACATAGGAGCAGTATTATAGTAGTTATATTCTTGTACATAGGAGCAGTATTATAGTAGTTATATTCTTGTACATAGGGGCAGTATTATAGTAGTTATATTCTTGTACATAGGGGCAGTATTATAGTAGTTATATTCTTGTATATAGGAGCAGTATTATAGTAGTTATATTCTTGTACATAGGGGCAGTATTATAGTAGTTATATTCTTGTATATAGGAGCAGTATTATAGTAGTTATATTCTTGTATATAGGAGCAGTATTATAGTAGTTATATTCTTGTACATAGGGGCATTATTATAGTAGTTTTATTCTTGTACATAGGAGCAGTATTATAGTAGTTATATTCTTGTATATAGAAGCAGTATTATAGTAGTTATATTCTTGTACATAGGAGCAGTATTATAGTAGTTATATTCTTGTATATAGGGGCAGTATTATAGTAGTTATATTCTTGTACATAGGGGCAGTATTATAGTAGTTATATTCTTGTACATAGGAGCAGTATTATAGTAGTTATATTCTTGTATATAGAAGCAGTATTATAGTAGTTATATTCTTGTACATAGGGGCAGTATTATAGTAGTTATATTCTTGTACATAGGAGCAGTATTATAGTAGTTATATTCTTGTACATAGGAGCAGTATTATAGTAGCTATATTCTTGTACATAGGGGCAGTATTATAGTAGTTATATTCTTGTACATAGGGGCAGTATTATAGTAGTTATATTCTTGTATATAGGAGCAGTATTATAGTAGTTATATTCTTGTACATAGGGGCAGTATTATAGTAGTTATATTCTTGTATATAGGAGCAGTATTATAGTAGTTATATTCTTGTATATAGGAGCAGTATTATAGTAGTTATATTCTTGTACATAGGAGCAGTATTATAGTAGTTATATTCTTGTACATAGGGGCAGTATTATAGTAGTTATATTCTTGTACATAGGGGCAGTATTATAGTAGTTATATTCTTGTATATAGGAGCAGTATTATAGTAGTTATATTCTTGTACATAGGAGCAGTATTATAGTAGTTATATTCTTGTACATAGGGGCAGTATTATAGTAGTTATATTCTTGTACATAGGGGCAGTATTATAGTAGTTATATTCTTGTACATAGGAGCAGTATTATAGTAGTTATATTCTTCTACATAGGGGCAGTATTATAGTAGTTATATTCTTGTATATAGGAGCAGTATTATAGTAGTTATATTCTTCTACATAGGGGCAGTATTATAGTAGTTATATTCTTGTACATAGGGGCAGTATTATAGTAGTTATATTCTTGTACATAGGGGCAGTATTATAGTAGTTATATTCTTGTGCATAGGAGCAGTATTATAGTAGTTATATTCTTCTACATAGGGGCAGTATTATAGTAGTTATATTCTTGTATATAGGAGCAGTATTATAGTAGTTATATTCTTGTACATAGGAGCAGTATTATAGTAGTTATATTCTTGTACATAGGGGCAGTATTATAGTAGTTATATTCTTGTACATAGGGGCAGTATTATAGTAGTTATATTCTTGTACATAGGAGCAGTATTATAGTAGTTATATTCTTCTACATAGGGGCAGTATTATAGTAGTTATATTCTTGTATATAGGAGCAGTATTATAGTAGTTATATTCTTCTACATAGGGGCAGTATTATAGTAGTTATATTCTTGTACATAGGGGCAGTATTATAGTAGTTATATTCTTGTACATAGGGGCAGTATTATAGTAGTTATATTCTTGTACATAGGGAGCAGTATTATAGTAGTTATATTCTTGTACATAGGGGGCAGTATTATAGTAGTTATATTCTTGTACATAGGAGCATTATTATAGTAGTTATATTCTTGTACATAGGAGCAGTATTATAGTAGTTATATTCTTGTACATAGGGGCAGTATTATAGTAGTTATATTCTTGTATATAGAGGGCAGTATTATAGTAGTTATATTCTTGTACATAGAGGCAGTATTATAGTAGTTATATTCTTGTACATAGAGGCAGTATTATAGTAGTTATATTCTTGTACATAGGAGCAGTATTATAGTAGTTTTATTCTTGTATGTAGATGGCAGCATAATCGTATTTCTGTTTTTTTAGGAGATTCATTTGTGCTGCAATTGATGAAAGGTAATATCTAGATCAATAGGAGTCAGACCGATTGCTTCTGCCTCACAGATTGAATACAGAAGAAATCTTGTTCTCCTTTAACGCCGCCTGACATTATGAACCTTTCTTGTGTATTTCCATAGATTAATCTATTTATCCATTTGTTTTGCTGTGAAGTCAGATAAGACCAGGAGTGACGAGTCTCTTGTAAGAACATCTCTGACTCCTTTCTGAACTCATTGACTTCATCTCTGGACAAATTTATTTAAATATTGATTTCACTTCCTGGAGTAATTGGAGTTAAGCTTGGTTGCCTCCATGTAACAGGGGTGTCTAATACCGCGGAAACGCTAATTAAACCCTGATTAAATGAGATTTATGGACAGGTGGTAACATTTCTTCCTTTCCTGGAGGCACGGAGCGATGATCAATTGTATTTCTGTTTTTTTCTGGTCAACAGGAAGATGAGACAATTAAAAGTTCAAGGCTGCCCAGCCATTCCCATCGGCTTTACAACCGAAACAGGTAAATCACGCATTATTAAAACAGATGGGTGCGCGAATCACAGGCGGCACGTGATATATTGTCCTTATGAAATGGATTGATGTGTATGTCAAAAATCTGAGCGGTTTCTGGTGTGAGCTCGTATGTTGGCATTGATGCCCAAAATAGTCGTATATTACGGTGTATTAATAACCGACACCGGCGGCACATGCCGGCATGGCAAATCATAGGTAACATCTGATAAACATATGGCTGGGGTTGGGCTTGTCCAGTACCCCGATCTGTTACGGGGCCAATTGTGGCACTACAGATGAAAAGCGAAGCAAGTGCCTTCATCCTGGATATTATGGGATGGCTCTGACAATAGATTAATTTGTCCGTAGCGCACTGATAACTGCCAACAGTCCTATATTTATCAGGACTTTCCTAATTTTTCAGGTAAAATCTTTGCAAATTTAGGCCTTGCTTTGTCACAAAAGGGACACGTTTTATGTGAACTACAACCAAAAGTGAGTGCTACTGCTTGGGCCAAATGCATTCCCAGTTGGGTCTGAGACGTTCCTTATAAAGTAGTAGGCCGGGACTTAAGAATCTTTACACTACCAACATTAGTGTTCGTGAATTTGTTGGACCCCTTCGGTAGCAATGGGTTTGGTTTAGGCAAAATTAAGGAGAGCTTAATCTTGATTTTTACCCTAAAACCTCTGTAAAGTTTCCCAGGACACAATCTCAGAGTAGTTGCCACTGATATATGGCTGAGACGAGATCCATAAAGCAGAATCAGAGACGTCGAGGTCAGGGCAGGCAGAGGGCAAAAACTATAGGTAGTAAGGCAGAAGGTCAGGGCTTTCGGCAATCAGAAATCAAGGTGTGGATATTGCTAGCAGAAGGCAAGACAGAAGCACAAGTCATTGATTGATGAAATGGACTAAGTGGCATGCCGGCCCTTTAAGAGACCGTGACTCGGTGCTCATGTGCTCTAGTAGCAGCACTAGGATGTCCCAGCCGGGGAATCACATCGACAGCCTGAAATGGCAGATAACAAATAGCAATACATTAGACTACAGATGTGGTGTCCCTGGGATAATCTGTCCGGGATCCGGTGTGGAGCGACACACACCAGACTAATGACACCAGTTAATCTGTCTCGCCATTATCTTGTGTAATGCGCTGTTTTTCACTTGACCACCCGCAGTAGTGTCTCATATATTTCCATTACGGAGCCATTAAGATAACAGAAACGATCATTAACGTCAAGTTCTGCCCTAAGAAAGTTTAGTGACGGCGCGTCGGCAAGGTCTCTCATGTCCTATAACCATTACTGGTCGCCCAGAGCTTTGGCGCTTTACTAAACAACCTCATCAGGATTCAGAGGCCGGCGGCAGCGTTCCCTTCATCACGGACATGTTCTCCTCATAGCTGTAAATAGAAATCACCTGAAAATTCACCATGAAGCAACGGGGGGAAAGATCGCACTTCTTTAGCAGTCGGCAAATTCCACTGTCGGGATTTTCAGAAGCTTTAATAAGATCTCCGCACACAATGGGATTCCTCTCTGGGCGATGGATGAGATGCCGTCATTCTCGCGGTGTTCGCATGAATATTTAATTTTTTCCATACATCAATGAGTTCCTCGTCTTTATGGCAATTTCCTCTTGGGAAAAGTTTTGATGCGCTCAAGTGGTGGAACGTTAAATAAAACCATGTGACGGCTCTCATCTTCTATTCCCAGGATAGGACAAGAATTTCCTATGGATTCATATACGTGGGATATTATCCTGCCTTCTGTAGATTACACCAGTGCGCTGGGTTACTGTATGGCAACATTATGTGAAATTACTAAGGGGGCTTGTGTTATCTTTTATCTTCAGCAGAAGCCCACCACTCCCAAACCTCCTCGTTTTCTGCTTCGCGGGGGGCGGTCTGCTCCTGTATAATTGACAGTACAGACCAATGGCATTGTCATTGTCATCAGCCCATTGAGGGGCAGCAGTCATGTCCCGCTACAATAAATGAAATACTGGTGTCAGGACTCTTGTACTCAGGGAGTTTGGTAACCCTAATAAGGGCCACACTCCCCCACCAGTTGATCCCAGGGAAACACGTGGGCGTTGGCTGTATCCACCGAGATGCCAAGAACTACCCCGTCACCAGAGAGACGGTAAAAAACAAACATGGCACTGAGTCCTATGAGGTCGGGGTACTCAAAGACTTGCTACACCCGAGTGTTAACCTGGAGGCACTTTAACCTGTTCTGGGACTTATGGGTGAAGGCGAGGGTGCCCACTAACTCGGAGAGCAGCCATTCCACCCATGAAGAATCCTCATCGCAGTCGGTGGCGGATGAGTTTCCCCTGTGTGTCCTTGCTGGCGACGAGGATAAGACAGTGACCCATGAGGATGAGACTCCATAGTTGGGGGTTTCTGCGGGGAATTTTGTGACTGTCCAAATGCCAGATCTTACATTGAAAGGGGCTTTTGATAATGTTACTGGGATAAACGGGGTTGCTCAAGAGCTGGGGGCCAACACCAGCTTTTCATATTGTACTTTAATTGAGGAGCTGCTTTATCGGGGCACTAAACCAAGAAGGGAAGTGATCGAGCAGTTGTTTGTGCTGTGTCCCTATAGATGTACACTATTAGATCTGACCCATTCTCATGCTTTTTTTTTTTTTTTTTGGGGGGGGGTATTTGGGAGTAGACAAAACTCAGAAGCAGGTCCTTCAGAGGTTCTACCGGCCTAGTTGTCACCGGGACAATGTTAATTTCTGCCGATCCTGCCAGCTAACTGCTTTCGTTTCCCTATTCCGCAGTCCCAGTGAAGTCTCATTTGACAGGATTGTCAAGGACCCTGTCAGTTAAGTCTGTCAAGGGTCACCAATGCATCATGGTGGTAATGGACTATACAGCACAGTACCCAGAGGTGGTAACAACAAGAGACTCCTCCACCAGGAGTATATTGCGAGAATTAGTCCATATTTTTTTCCTGACGGGCCTGCCAAAGGTGATCCTGATGGACAAAGGGACTCCTTTTATGTCTAAAGTGATGAGGGAGTTGTGTAAGGCTCTCAAGGCTCTCAAATCTGGACATTGGTGTACCATCTGCAAACGGATGGCTTGGTGGAGAGGTTCAACAAAAACTTGAAAATTATGTTGAAGAAGGTCATGGAGTAAGATGGCAGAGACTGGGATTGCCTGCTACCATACCTGCTGTTCTCCATTAGAGAAGTCCCACAGGCCTCAACATGCTTCTTCCCTTTCTAGCTGCATCCTCGGGGACTTCTGGACATTGCAAAAGAGACATGAGAAGCAGACATAACACCCCACAGAAGCATCATCATGCATGTGGCCGCGATGCAGGACAGGATCACGATGGTGATGCCATTTGTGAAGCAGAGCATCCTTCAAGCACAAGAGGCCCAGGTAATGGTCTATAATCGGTCGGGAAGACTGAGACAATTTAACTCTGGATACCGGGTGTTGGTAATGATCCCTACAGTGGAAAGTTCCTGGACGAGTGCAAGGGATACATGAGATGGTTGAAAAGTTGAGTGATGCTAACTACAAATTCCACCACCCAGGAAGAAGAAAGCCATACCAAGTGTACCACATTAACCTGCTCAAACCATGATAAGACAGGGAACCGGTGGAAGCGACGTGCTTAGGGGCCAATTCTGGAGCCAGGGTCAAGGAAGTCACAGAGGCAGAGACACTGTCACAGGCCCAGAAGCAACACTGCCAAAATCTGATCAGAACCGGGACCTGTTTTCGGAGTTGCCAGGTTGTACGCAGGTTGTCGAGCATGAAATCCTGATGGAGTCGTATGTGAGAGTGAACCAAAAGCCGTATCGGATTCCCGAAGCCCGCTGCAAGGTGATCTCCAAGGAGGTGATGAGAATGTTAAGTCTGCATGTCATCGAGGAGTCAAAGAGTGGCTGGTTCAGCCCCATTGTCCTTGCGCCGAAGCCGAATGGAGAGTGGCATTTCTGTAATGATTACAGGAAGCTGAACGAGGTGTCCACAGATATTCGACACATATATGATGCTCCGGGTCGATGACCTCATTCAGAGGATAAGGTCAGCCAGGTATATCACCACCTTGGACCTAACGAAAGTGTACTGGCAAATTCTCCTGTCCCCAAGTGCCTTCTGTACACCTGACGGGTGCTTTCAATATACCAGGATGCCGTTCGGTCTGCAGAGAGCCCCAGGCTACCTTCCAGAGGGCCATGGACCAGATTCTAGCGTTTCACAAAAATGACGCAGCAGTTTATCTGGACATCATAATCTTCAATCCGAATTGTGGAAATCATCTACAGAAGGTCCAGGAGGTACTGGATGCATGAGGAAGGCAGGGTTTACCACAAGCACAAAGAATTGTGCCATGGGGAAAGAAGAGGCAAAATATTTGGGCTATACAGTAGGAAGGGGTGAAATCAGGCCGCAAGTAAATAAGGTAGAGGCAATCAAGAATTGGCCACAACCGGTTTCCAAGAAACAAGATCGGGGGCTTCTGGGAATTGTGGGATGCTATCGGTGATTTATCCTGAATTTCGCCATCATATCCACACCCATGACTGATCTTCTTAGGAGCATGAAGATGTTGATGAACAAACGGTCGTCTGAAGCAGAGATGGCGTTCCAGGAGTTTACGCTCACCCTGTGTTAGAAGCCAGTCATGAGCTGACTTCAGTAGGGAATTTATGGTCCAGACAGACGCCTCAGATGTCAGGTTGGGGGCCCGTGTTGTCCCAGGAAATAAATGGGGAGCAACATTCCATCCTATAGACGAAAAATGGGGAAAGATTCCAAAATAACCATCCAGGGATAAAATGGATTCTATATTAAAAGGCGAGGCCTCGTAGCTGACGCGTTTCAGGTGTATACACACACCCTTACACATAGGTTCAGTCCTGAAGCGAAGACCTCTCATGTGTCCCCTAACCTGAACTCAGCAGTCAGTTCTTGACAAAATTCAGACAAAGATACAAAGATGTGTTTGTACACAATAATATAGTAGATAATGTGCTGTGTAAATTCTGAACAGCGTAAACTGCAACAATAAAGCAAGATTAATATTTATAGCAAAGACGTTTCTCAGAGTGTAATTATTCTGCTTCTTATAGCACAACTGAGAATCTGCCTTTCTTACAAAATAGTGATTTAACAAGGAATAATTACCAATTATAAAGCTTTCATGATAGAAAAGAAAGATTTTAGGAGACTAATCGCAAATGTATGTCAATAGGGAAAGAGTTATAAATGCTACTATTATGAACGCTCTACATCAACATAACAGACTCTCGCCTTCCGTGGAAACCTTCAAAAGGAACTGGACGACCTAGTTCTCCCGACAAGCCTACAACCTACAGTAACCACTGATTCACCAAACCGCTGCACAAAAAGCTCTGCCCTGATCTATTGTATTACTACTATTATACTGCCCACTATGTACAAGAATAAAACTACTATAATACTGCCCCCTATGTACAAGAATATAACTACTATAATACTGCCTCTATGTACAGGAATATACCTACTATAATACTGCCCCTATGTACAAGAATATAACTACTATAATACTGCCCCCTATGTACAAGAATATAACTACTATAATACTGCCCCATGTACAAGAATATAACTACTATAATACTGCCCCTATGTACAAAAATATAACTACTATAATACTGCCCCATGTACAAGAATATAACTACTATAATACTGCTCCTATCTACAAGAATATAACTACTATAATACTGCCCCTATGTACAAGAATATAACTACTATAATACTGCTCCTATGTAAAAGAATATAACTACTATAATACTGCTCCTATGTACAAGAATATAACTACTATAATACTGCCCCATGTACAAGAATATAACTACTATAATACTGCCCCTATGTACAAAAATATAAGTACTATAATACTGCTCCCTATGTACTAGAATATAACTACTATAATACTGCTCCTATCTACAAGAATATAACTACTATAATACTGCCCCTATGTACAAGAATATAACTACTATAATACTGCTCCTATGTACAAGAATATAACTACTATAATACTGCCCCTATGTACAAGAATATAACTACTATAATACTGCTCCTATATACAAGAATATAACTACTATAATACTGCTCCTATGTACAAGAATATAACTACTATAATACTGCTCCTATGTACAAGAATATATCTACTATAATACTGCCCCCTATGTACAAGAATATAACTACTATAATACTGCCCCTATGTACAAGAATATAACTACTATAATACTGCCCCTATGTACAAGAATATAACTACTATAATACTGCCCCTATGTACAAAAATATAAGTACTATAATACTGCTCCCTATGTACAAGAATATAACTACTATAATACTGCTCCTATCTACAAGAATATAACTACTATAATACTGCCCCTATGTACAAGAATATAACTACTATAATACTGCTCCTATGTACAAGAATATAACTACTATAATACTGCTCCTATGTACAAGAATATAACTACTATAATACTGCCCCATGTACAAGAATATAACTACTATAATACTGCTCCTATGTACAAGAATATAACTACTATAATACTTTCCCCTATGTACAAGAATATAACTACTATAATACTGCCCCTATGTACAAGAATATAACTACTATAATACTGCCTCTATGTACAGGAATATACCTACTATAATACTGCCCCTATGTACAAAAATATAAGTACTATAATACTGCTCCCTATGTACAAGAATATAACTACTATAATACTGCTCCTATCTACAAGAATATAACTACTATAATACTGCCCCTATGTACAAGAATATAACTACTATAATACTGCTCCTATGTACAAGAATATAACTACTATAATACTGCTCCTATGTACAAGAATATAACTACTATAATACTGCCCCATGTACAAGAATATAACTACTATAATACTGCTCCTATGTACAAGAATATAACTACTATAATACTTTCCCCTATGTACAAGAATATAACTACTATAATACTGCCCCTATGTACAAGAATATAACTACTATAATACTGCCTCTATGTACAGGAATATACCTACTATAATACTGCCCCTATGTACAAGAATATAAGTACTATAATACTGCTCCTATGTACAAGAATATAACTACTATAATACTGCCCCATGTACAAGAATATAACTACTATAATACTGCCCCTATGTACAAAAATATAAGTACTATAATACTGCTCCCTATGTACAAGAATATAACTACTATAATACTGCTCCTATCTACAAGAATATAACTACTATAATACTGCCCCTATGTACAAGAATATAACTACTATAATACTGCTCCTATGTACAAGAATATAACTACTATAATACTGCTCCTATGTACAAGAATATAACTACTATAATACTGCCCCATGTACAAGAATATAACTACTATAATACTGCCCCTATGTACAAAAATATAAGTACTATAATACTGCTCCCTATGTACTAGAATATAACTACTATAATACTGCTCCTATCTACAAGAATATAACTACTATAATACTGCCCCTATGTACAAGAATATAACTACTATAATACTGCTCCTATGTACAAGAATATAACTACTATAATACTGCCCCTATGTACAAGAATATAACTACTATAATACTGCTCCTATATACAAGAATATAACTACTATAATACTGCTCCTATGTACAAGAATATAACTACTATAATACTGCTCCTATGTACAAGAATATATCTACTATAATACTGCCCCCTATGTACAAGAATATAACTACTATAATACTGCTCCTATGTACAAGAATATAACTACTATAATACTGCCCCTATGTACAAGAATATAACTACTATAATACTGCTCCTATGTACAAGAATATAACTACTATAATACTGCTCCTATGTACAAGAATATAACTACTATAATACTGTCCCTATGTACAAGAATATAACTACTATAATACTGCCCCTATATACAAGAATATAACTACAATAATACTGCCCCCTATGTACAAGAATATAACTACTATAGTACTGCTCCTATGTACAAGAATATAACTACTATAATACTGCTCCCTATGTACAAGAATATAACTACTATAATACTGTCCCTATGTACAAGAATATAACTACTATAATACTGTCCCTATGTACAAGAATATAACTACTATAATACTGCTCCTATGTACAAGAATATAACTACTATAATACTGTCCCTATGTACAAGAATATAACTACTATAATACTGCCCCTATATACAAGAATATAACTACTATAATACTGCTCCTATGTACAAGAATATAACTACTATAATACTGTCCCTATGTACAAGAATATAACTACTATAATACTGCCCCTATATACAAGAATATAACTACTATAATACTGCCCCTATGTACAAGAATATAACTACAATAATACTGCCCCCTATGTACAAGAATATAACTACTATAGTACTGGTTCATATGTTAAGTGTAATATTGCGAAGCACTTGAAACCCAAATTTTTCATCCCCTATGACCGGTGCCTTAGGTTAGTGATCAGGGTGATTGTTAAAAGTTAATTTTGTTTTTATTTTAATATCATTAAAACTAAATCAACAATACATTTTTCAATACAATAAACCATTTTGTGGTTGAACTTCCTGTGAAAATACCAGATGTTTGGCCAGAAGCGATGGCTGTGGACTGTAGAGTTCATCCTCTGATCTGTGCCTCCCAGTAGTGTAGAGTAGTCTGGCTACGGGGCTTACTGTACTTTCAAGAAGACATCACTCGTGAGTCATGAGCTTTTGAAGGAGCTGTAATATTGTGGCTGCTCATGGGGTTATCCCAGCTGGATGTTTTCCGGCCTATGATCAAAATTCTGATTCAAGTAGCCTTGGTTAAAAATAAATGATGGGTCTGGCTTTGTAATACTTCTTGTGAGAGTCCTTGGGAGAAGTTGTGCGCTTTATGGAGGACCAGGAAAATAAACCATGCTGACACAAAGCTCTTGAGTAGCGACTAGCCGACTACATCTGCCCTGTGCTCTCCTTTTAAGTCAAGCTCAGCATGTATATTGGATACTTCTCAAACTTTGTGCCCTCTCTTCTTGGATCCGCAGAAGTATGACGTCCTCCAGCTATCTTGGTAACTTTTTAAGGTTGGTCGATTAATTGATTAGGTGCCACTAGGTCAACATTGTCATACTTGTGGTTTCCTCGACACTGGAGAGAAAAAGTTTGGAGATCTTTGAACTTTAGTTGATTCGTTAAGAAAAACTAACAAGTAACCTTTAGCTACACTGATGACTATTGTAGGAAAAATGGTTACAATTTTTGATATGGAACATATACTATTTTTGTTATATACAAACCATCTCTGGAGTGCAATACTGTATAACTCAGCCTACACGTCTTTCTCAATCTCCAACAGTGCTACATTTCAGCCATGTTACCGATACGACAATTGGGATTATGTGGCGCCCCTGGGGTCCAGTCACCACAGAGGTACTGCACCTCATCCAGAAGTGTGGTATCCCACTCTCAGGTAAGGAGGGAGCACTACCCAGGACTTTAACACTCACATCCAACACACACCAGTTCAGTTGGGGCACCTGGGCGCAGCCTTAGGGAGGAAGGCCTCATCCCAGGCTGGATAGGAATGGGTGTTGGAAGTGGGTGGGGTAGGTAGAGTAGGGGAGGAGCTATTTAGCAGGGAAAGTGAGGAGAAGGGGGGAGGAAGTGGAGCTGAGCAGACGTGCAGGTCTGCAGCTCCTGATGGACAGAACAGAAAAGTGTGAAATGGAGACAGAAAGAAGCTCCCAGAGGGACAGAAGGGGTCCTAGGGGCACGGGAAGTGCAGAAACCACCCGTGGGGCCCACATCCAGATATGGAGGAACCAAGTCACAGGACCGGCCCCAACTTAGTGAGAAACTGCAAATCTAGCTAATAAACCAGAGGCTGTGGCTTCTACAAGAGCCACAACCACATCCACCCTTACTTCACCAAAAAGGCAGCCGTAGAGAATCCAGGGGACTTAGGGGACGTCGCCCAACCAGGTTCGTGGCTGCTGGCTTGGGACACTGTGGGTAAGGGGCTGGGCAGGAGAAGTGGAAGCCAGCATAGAGAGATGGCTAGAGAAAGGCATATGAAAGGAGTCCTGGAAAGGTGCATCCCAATTCACCTGGAAGTTTGCTGGACCACATACCCGGAGGACACAGCACACCCGGCTGGGTGCCATAAAGAACTGTAAGTAAAAATCTGAAAACTGCACCTTGCTGTGTCCTTTGCGTTATTCCAATCGCACCTGCCCGGCATAGCCACCTCCGCCATCTTATATCCTCTACACTACATCTTCCTTGGGGTTAGCTCTACCCGTGGAGAGCTGCACCAACTCTGCTGCATCACCATCTGCCCCAGAGGATCTGAACTGCAGCGTCGGCCACCACCTCATTGCCGAACACCAAGGGTGGCGTCACGAACATTTCCCCTTTGCCCCATAAACTTTATTCCCATTTCCCATTTACCACAAAAACATCGCTATATTATTGGACGCCCAGGGCCATGGACCTGGTCACTGCTGCCATGACCTTACCCCTTAAGAACTGCTGGACCTGGTATCGAGTACCCCACGGCCCCATGGGGGGCTCCAATTACTCCTCTGCCATAATTTCAGAAAAGGCAGGAGTTTTCCCTTCCAAATTCCAGTCTTTATCAGCCAAACATCTACTAGAAAGGAGGAAATCAATTTTATGCTAGCTGGATTCTTGTCCGGGCGCTGCTGGGTGGGTTTTCCAATAATTTCATTGTGTTTAGTGGGTAAAGTTTATACTTCTGGTGAGCGACATGCTGATATAGGGAGACTTTCAGGCCATTCATTGCCCCCTGCTCTCTTTGCATATCACATGGTATGGCACAGTCAATCAGGATGGACTATCATTGTCTGTATAAAAGCAGAGGCAGGGAACGCAGCACCTATTATGGGATGACTTTCTATAGTGAGAGGACGTCACAGCTGAGACCTAATACACAGGCAGAGAAAGCCTTAAAAAACTGAAGACATTGTGCAGATAGTGTGCATCCGCACAGCAGTGATGAAGATATCCTAAAACAGCCATATATATGGACATTACTATGGTGTTTGCATTAAAAACATAGGATACAGTCCTAGGAGACCTCAGAGTGTCACACAAATCTTTTCAGGGCAATTGGAGGTATTAAAGTTTTTTTCATAAATCAAACTTCCTGGGAAAAATCAGCGAAGGAGGTGAATTCAAATTTGTAAAGATCAGATAGTGCAGTTTCAGGAAATATGCTGAAAGACATGCTGCCGGACCCATAGAAATAAAGAGACAGTAACCAGACAGGAAAGGGAATTTTGTCATGAATTCGATAAAAGAAGAAGACAGAGAAGGACAAGAAGAAAGTGTAAAAGTAAGAGAACAAGGAGAAAAGTCGATGAAAGGAAAGAGAAGAGAAAAGGTACCACAAGAGCGAAGAGAAGGGTGAAAAAAAGAAAGGAGTGTCAGACTATAGGACGAAGGAGTAAGAGTATGTGCACACGTCAGGATTTTATGCAGAAATTTCCTGATCTAATCCGGACTTTTTCCGCAGGAAATCTGCATGCGTTTTTCTCGCGTTTTTTGTGTGGACTTTTCACGTTTTTTTCCGGAGCTTCAAAATGCAATAAATAGCGGGAAATCCGCAAAAAACCCGCAAAATTAATGAACATGCTGCGTATTTTTCCGCTATGTGTTTTTATCGCGGAAAAAAAACGCAACATGTGCACAAAAATTGCGGAATCCATTAAAAATGATGGGATGCTTAATGTATACGATTTTTAAGCGTTTTTGCTTTGGAAAAACGCCAAAAAACCTAGCAAAAAAACGCGAAAAATCCGGAACGTGTGCACATACCCTAAAGATTCTCCTTGTCGGGGTAAGGAGACTTGTCGAGAAAGAGATGCTCCTCTGGAAATGTAAGTATATAGATAACCTCTCCATAGAGGAAGAGAACAGGAATTCTGGTGCCTCCTGTTGGAAGTAGAAATTCTAAAAATCAATATGGATCATTTTAAATGGTTTTGCCATAAGGAGAAACATTACCTCTTAGATCTTCTGTCAGAGGCCTCTCACCCAGCAATAAGGGGCAAATGCACGAAACATATGTCTGCAAATGGAGTTTCTGCTTTGGCCTCTTACCCCAAGTCATGTGGCAATGCCTTATTAAAGGTTGATATTGTATTTTAAGATTGCTACATCCGATATGTGGCAATAGCGTTCTTGTCCTCATCCTCTCTGTGGAGGCTATGTGTATAGTCATATGGATAGACGTTGAGGCTGGTGTCCAGTTTAAGAAAAAAAACATGAGGAGAAAGAGAAGGAGTAAAGGAAGGGGGAAATGAAAAGAATAAAATGAAAATAAATAATCAAAGAAAAGACAAAAAAGATAGAGTAAAATCAAGAAGAAGAAAGATGGGTTGAAAGAAAAGTATGACAAAATGTAAGATGAGGAAGAAGGAAGAGGAAAGGAGGAAGAAAAAGGAAAGGAGTAAGAGAAGGAAAGGAAGAGGAAGGAGAAAAAAAGAGCGCATGTGTAAGAAGGTGCTGGAGAGGAAGTGTGCTGTCTGTACAGGGGGCTGAGAAGGCTCAGACAGATTGATTCACTTTACTGAATTACTTCACCATCAATGGATCAGACACATAGCAGAATAATGATACCTCTTAACACCACAGAGGAGCCAGATTCATAAATGACTGGTACAGGAACACGGGACGGCCATGGGATGGGATCACTGGTGCAGGTACATAGGTGCTGGTTCAGATGGATCAGGAACAGGACTAGGAACAGGCAGGAAATGTTCTGGTATAGGAAACAGGTGTAAACAGGATGGGCAGTACCAGGTAAGATAGGATCAGATAGAAAGAGCACAGGTACAGGGACCTTAAAACTAGGTAGCATGATATAAACTGACTAGTGAAGTTGCTAAGGCACCTCCCAATAGGGGAGGGTGCCTTAAATATCAGACATGTCCCGCTATTGGCTGTGGACGTTTTAAGCAGCACATGCATTGGCCCTTTTAAGAGGCCTGGAGCGTGCTTCCTAAGCACACTCCCAGAAGACCTGTGTTCTTTGCGCAGGTCCTGGGAGGACACAGACAAGGAGGGAGAGCTGACGGGTAAGTAAACATGCCAGCATCCCTGCGTGGGGGAAGAAGGGAACACATGCAGGGGCTGTGCAAACAATACCCTCCCCCTTATGCCCCCTCTTTTTCAAGCCCACAAAAAATGTCTGAAGAAGAGGAGTCTGAATATTTTGTTTGGCTCACAAGACCTTTCTTCAGGTCCAAATCCTTATCAATCAATTAAGAAAAAGGTCTTTCCTCTCACCCTCTTCAAGGCTAGAATGTTCTTCACCTTACAGACATCCTTGGAACTGATGGGAGCAGGCATGACACCAGGATCTTTGAAGAAGGGACTCTGGATGATTGGTTTCAAAGGGACACATGTAAGGAAATTTGTATTCGTAAGGAGGCTGGCAGCTTCAATTTATAGGATACTGCATTAATGCGTTTTGAGGACTTCAAATGGACTGATGAAGCAAGGAACCAACTTTTAGGATGGGATCTTGAGATGGATGTACTTGGATGATAGCTAAACCTTATCGCTTGGATAAGAACAAAGAGGATCCGACCGACCCCAATGAAGCATCTCTCCAGATTTCCAGTCAAGAACGGGTTCATGCATGCAGAACGATGGAAGACCCAGGAGAAGCGGATGAGACAGGCTAGGAAGCATGTAGAAGGCGACTTTATCAGTGTGCAGCATTCTTATCAGGAGCTCTACTTGCTCGGTGACCACCCGAACGGTTTCAGAGAGGGGCTTTCCATCGACAGATGACACCAGCAATGGATTTTGGAGTTGTCAAACGGGGATCTACAACTGCTTGCTGTATGAAGTTCCCTGCCGCATGGGAATCCAGATACGCCATCTCAATAAGCTGGGAACCACCACAAACCACAGATATGGTCAGGATCAATGGGAGAGGAATTGCTCTCATCCAGGGTAACCTCTCCTTCTGGCCCTAGGCTTAGGAGTTTTCTGGCTTCTTGGGATAAGAATAAGTAAGATGACCAGTGTCTTTACAATAGAAGCATAAGCTCCTGGCTTGACAAATCTCTTGCCGTGGATCAGCCAGCTCCACATTATCGACCTGCATAGGTTCAAGAGGTGCTGCGGGCTTGGGATGCTAAGGAACAAGTGGCCTTTGGAAGGCCAGGACCAGACGAAGTGTTTTTTTTCTCACGCTCCATCTCTCGGTAGCGCCTTTGGAACTAGAGATCAATTCGGATGGCCAGGGTAACTGGATCATCCAGAGTAGTAGAAATGTCTCAACCAGCTAGCTCATCCTTTATCTTTTTGGACAATCTATCCCAGAAAGCGGCCACCAGTGCCTCATTGTTCCAGCTGAGTTTTGAGGCCAGGGTGCGGAACCGGACACCGTACTGGCCTACAGGGGAGCCAGAACTGCACTAACAACTTACAAAGGGGCCTGAGAGGTAAGGGGGCCACTTCTACCTCCAAAGCAAGCGAAAATGTGCATTACAATAAGCTATTGGACTGCAAAGGGCCTGTTGTGAATTCCGCTCTTGGGCTCCCTCCTGTGGTTTTGAGTGGTATAGCTGCTTCTTGGATTTAGCATCAGCATCTGCTCCCACTGATCGTGTTTCTGGCTCGGCTATTTTAGTCTGGCCTTATTCCTCAATCAATGCCAGTTGTCAATTGTTCCTGCTTGGAGCCACTGCTCTTTTGGATTTCTCTGACACTCTGTCCAGTTCAGCAAAGATAAGTCTTTTGGTCCTTTTGCTGTCCACTTGTTGTGGACTTATTGTTCAGCACATTCTATGTTTTGCTCATTTGTCCAGCTTATCAGTATGGATCTATTCAGCTAAGCTGGAAGCTCTGGGCTGCAGTTTTTGCCCTCCACACCTTTAGTCAGGTGTGGAGATTGTTGCATATCTCTGCGGTGGACTTTTTCTAGTTTTTATTACTGACCGCACAGTGTTTCTTTCCTTACTGTCTATCTAGCTAGAATTGGCCTCCTTTGCTAAATCTTGTTTCATACAACGTATGTCATTTCCTTCTCCTCTCACAGCCAATATTTGTGGGGGGCTGTCCTATCCTTTGGGGATTTTCTCTGAGGCAAGATAGCTTTCCTGTTTCTACCTTTAGGGGTAGCTAGTTCTCCGGCTGTGACGAGATGTCCAGGGAGTGACAGGAACATTCAAAGGCTACTGCTAGTGTTGTGTTAAGATCAGGATTTGCGGTCTGTATAGTTACCACCTGCCCAGAGCTAGTCGCATGTCGCTCCTAAATTACCAGTCCATAACAAGGGCCCATGTATTGTTCTTGCACAGGGGTCTCTCCTGTCTGTGTTTGCTCCTACACCATCCAGTATCTGCAGGCTCAGCTCTTGAGAACTCCTCAAGGATCATCAACTCTGGGGTGAATACGCCTGTTTGTCTCTCTTACCAGCCTGTTTGCTGCTTGGTTCCCTGAATTCTGACTCTTCCTATTTCTACTCTAGACCTCTTCATGTTTTTCCCTACACTCTCTGGTCTCTCCTTTGGCTTATAGACTTTGCTCCTCTCAGTTAGTTTTTCTCCAATAGTGCCACCTACCATAAGAATAAAGAGCAGAAGTGAGAAGGCAAAAAGGAAAGAAAAGAAAGATGAAGAAGAGAAGAGACACTGGAGAAGGTGAATAATAAAAAGGGGGAAAGGATGCAAAAGAGACAGAAATCATAAAGAATAAAGAACAGGAGAAAGTTCTGGACTGTAAAAGTGGACGACTAGTCCTTCTGTAATAAGTCACAGACATGATCCTAATATGTAATGGCAGAGATACACAATAATACTGTGGATACAATAGATACATGTGCACATAACCAGTCTGTGGTTGTCTTTTACCCTCTGC
This sequence comes from Ranitomeya variabilis, assembly GCF_051348905.1. NCBI lineage: Eukaryota > Metazoa > Chordata > Amphibia > Anura > Dendrobatidae > Ranitomeya > Ranitomeya variabilis. The sequence goes on from NC_135235.1 coordinate 15,134,689, forward strand.
CCGGAGACATATGTTCTCCATTAACACATATAATACATGAGATTGTTGAGTGCAGTCGCTCAGTCAATGCTTTACATATGTTCCATGTGAGTTTTATGTTTATGTTTCATGTCAATTTTATGTTTTTGTTTATGTGAATGTTAGGAAAAATGGAACAGTTTTGTAATTCTCATAATAAATGTTACAAAAGAAATGACTGTTTATACCTCTGCTGGTTTTCAGATGTGAATCAAGTAAAACTGGTCTCGGGGGAGTAACGGGTTATGGCCGCTCTGACAAGGAGAATGGTGCAAAGGACAAATCCATGTGCAGCGCCCCAGAGTCCTGGTCGTTGCAGTAATGTAGCTCTGCCGCTAAGGGGGGTGATGTTACGTCTGATTGCACTAAAGGAGTTCACCTGATCAGGTAACACTCACATTACACTTCACACTCCGGCCACCAGGGGGAGTGGTTCTATCTAGTAGGCCACTCCTCACACTCTGGTAAAACTGGGGGTTGGACAGGAAGACAGTGAGAAGTAACTGGGAAGAGCTAGAGAGAGGACCTGTCAGGGATGGGATCCTGGCAGACTTCTAAGAATAGCACAAACCAGTGAGCAACGGGGATACAGCAAAGAAGTGATAGAACCAGAAGGAGTCGTGCTGTAAGATCGAGGCAACATCCTTCTGAGGGGCAACAGTCGGTGGCCAGAACGCCGAGCAAGTAAGAGACTACAAGCATTACTTCAAACCACGGCCGGACAGCCAATTATAGGTTGGCTGTCTCACTAAAACACCTAAGCAGACAACGGAGGCAGCTGTGGGAGAGGGGCGACTCTAGAGTCCCGGAAGAACTCCAGGCCTACCCCGTCATACGGGTGCGTCCTAGCCATATCATCTGGGGGACGGAGAGAACGAGCATCAGAGACAGACAGAATCAGTTGTGAGGACTATCCCGGGGTGCTCAGCAGGGAAGGACTACAACACACAGCGCTAGAAGGTAGACGCTCATTCCCACCTGTGAAGGGGACTCCTGATGTGCCTTCGGACCGGCCGGTCTCAGACAGCCCTGTTAACAGTGCCCTGGATTGGACACCTGAAGCCTTCAGTAAAGAGGTAAAGAGACTGCAACCTGGTGTCCTCGTTATTAACTGCGACCGGCATTACACCGCACCACTACCACCATCCACATCTATTACTGTACGCCCCTCAGCAGGGTCACGGACCGGGTCTAGCCACCGTGACAACCCCAGAGCAGAGACTCAGAGGCCCGGTACCGGGTACCCCTCGGCCCTGCGGCAGTGGGGGCGCTACAACTTGGCGTCACGAACAGGATTTACTTAAGCCTGAAGAATCAGGTCATGTGTGCCTTGGAACTACTGTGATTACTGTGCTTGGACTGTGTATTGTCATTTACCGCCAAAATTCGCCATTGCCGCGCACGGAAGGAGGAGCCTTAGCTTCGTGGGCGGAACCGGCCAAAAGAAGCGCGGAACGGAAAAGCGCGGTAAGGCGCCAATCCCGGAAGAGGAACCCCGACCCCCAGCAGGTTAGTGGGAGGAAGGGACAGCCATGTCCGAGTCGGGAGGAGAGGAGGTGGCGGCCGCAGCCGTGGACGCAGGGGCACCTCCGGTCCCCGCAGCGGGCGAAGCCGCGGCCCTAATACCGCCACTGGCAGCCCCAGAGCCCGCTGCCCCCATCAGCCAGTCGGACACCGCCGCTACCGCAAAGGCTATAATGCCCTTCTCTATGCCATACCTGCCCGGGGCGGCCTGGCTCCCACGATACTCTGGGGATTCACATACATTCACTGACTTTAAAGAAGGGATCTGCAGCCTGCTCGAGTTCTATCCCCTGACAGAGCCTCAGAAGGTTCATCTGATAACAAACCAACTCTTTGGGGTGGCTCTGAGAGAAATGAAATCCTGGCCCGCCGCGGATAAGGGAACTGCACAGCAGGTTTTTGCAAAGCTTAAAGCCACCTTTGATACCCGCACTGCTACCGAAATTAAACTGACTTTCTATGGGTGCAAGCAGAGGCCGCAGGATAGCTTACGGGATTATGCCCTTAATCTTCAGGAGGCGATGCGGGCCATTAAGCAGAGTGACCCTGACAGCATGCAGGATGAGGATAAACTCCTGAAAGAGCGGTTCATTGAGGGGCTCCTTTGCAGCCACCAAAGGGGTCAACTGCACTTCCTGGCCATGCAAAATCCAGACTTGACTTTTGCGCAATTCAAGGATAAAGCTATCCAGGCATTGCAGGAGCGACAGCCTAGCTGTGCAGCACCTCCCAGGCGTCCCGCTCTCACATACCACCAGGAGGTGGCGTCGGATGTTCCAGTCGCCGCCGAGGCCGATGCCCAAAGCCTAGAAGACGACTCCACTGCAGGACTCCGCCTTCAGATGCAGGAGCTGACCAAGAGCGTTGCTGCCCTGGCCCGGACGGTGCGGTCCCTACAGGAGGCCCCCAAGGAGAAGATCCAGCTGGCCACCAGACCGGAGGATGTTCCTTGGATGCGACAGAGGAGGACCCCGCCGACCAGAGGCCGATCCGACGATCGCTTCCATGAGGATGGATGACCCATCTGCCGCCGCTGTCATCAGGTGGGCCACCTTGCAAGGTACTGTCCTTTAAACGAGCAACCCCTGGGGCAAAGGGCCAACCCCCAGGAATAGGACGGTCAGGCCCACAGCATTGGAGAGCCAAATACATTGGAGGGCGACCAGTTCTTCCTGTAGTGCTTGACGGCATCCCCCTGAATGCTTTGCTGGACACCGGTTCTCAGGTGACGACTATGCCTTATGTACTCTATAAACGGTATTGGGAGGACACCGATATTACTCGTGGCCCCGATGACGATTTCACCATAATAGCCAGTAATGGTCAACCATTGCCACAAGTGGGGTATAAAGAGGCCACTATCAAAGTGGGGCGGGTGGAATTGAAAGCCCAGGGGATTGTGATTGTTGATATTGACCGCCGAGAATGTAATCCCATGATGACTATCGGTACCAATGTTATAGAAAATTGTCTTGCAGAAGTTATTGCTTTGTTGCAACAGGTAGCCGAAACCGCTGGCCACAGCGAACAACGTGCCCTGCAAAAAGAAATCAGAGCTCTGATGCAGAGACAGCAGGTAGAGCTGACTGGTGGTGAGATTGGCCGTGTCACTGTGAGTGATTCAAACCCCATTGCGATACCCCCCAGGAGTGAAATGTTAATATGGTGTCGGGCAGCCATAGGCCTCAGGGGAAAGGACTACCAGGCCTTGGTAGAACCCGTATATTCAGACAATAGGCCTACTATTCTGACAGCTCGAGGGGTGGTCGACGTGCGCCAGGGGAGGGTGCCCGTACGTGTCCTCAATTGTGGGGAGGAAGAGGTTCATCTCACCAAGTATGCCATGCTCGCTAAACTGTTCACGTCAGACGTGACGGAGGACAGTGGTTCTGCAGGGCACACGAAAGATTGGTGTCGGGAATTGCATGTGGGCACTGACTCCACGCCATCCCATCAGAAACAGGGGGCCTACAGGGTGGTTCACGAGTACGAGCGGGTATTTAGCAAACACCCCTTAGAATTTGGACAAGTGAAGGGGATCCAACATCACATCCCCACGGGAGATCATCGGCCCATAAAAGAGAGGTATCGCCCTGTACCCCCAGCTCATTACCAGTGTGCCAATGACATGTTGCGAGAAATGAAGGAGGCTGGGGTGGTGAGAGACAGTTGTAGCCCCTGGGCAGCTCCATTAGTCCTTGTTAAAAAGAAAGATGGCACCATGAGGATGTGCGTTGATTACAGGCAGTTGAATCGCATTACACATAAGGATGCATACCCACTGCCCAGGATAGAGGAGTCTCTGGCTGCTTTAAAATCCGCTAACTACTTCTCTACCTTAGATCTCACCAGTGGGTACTGGCAGGTTCCCGTGGCAGAGGCGGACAAAGAAAAGACGGCCTTCACGACGCTGATGGGGCTCTGCGAGTTCAACTACATGCCTTTCGGATTGTGTAATGCCCCGGGGACGTTGCAAAGGATGATGGAATGCTGTCTGGGGCACAAGAACTTTGAGACCGTACTGCTGTATTTGGATGATGTCATTGTCTTCTCTAAGACCTACGAAGACCATCTGAAGCACCTGGCTGAGGTGTTTGAAGCCCTGTCCAACTTTGGCTTAAAGGTGAAACCGTCCAAATGTCATCTGCTGAAACCCAAAGTGCAGTACCTGGGCCATGTGGTGAGCGCCGAAGGAGTGGCCCCAGATCCCGACAAGGTCACGGTGATCCAAGACTGGCCGAAGCCCAGCAACCTCCACGAAGTCCGGCAGTTCCTCGGACTGGTAGGCTACTACCGAAGGTTCATCAAGGACTTCACCAAGAAGGCCGCACCCTTGCAAGACCTGTTGGTGGGCCAATCAAAGAAGGCCAAGGGGAAGAACGCCCCATTTGACTGGAATGAGGGGCTGGAAGGATCCTTCACGTGTTTGAAGTCGGCACTGACGGGAGAAGAGGTACTGGCCTATCCTGAATACGACCAACCATTTGTGCTGTACACGGATGCCAGCAATGTGGGATTGGGAGCCGTGCTGTCCCAGGTCCAGAAAGGCAAGGAGAGGGTGATCGCTTACGCCAGCAGGAAGCTTCGTCCCACGGAAAGGAACCCTGACAACTATAGTTCCTTTAAACTGGAGTTCCTTGCCATCGTCTGGGCAGTGACAGAGAGGTTCAAACACTACCTGGCCTCAGCGAAATTCACCGTCTTCACGGATAACAATCCGCTAACGCATCTGGATACAGCCAAGCTCGGGGCCTTGGAGCAGCGGTGGATGGCCCGGCTGTCCAACTACAACTTCACCATCAAGTACCGGGCAGGACACAAGAATGCGAATGCCGATGCCTTGTCTCGGATGCCCAATTTGCCAGAAGCAGAGGAAGACCCGGAGGCACTTGAAGAGGTGGAGCTGCCCGCATTCCATCGCCCAAAAGCCACTCAGAATTCCAATCATGTGAGGAACAGGCATAAGAACCAACCAGATGCTACGCTGAACCCCCTGCCCCATCACGGGAGGGCAGAAACCCAGGATGGTGACCCCGCGGTCTGTTGGGTGAAAGAGCTCTTGACGCAGGAAGGGTTACATCCCGGCCCAGATGACCCACAGGAAATCCAACAGCTGTGGAAGGGGAGAAGCAAACTGTTTATCCATGATGGCAAGCTGTGCAGGAGAAGCATCGATCCACGTACTCATGAATTGGTGTGGCAGATAGTGGTGCCAAGGCGAGATGCGCCCATGGTTCTGGGAGCCTACCACGATGGAGCCGGACACTTCGGATGGAGGAAGCTAGAGAGGCTACTCCGAGGGAGGTTCTATTGGATTGGCATGAAGAGAGCCATTGAGAAGTGGTGTCGGGAGTGCGGTCCATGTAGCCTACGCAGGAAGGACCGTGGCAGCCAACGAGCTCCCCTGCGGCCTATCATCACCAAACGGCCGCTCGAACTGGTTGCACTGGATCATGTGAAGCTGACACCTAGCCGGTCAGGCTATATCTACGCTCTTACCATCGTAGACCACTACTCCAGATTTTTGGTGGTTGTGCCTGTCAAGGATCTAACGGCCAGGACTGCCGCCAAGGCCTTCCAGCAGTACTTTTGTAGGCCCCATGGCTACCCGGAGAAGGTACTGACCGATCAGGGACCAGCATTCGAAGCAGAAGTGTTCCAAGAATTCTGTCAACTGTACGGGTGTAAGAAGATCAGAAACACCCCGTACCATCCCCAAGCCAATGGGATGTGCGAAAAGATGAACCAAGTGGTGATCGACTTATTGAAGACCTTGCCCGTGGAGGAACGGAACCTGTGGCCGACAAAGTTGCCTGACTTGGTGGATATATACAACCACATCCCAGTAAATTCCACCAATTGCACTCCAGCGTACCTGATGCGAGGAAGGTCTAGCCAGTTACCCGTTGATCTAGACATGGGGGTCCTAGTCCCCGAAGATACCTCACCGGACGCAGAATGGGATACAGAAAGGCAGCGAAGGTACCGCCAAGTACAGGAGTGCGTGGAGAGAAGTCTCGCCCAGGCTAGGCAAAAACAAGAAAGGGACTACAACCAGCACGCTCCTGCGATTCCCCTGTCACCTGGTGAGCAAGTACTCAAACGAAAGAGGAGACTACACAAGCTCGATGACCAATGGGAAGCGGAACCGTATACCATCCTGCCATCTGATTTCGACAACACAAAGGTCTGTCTCATCAGCAAGGACGGAGGGGAGACCTCAGCAGCGATATCCAGGGATCACCTTAAGATCTGCCCTGATAAATTGAGAGAGAGGGAAACGGCTCCAGGAATCTCCCCGCCTGTGGAAGAGGAGAAGATGATCCATACTGTCCTTGGTGACTTTCCCCAGTCCTGGACTCAGATAAATTACGCCATCGTGGTACCTGTTCTAACATTCCAACAGCCGGACCCACCAGAAACAATGGTAGTACCAGACCATCCGGCCCTGCAACCTCAACAAGCCCTACCTGAAGATGCTGTGCCGATCGCTGATCTGGCAAATCCTCCCTCTGCTATCGGTGAGCCTGCCGTACCCACTGTTGCTAGCAACAGCCCTGAGAGCTCTAGCCTGCCAGTGCTACCCAGACTCACTAGAAGTGTAGCCCGAAGACAGTGCACTACACCAGCGGTAGCAAGCATAGCGGGTCCTGTTAGGTCAGTAGCGACCCCTGCGCTGCGAAGGTCCACACGCAGCACTCAGAATCAAACTCCCCTCCGTTACAAAACTTGGAGGTATTAATGAGGGCTGCTATTTAGTTGAAAAGTGTTTGTGTGCATATCTTCTGTTACAGGTTTTAAAAATGGACAACGGAGTAATGGACAGTGAATTGCTCCAAAAACTTCTAAAAGGGGACCCCTTTGTTTACACGGGGTCCCCGTTGTTTCAATCACTGAACTGAGAGTCATAAACTGTGCATGACCTAACTTTCACAACGTTCAAGAAGTCCTCACCTCCCATAAAGGGAAGCACTGTTATGTTTAATTGTTTATGATATTTCAAATTGTTGTGTGTTTCCTGTTAACATGTATTGTTGTTCTTGTTTTTTCCCAGTCCGGGAGTACTGGATTTAACCGGGGGGGAGTGCAGCGCCCCAGAGTCCTGGTCGTTGCAGTAATGTCGCTCTGCCGCTAAGGGGAGTGA